>NC_057794.1:17163153-17474218 GCF_018294505.1 Triticum aestivum
GAGTACTAGACTGCAGCTGAGCCCCCAAGTGAGAGGCTTGCTCACCACTTGGTAGGATTTTACAAACTTAGGCGAGTACTGGACTGCAGCTAAGCCTCCGAGTGAGAGGCTTGGTCACCACTCGGTAGGATTTTACAAACTTAGGCGAGTACTGGACTACAGCTAAGCCCCCGAGTGAGAGGATTGCTCACCACTCGGTAGGATTTTACAAACTTAGGCGAGTACTGGACTGCAGCTAAGCCCCCGAGTGGGAGGATTGCTCAGCACTCGGTAGGATTTTCTTTCGAACTTAGGCGAAACGGATTCGCGGCTAAGCCCCCGAGTGAGAGGCTTGCTCATCACTCGGTAGGATTTTCTTTCGAACTTAGGCGAAACGAATTTGCGGCTAAGCCCACCCACTGGGGGATTTCAGAGGTAAATAAAAACAATAACAATCATACGAGAAGGTTGTAAAGCTCTTGTCTTTGATGAACAAATTACAAAGGTATTTCTTATTACATTTTATTCGAACGAGTGCTTAAGTACAAAAGGGGCAGAGCAGCTCCGCGTTCCAAGCCTGTGGCTCATCCTTCTTATGCTCGACACTGTAAAGGTGGTATGCTCCATTGTGGAGCACTCTGGTGACAATGAAGGGACCTTCCCAAGCTGGGGCGAGCTTGTGTGGTTTCTGGTGATCCACTCGAAGAACTAAGTGTCCTTCTTGATTTGCTCGACCCTTCACGTGTCTTGCGTGGAATCAACGCAAGTCTTGTTGATAAATGGTCGACCGGATCAAGGCCATCTCTCGTTCCTCCTCTAGGAGGTCAACTGTGTCTTGCCGATCTTGTTCTGCTTCATCTTCAGAGAAGAGCTCAACTCGTGGTGCATTATGAAGCAAGTCGCTCGGAAGAACAGCTTCAGCTCCATAGACCAAGAAGAATGGAGTTCGACCAGTCGAGCGATTAGGAGTTTTCCTCAATCCCCAGAGAACTGATGGAAGTTCGTCAACCCAGGCGCCCGCCGCATGCTTGAGATCTTGCATCAGTCAGGGTTTCAGTCCTTTGAGAATCAGGCCATTTGCTCTTTCTGCTTGTCCATTCGACTAAGGATGGGCGACTGAAGCATAGTCGACCCATGTGCCTTGTGAGGCACAAAAGGTTCTGAACTCATCAGAATCGAAGTTTGATCCGTTGTCAGTGATGATGCTGTGTGGAACTCCATATCTGAAAATCAATTCTCTGATGAAACTGACAGCAGTACTAGCTTCAAGGTTCTTAATAGGCTTGGCTTCGATCCATTTGGTAAACTTGTCGACTGCTACAAGCACATGGGTGAAGCCGCTCCTACCAGTCCTAAGTGGACCAACCATGTCCAATCCCCAAACAGCAAAGGGCCAGACAAGCGGGATGGTCTTCAGGGCTGATGCAGGTTGGTGCGACATACTGGAGTAGAACTGGCAGCCCTCACATCTGTCGACTATATCTTTTGCCATTTCATTTGCCCGTGGCCAATAAAATCCAGCTCGGTATGCTTTATCCACAATGGTCCGAGAGGACGCATGGTGACCACAGGTCCTCGAATGGATGTCGTGGAGGATCACTCAGCCTTCTTCTGGCGTTAGGCATTTCTGGCTGACCCCAGTTGCACTTTCTCTAAACAGTTGACCTCTTATTACAGTAAAGGCCTTGGATCGACGGACGATCTTTCGGGCCTCTTCTTCATCCTCTGGGAGCTCTTTCCTCAGGATATATGCAATGTATGGTATAGTCCAGTCGGGAGTGATGACCAACACCTCCATGTCTAAGTCGACCACGGCTGGGACCTCGACTTCAGTTGGATCCGTGGCACTCCTAGGCTGCGGGGGCTCTTCAGCGAAGGGATCTTCTTGAACTGAAGGTGCATGAATATGCTCCAAGAACACATTGCTGGGAATAGCTTCTCTCTTGGAGCCTATCTTTGCTAAATCATCTGCTGCTTGATTTTTCAGTCGGGGTACATGATGGAGCTCTAACCCCTCAAACTTCTTTTCCAACTTCCTCACCGGGTTGCAGTAACCAGTCATGGCTGGGCATCTGACATCCCACTCCTTCATCACTTGATTGACTACCAAATCTGAGTCGCCATATACCATGAGGCGACGGACGCCGAGTGAGATGGCCATACGCAACCCATACAGAAGTGCTTCATATTCTGCTTCGTTATTGGAGGAATCAAAGTGAATCTGGAGGACATATCTGAGCTTGTCTCCTCGGGGGGATACCAGAACCACCCCAGCACCGGAACCATTCAGCATCTTGGAACCATCAAAGAACATGGTCCAGTGCTTCGAGTGAACTTGAGTCGGTAGTTGTTGTTCAATCCACTCGGCGAGGAAATCTGCTATTGCCTGGGACTTACTAGCTTTCTTTGCCTCAAACTTGATATCTAAGGGAAGAAGTTCAATCGTCCACTTTGCCACTCGACCAGTTGCGTCTCTATTGTTCAGAATCTCTGATAATGGGGTGTCGCTGACGACTGTAATGGAGTGATCGGAGAAGTAATTTGCAACCTTCTTCATGGTCATATAAATCCCATAAACAAGCTTCTGATAATGCGGATATCTTTGCTTTGATGGGGTCAAAACTTCAGAGACATAGTATACTGGGCACTGAACTTTGTAAGCTTTTCCTTCTTCTTCCCGCTCGACCGTAAGTACTATACTGACGACTTGTCCAGTGGCTGCAATGTAAAGAAGTAAAGGCTCTTTGCTTATTGGAGCAGCAAGCACCGGCTAGGTAGAAAGCAGGGCTTTAAGCTCTGCGAATGCTGCATCAGCTTCAGGAGTCCACTCGAACTTATATGACTTCTTCATCAGTCGGTAAAGAGGCAGTGCCTTTTCACCAAGGCGAGACATGAATCGACTTAGGGTGGCCAAGCAACCAGTAAGCTTTTGGACATCGTGCACACGAACAGGGCGTTTCATCCAGAGTATGGCACCCACTTTCTCTGGGTTGGCGTCGATCCCTCATTCAGAAACGAGAAAACCGAGTAATTTTCCGCCTGGAACTCCAAACGTGCACTTTGATGGATTAAGCTTGATATCATACCTTCTGAGGTTGGCAAAGGCTTCAGCAAGGTCAGCCAGTAGGTCAGAACCTTTACGTGACTTGACCACAATGTCATCCATGTATGCTTCCACATTCCGATTGATCTGAGTGAGCAAGCACTTCTGAATCATCCACATGAATGTGGCTCCAGCGTTCTTCAAACCGAATGGCATAGTGACATAATAGAAGCACCCAAATGGGGTGATGAAAGCTGTTCTTATCTCATCGGGTCCATACAGACGGATCTGGTGATACCCGGAATAAGCGTCCAAAAGGACAAACGCTCACACCCCGCAGTAGAGTCGACTATTTGGTCGATGCGAGGGAGAGGAAATTGATCTTTCGGGAAGGCCCAATTGATATGTTTGAAGTCGATGCACATGCGAAGTGAGTCATCCTTCTTTGGGACCATGAAAACATTAGCTAACCACTCGGAGTGGTAAATCTCACGGATAAACTCAGCTGCCATAAGTCGAGCCACCTCTTCACCGATTGCCTTCCTCTTCTGCACGGCGGACCGTCGAAGATGTTCTTTGACTGGTTTCACTTTTGGGTCGACTCGCAAACGATGCTCAGCCAGTCCCCTAGGAACACTTGGCATGTCCGAAGGTTTCCATGCAAATATGTCCCAGTTCTCATGGAGGAACTGGATGAGCGCTTCTTCCTATTTGGAGTCGAGTGTTGTTGAAATGTGAGTCGGAGCAGCATTGGGATCCGTCGGGTGAATGTGAATCGACTTTGTTTCTCCAGACGACTGGAATGTTGAATCCATGGCAGGCTTCTTGGCTCGCAACAAATCACTCAGATCTGCATTTTTTTGATATTCCTGCAATTCCACTACGGCCATGTGTGCATCGGCGATCTTTGAGCCCTTCTGGAAGAACTCTTCCGCCTTCTTCCGACTACTAGTGATAGTGATCACCCCTTTGGGACCAGGCATCTTTAATTTGAGATACACGTAACATGGTCGAGCCATAAAACGCGCATAAGCAGGCCTGCCTAGAATAGCATGATAGGCACTCTGGAAATCCACAACTTCAAATGTCAACTTTTCTTTGCGGTAATTCTTGGAGTCACCGATCACTACAGAGAGCGATCTGACGGAGTGATGCAGCCTTCTTGCCGGGAATGACTCCATGGAAACTCATATTGCTTTCACTGAGTCTAGACATCAGAATGCCCATTCCTTTCAACGTCTCTCCATACAGTATATTCAGGCCACTACCACCATCCATCAGAACCTTAGTCAGTCGAGTGCCTGCGACTACTGGGTCGACCACCAACGCTTGCCTCCCAGGGGTGGCTATGTGCGCTGGGGGATCGGACTAGTCAAATGTAATGGCAGTCTGGGACCACTTCAAATAACTGGGTGTCACCGGAGCGACCATGTTCACTTCTCTGTTGATGACTTTCAGTCGACTCTTACTCTCAACGTTAGAGAAAATCATCAGAGTGGAATTCACGAGGGGATAACCATCATCATCCTCTTCCTCTTCCTCAACCTTGTCTGCTTCTTTCTCCTTTTCCTTGGGCCATTTCTCTTGGAATTACTGGATTAGGAGTCGACACTGTCGAGTGGTATGCTTCGGGTAAATGAAATTACCCTCTTCATCTTTTTTGGTGTGAATGTGGCATGGTAAATCCAGAACATCATTTCCATCTTGATATTTTACTTTCTTGGGGTTCCATAGCCCTTTGGGCTTCCCCTTGAACTTTCCTTGAGTCACGGCTAAGGCTTCACCAGGAGTGGCTGGCTCAGCTTTGCGCTTCTACTTCCGACTGGAGTTTCCTCCTCCGGTCTCGTGGGCGACTGTTTTGTGCTTGCCACTCCGGAGTCAGTCTTCTTCTTCACCGTTGGCGTACTTGGTGGCAATTTCCATCATCCGAGTCAGAGTCATATCTCCTGTCCGACCTAATTTCAGATTCAACTCCCGATATTTGACGCCTTCTTTAAAAGAACAAATTGCCTGATGATCAGACACATTCTCCACTGTGTGGTGCAATGTGATCCATCTCTGGATATAATCTCTCAAAGTTTCATTCGGTTTCTGAACGCAACATTGTAATTCTGTCAGCCCTGCCGGCCGTTTGCAAGTACCTTCAAATGTTCTGACAAATACTCGGGCAAGATCTTCCCAAGTATAAATGCTACTAGGCGCTAACTGATTCAACCACGCCCTGGCTGAGCCCTCCAACATCAAAGGAAGGTGTTTCATGGCCACCTCATCATTGCCACCACCAATCTGAACAGCCACTCGGTAATCTTCAAGCCAAGTATCAGGCTTGGACTCTCCAGTGAACTTACTGACTCCATTCGCCAACCTGAAGTTGGGACGAATCACCACAGCCCTGATGGCTCTACTGAAGCACTCTGGACCTGAGACATGCACTTTGCTGCTGGTTGGAAAGTCTCTGTCTGGACCTTCTCTATGAGCTCTGTTTCTGTCGACCAAACCCTGAACGAGAATAGATCTCGCGTTAAAGCCCGGTTCCCTAGGGTCAACTGGAATCCTTCGCCCTCCACTGTAAGGCTGTCTGTCATCCTGTTGTCGTGGCACATACGATCCACTCCTTGGGGGAGGCGTGGGCACTCGACGACGATCGTCGTGATCGAGTCGGCGATCATACTGCTCGCGGCTTTTGTACTGCTCTCGCCGGTCTCCACGCATTTCATGCCTCGGGGTGATCTCGGACTGTGGGCCAACTAGACAGTGTCTACCACCAGGGATCTGCTATGGATCCTATTCCGCGACTGAGATGAAGAAGCAGAATAGACACGGCAAGATGCAGTCGATCTCTTGGAAGAAGAAAGAGAGATGGCCTAGATCCGATCAACCATCTATCAGCAAGACCTGCATCGATTCCATGCCAGAAACGTGAGGAGTCGAGCATTTCGAGAGGGAGACATGGTTCTCCGAGTGGATCAGCAGAAACCTCACAAGCTTGCTCCTTCCTGGGAAGGCCCCTTCGTTGTCACCAGAGTGCTCCATAATGGAGTGTACCACCTCTACAATGTCGAGCACAAGAAAGACGAGCCTCGAGCTTGTAATGCGGAGCTGTTCCGCCCCTTTTATACTTAAGCACTCAGTCTGTTGAGATGTAATAAAAAGCACATTTGTAGTTTGTTTATCAAAGACAAGAGTTTTTACAGTCTTCTAAAATGATTGTCAATTACTTACGCTTGTTTCTGAAATCCCCCAGTGGGTGGCTTGATGTCTACTACACAACCTTCTTCTTGTAGACGTTGTTGGGCCTCCAAATGCAGAGGTTTGTAGGACAGCAGCAAATTTCCCTCAAGTGGATGACCTAAGGTTTATCAATCTGTAGGAGGCGTAGGATGAAGATGGTCTCTCTCAAGCAACCCTGCAACCAAATAACAAAGAGTCTCTTGTGTCCCCAACACACCCAATACAATGGTAAATTGTATAGGTGCACTAGTTTGGCGAAGAGATGGTGATACAAGTGGTATATGGATGATAGATAAAGGTTTTTGTAATCTGAAAATATAAAAACAGCAAGGTAACTAATGATAAAAGTGAGCGTAAACGGTATTGCAATGCGTTGAAACAAGGCCTAGGGTTCATACTTTCGCTAGTACAAGTTCCTCAACAATAATAACATAATTGGATCATATAACTATCCCTCAACATGCAACAAAGAGTCACTCCAAAGTCACTAATAGCGGAGAATGAACGAAGAGATTATGGTAGGGTACGAAACCACCTCAAAGATATTCTTTCAAATCAATCCGTTGGGCTATTCCTATAAGTGTCACAAACAACCCTAGAGTTCGTACTAGAATAACACCTTAAGACACAAACCAACCAAAACCCTAATGTCACCTACATACTCCAATGTCACCTCAAGTATCCGTGGGTATGATTATATGATATGCATCACACAATCTCAGATTCATCTATTCAACCAACACAAAGGACCTCAAAGAGTGCCCCAAAGTTCTACCGGAGAATCGCGAGGAAAACGTTTGCCAACCCCTATGCATAGGTTCATGGGAGGAACCCGCAAGTTGATCACCAAAACATACATCAAGTGAATAACGCGATATCCCATTGTCACCACAGATACGCACGGCAAGACATACATCAAGTGTTCTCAAATCTTTAAAGACTCAATCCGATAAGATTACTTCAAGGGGAAAACTCAATCCATTACAAGAGAGTAGAGGGGGAAGAGAAACATAAGATCCAACTCTAATAGCAAAGCTCGCGATACGTCAAGATCGTGCCAAATCAAGAACGCGCGAGAGAGAGTGAGAGATCAAACACATAGCTACTTGTACATACCCTCAGCCCCGAGGGAGAACTACTCCCTCCTCGTCATGGAGAGCACCGGGATGATGAAGATGGCCACCGGAGAGGGATTCCCCCTCCGGCAGGGTGCCGGAACGGGTCTAGATTGGCTTTCAGTGGCTATGGAGGCTTCTGGCGACGGAACTCCCAATTTATTATGCTCCTCGGTGTTTTTAGGGTATATGGAGATATATTGGCGGAAGAAGTACGTCAGGGGAGCCACGAGGGGCCCACGAGGGTGGAGGGCGCGCCCTAGGGGGTGGGCGCGCCCCCTACCTCATGGCCTCCTCGAAGCTTCCCTTACGTGCACTTCAAATCTTCTAGGCTTCTTACCTTCCAAAAATGAGTTCCGTGAAGTTTCAGGTCAATTGGACTCTGTTTGACTTTCCTTTTCTTCGAAACCCTTAAACAAGGTAAAAACAGAAACTGGCACTGGGCTCTGGGCTCTGGGTTAATAGGTTAGTCCCAAAAATGATATAAAAGTGTATGATAAAGCCGATAAACATCCCAAACAGTAGATACTATAGCATTGAGCAATCAAAAATTATAGATACGTTGGAGACGTATCAGCATCCCCAAGCTTAATTCCTGCTCGTCCTCGAGTAGGTAAATGATAAAAACTGATTTTTTGATGCGGAGTGCTACGTGGCATAATTTCAATGTAATTCTTCTTAATTGTGGCATGAATATTGAGATCATAAGATTCAAGACAAAAGTTTAATATTGACATAAATACAATAATACTTCAAGCATACTAACTAAGAAATCATGTCTTCTCAAAATAACATGGCCAAAGAAAGCTATCCCTACAAAATCATATAGTCTGGCTTTGCTCCATCTTCACCACACAAAATATTTAAATCATGCACAACCCCGATGACAAGCCAAGCAATTGTTTCATACTTTTGATGTTCTCAAACCTTTTAAATCTTCACGCAATACATGAGCGTGAGCCATGGACATAGCACTATAGGTGGAATAGAATGGTGGTTGTGGAGAAGACAAAAAGGAGAAGATAGTCTCACATCAACTAGGCGTATCAACGGGCTATGGAGATGCCCATTAATAGATATCAATGTGAGTGAGTAGGGATTGCCATGCAAAGGATGCACAAAAGCTATAAATGTATGAAAGATCAACAAAAGAAACTAGTAGCTGTGCATCCAACTCACTTGCTCATGAAGACCTAGGGCATTTTGAGGAAGCCCATCATTGGAATATACAAGCCAAGTTCTATAATGAAAATTTCCCACTAGTATATGAAAGTGACAAAACAAGAGACTCTCTATCATGAAGATCATGGTGCTACTTTGAAGCACAAGTGTGGTAAAAGGATAGTAGCATTGCCCCTTCTCTCCTTTTTCTCTCATTTTTTTATTATTTTTTTAATTGGGCCTTTTCTCTTTTTTATGGCCTCTTTTCTCTTTTTTTATTTGGGCTTCTTTGGCCTCTTTTTTCGTATGGAGTCTCATCCCGACTTGTGGGGGAATCATAGTCTCCATCATCCTTTCCTCACTGGGACAATGCTCTAATAAAGATGATCATCACACTTTTATTTACTTACAACTCAAGAATTACAACTCGATACTTAGAACAAGATATGACTCTATATGAATGCCTCCGGCGGTGTACCGGGATGTGCAATGATGCATGAGTGACATGTATGAAAGAATTATGAACGGTGGCTTTGCCACAAATACAATGTCAACTGCATGATCATGCAAAGCAATATGACAATGATGGAGCGTGTCATAATAAACTGAACGGTGGAAGGTTGCATGGCAATATATCTCGGAATGGCTATGGAAATGCCATGATAGGTAGGTATGGTGGCTGTTTTGAGGAAGGTATATCGTGGGTGTATGATACCGGCGAAAGGTGCGCGGTATTAGAGAGGCTAGCAATGGTGAAAGGGTGAGAGTGCGTATAATCCATGGACTCAGCATTAGTCATAAAGAACTCACATACTTATTGCAAAAATCTATTAGTTATCGAAACAAAGTACTACGCGCATGCTCCTAGGGGGATAGATTGGTAGGAAAAGACCATCGCTCGTCCCCGACCACCACTCATAAGGAGGACAATCAATAAATAAACCATGCTCCGACTTCATCACATAACGGTTCACCATACGTGCATGCTACGGGAATCACAAACTTCAACACAAGTATTTCTCAAATTCACAACTACTCAACTAGCATGACTCTAATATCACCATCTCCATATCTCAAAACAATCATCAAGCATCAAACTTCTCTTAGTATTCAATACTCTATATGAAAGTTTTTACTATTCTTGGATGCCTAGCATATTAGGATTATTTAAGCAAATTACCATGCTATTTAAAACTCTCAAAATGATATAAGTGAAGCATGAGAGTTCACCTATTTCTATAAAATAAAACTACCACCATGCTCTAAAAGATATAAGTGAATTACTAGAGCAAACAACAAACTACTCCGAAAGATATAAGTGAAGATCAATGAGTAGTCAAATAATTATGCAACTATGTGAAGACTCTCTAACATTTAATAATTTCAGATCTTGGTATTTTATTCAAACAGCAAGAAAAACTAAATAAAATGGCATTCTAAGAATGACAAACATCATGTGAAGAAGCAAAAACTTAGGATCAACCGAAACTAACCGATAGTTGTTGAAGAAGAAAGGTGGGATGCCAACCGGGGCATCCCCAAGCTTGGACGCTTGAGACTTCTTGAAATATTATCTTGGGATTCCTTGGGCATCCCCAAGATTGAGATTTTGTGTCTCCTTAATTCCTCTCATATCACGGTCTTCCCTAAATCTCAAAAGCTTCATCCACACAAAACTCAACAAGGACTCGTGAGATAAGTTAGTATAAACCATTGCAAAAACCTTATCATACTCTACTGTAGCAAATCACTAAAAATTATTATTCAACATTGCATACTAAATGCCTCTGCATATTTAATATTCCTATCCTTAAATAGAATCATTAAAGGAGCAAACATATGCAAACAATGCAAACATAACAGCAATCTGCCTAAACAGGACAGTCTGTAAAGAATGCAGCAACATCCATGCTTCCCTAGCTCCAAAAATTATAAAAGAAATTCCCACTGTATTAAATTTATCAGAGATTAATATTCAAAAGGTTTCAACATTTTATCACATTCTGACTTTTCTAGGGAATTATTGCAACAGCGGTAAACTTTCTGTTTTCAAACAGCAACATGTGGACTTCTAAAATAGGCATAGTAAAGGCTATCAATGCCACTTTTATTGAAATAAAAGATGCAAAGCATTGTTCTAAATAACATCAAGCAAATCCTAACAAAATAAATTGACGCTCCAAGCAGAACACATATCATGTGGTGAATAAAAATATAGCTCCAAGTAAAGTTACTGATGAACGAAGACAAAAGAGGGGATGCCTTTCGGGGCATCCCCAAGCTTAGGCTCTTGTCTATCCTTGAATATTACCTTGGGGTGCCTTGGGCATCCCCAATATTAGGCTCTTGCCACTCCTTATTCCATAGTCCATCGAATCCTTACCCAAAACATGAAAACTCCACAACACAAAACTTAACAGAAAACTCGTAAGCTCTGTTAGTATAAGAAAATAAATCACCACTTCAATATACTGTAATGAACTCATTATTTATTTATATTGGTGTTAAACCTACTGTATTCCAACTTCTCTATGGTTTATAAACTATTTTACTAGCCATAGATTCATCAAAATAAGTAAACAACACAATGAAAACAGAATCTGTCAAAAACAGAACAGTCTGTAGTAATCTGGATCAAACGTATACTTATGGAACACATAAAATTCTCAAATAAATTGCTTGACCTGAGGAATTTACCTATTAATCATATGAAAAAATAATTAACTAAATATCACTCTCCAAATAAAAATGGCAGCAATTCTCGTGAGCGCTAAAGTTTCTGTTTTTTACAGCATGATCAACAAGACTTCACCCAAGTCTTCCCAAAGGTTCTACTTGGCACAAACACTAATTAAACCACATATAAATAGAGGCTAGATGAATTATTTATTACTAAACAGGAGCAAAAAGTAAAGAACAAGAATAAAGTTGGGTTGCCTCCCAACAAGCGCTATCGTTTAACGCCCCTAGCTAGGCATGATGATTTCAATGATGCTCACGTAAAAGATAAGAATTGAAACATAAAGAGAGCATCATGAAGAATATGACTAGCACATTTAAGTCTAACCCACTTACTATGCATAGGTATTTTGTGAGCAAACAACTTGTGAGAACAATAATCAATTTGCATAGGATGGTAAAACAAACATAACTTCAAAATTTTAAGCACAAAGAGAGGAAACTTGATATTATTGCAATTCCTACAAGCATATATTCCTCCCTCATAATAATTTTCAGTAGCATCATGAATGAATTCAACAATATAACCAGCACCTAAAGCATTCTTTTCATGATCTACAAGCATAGAAATTTTATTACTCTCCACATAAGCAAAATTCTTCTCATTCGGAATAGTGGGAGTATCATAGGAAACTCGAATACTATAAATTGTTTCCACATTAAAAGAGTAATGTTCAGAGAAGGGGTAATCATAATCATGACAAGTTTTATAAATATAATCACTAATTTTTATAGCATAAGTATCATCACAATAATCATCATAGATAGCAACTTTGTTCTCATAATCAATTGGAACCTCTTCCGAAATAGTGGAATCATTACTAAATAAAGCCATGACCTCTCCAAATCCACTTTCATCAATATAATCATCATAAATAGGAGGCATGCTTTCATCATAATAAATTTGCTCATCAAAACTTGGGGGACAAAAAATATCATCTTTATCAAACATAGCTTCCCCAAGCTTGTGGCTTTGCATATCATTAGCATCATGGATATTCAAGGAATTCATACTAACAACATTCTAATCATGCTGATCATTCAAATATTTAGTGCCAAACATTAATGCATTCTTCTTCTAATACTTTGGCACAATTTTCCTTTCCATCATACTCACGAAAGATATTAAAAAGATGAAGCGTATGAGGCAAACTCAATTCCATATTTTTTGTAGTTTTCTTTTATAAAATAAACTAGTGCTAAAACAAGAAACAAAAACATTCGATTGCAAGATCTAAAGATATACCTTCAAGCGCTAACCTCCCCGGCAACGGTGCCAGAAAAGAGCTTGATGTCTACTACACAACCTTCTTCTTGTAGATGTTGTTGGGCCTCCAAGTGCAGAGGTTTGTAGGACAGTAGCAAATTTCCCTCAAGTGGATGACCTAAGGTTTATCAATCGGTAGGAGGCGTAGGATGAAGATGGTCTCTCTCAAGCAACCCTGCAACCAAATAACAAAGAGTCTCTTATGTCCCCAACACACCCAATACAATGGTAAATTGTATAGGTGCACTAGTTCGGCGAAGAGATGGTGATACAAGTGGTATATGGATGATAGATAAAGGTTTTTGTAATCTGAAAATATAAAAACAGCAAGGTAACTAATGATAAAAGTGAGCGTAAACGGTATTGCAATGCGTTGAAACAAGGCCTAGGGTTCATACTTTCGCTAGTTCAAGTTCCCTCAACAATAATAACATAATTGGATCATATAACTATCCCTCAACATGCAACAAAGAGTCACTCCAAAGTCACTAATAGCGGAGAACGAACGAAGAGATTATGGTAGGGTACGAAACCACCTCAAAGTTATTCTTTCCAATCAATCCGTTGGGCTATTCCTATAAGTGTCACAAACAGCCCTAGAGTTCGTACTAGAATAACACCTTAAGACACAAATCAACCAAAACACTAATGTCACCTAGATACTCCAATCTCACCTCAAGTATCCGCGGGTATGATTATACGATATGCATCACACAATCTCAGATTCATCTATTCAACCAACACAAAGGACCTCAAAGAGTGCCCCAAAGTTCTACCGGAGAATCACAACGAAAACGTGTGCCAACCCCTATGCATAGGTTCATGGGCGGAACCCGCAAGTTGATCACCAAAACATACATCAAGTGAATCACGCGATATCCCATTGTCACCATAGATACGCACGGCAAGACATACGTCAAGTGTTCTCAAATATTTAAAGACTCAATCCGATAAGATTACTTCAAGGGGAAAACTCAATCCATTATAAGAGAGTAGAGGGGGAAGAGAAACCTAAGATCCAACTGTAATAGCAAAGCTCGCAATACATCAAGATCGTGCCAAATCAAGAACACGAGAGAGAGAGAGAGATCAAACACATAGCTACTGGTACATGCCCTCAACCCCGAGGGAGAACTACTCCCTCCTCGTCATGGAGAGCACCGGGATGATGAAGATGGCCACCGGAGAGGGATTTCCCCCTCCAGCAGGGTGCCGGAACGGGTCTAGATTGGCTTTCGGTGGCTACGGAGGCTTCTGGCAGCGGAACTCCCGATCTATTGTGCTCCTCGGTCTTTTTAGGGTATATGGAGATATATTGGCGGAAGAAGTATGGCAGGGGAGCCACGAGGGGCCCACGTGGGTGGAGGGCGCGCCCTAGGGGGGTGGGCGCGCCCCCCTACCTCATGGCCTCCTCGAAGCTTCCCTTACGTGCACTTCAAGTCTTCTGGGCTTCTTTCCTTCCAAAAATGAGTTCCATGAAGTTTCAGGTCAATTGGACTCCGTTTGATTTTCCTTTTCTTCGAAACCCTAAAACAAGGTAAAAAAATAGAAACTGGCACTGGTCTCTGGGGTAATAGGTTAGTCCCAAAAATGATATAAAAGTGTATGATAAAGCCCGTAAACATCCTAAACAGTAGATAATATAGCATGGAGCAATCAAAAATTATAGATACGTTGGAGACGTATCATGGCTTAGCTGTGAATCTGTTTCGCCTAAGTTGAAAAAATTCTACCGAGTGATGAGCAAGCCTCTCACTCGGGAGGCTTAGCTGCGAATCCGTTTCGCCTAAGTTAAAAAAAATCCTCCCGTGTGATGAGCAAGCCTCTCACTCGGGGGCTTAGCTGTAGTCCAGTACTCGCCTAAGTTGAAAAAATCCTACCGAGTGATGAGCAAGCCTCTCACTCGGGGGCTTAGCTGCAGTCCAGTACTCACCTAAGTTGAAAAAATCCTACCGAGTGGTGAGCAACCCTCTCACTCGGGGGCTTAGCTGCAGTCCAGTACTCGCCTAAGTTGAAAAAATCCTACCGAGTGGTGAGCAAGCCTCTCACTCGGGGGCTTAGCTGCAGTCCAGTACTCACCTAGGTTGAAACCATCCTTACCGAGTGATGAGAAAGCTTCTCACTCGGAGGGCTTAGCTACAGTCCAGTACTCGCTTAATTTGAAAAAATCCTACCGAGTGATGAGCAAGCCTCACACTTGGGGGCTTAGCTGCAGTCCAGTACTCGCCTAAGTTGAAACAATCCTACCGAGTGATGAGCAAACCTTACACTTGGGGGCTTAGCTGCAGTCCAGTACTCGCCTGAGTTTCAAGAATCCTAACGAGTGATGAGCAAACCTCACACTCGGGGGCTTAGCTGCAGCCCAGTGCTCGCCTAATTTTCAAAAATCCTACCGAGTGATGAACAAACCTCACACTCGGGGGCTTAGCTGCAGTCCAGTACTCGCCTAAGTTTCAAAAATCATATCGAGTGAGGGGCAAACCTCACACTCGGGGGCTTAGCTGAAGTCCAGTACTCGCCTAAGTTTCAAAAATCCTACCGAGTGATAGGCAAACCTCACACTCGGGGACTTAGATGTAGTCCAGTACTCGCCTAAGTTTCAGAAAACCTACCGAGTGATGAGCAAACCTAACACTTGGGGGCTTAGCTGCAGTCTAGTACTCGCCTAAGTTGAAAAACCATCCCTATCCGCAAGGATGACGAGGTGCGGGTCGACTGCAATCCTCACCATGGAGCTACGCCACAAGTACAATGTGTGCTCCATCCCTATCCGAAAGGACGACGAGGTGTAGGTCGACTGCAATCCTCTCCACGGAGCTGCGCCACAAGTACAATGTGCGCTCCATCCCAATCCGCAAGGATGATGAGGTGCAGGTCGACTGCAATCCTCTCCATGGAGTTGCGCCACAAGTACAATGTGCGCTCCATCCCTATCCACAATGATGACGAGGTGCAGGTCGACTGCAAACCTCTCCATGGAGCTGCGCCACAAGTACAACATGCACTCCATCCCTATCCGCAAGGATGACGAGGTGCAGGTCGACCGCAAACCTCTCCTCAGAACTGCGTCACAAGTACAATGAGCGCTCCATCCCTATCCGCAAGGATGACGGGGCGCAGATCGACTGGGGTATCTCCCTCAGAGTTGCATCTCAAAGAATATTCCGAGTGAAGAATAAGTTCCGCTCGAAGGCAAATGCAAGCACATGCAGAAGATAAACCAAGATCAGATAAAATCTCAAAAGTTTCAGGACGAAGATAAAAGTACTCGGGCGTCAGGCCCGAAGGAGTTTAACGGTTACAAAAACCACTCGGCATTCTAAGGCAAATTTAAAGCAAGTTCAAGTATCAAGTTTGTTCACTCGGCAGGTGGAGGACTCGCAGGCTCGACGAACTCGTCCAAATCAATCCTGTCAACGATCCGAGTGGCAGAAGCAATGAAAGTCTCCATGAAGGACTGGAAGTTGTGCCTTTTTGTGTTGGCGACCTTGATTGCCGCCAACTTCTCTTCTCGAGCTTCTTTGAAGTGGACCCTGACCAGTGACAGAGCCACGTCAGCACCGCATTGGGCAGAGGACCTCTTCCATTCCTGCACTCAAACGGCGACCTCATTGAGCCGAGCCATCAGAGACTCGAGATCATTCTGAAGAGTTGCCCTAGGCCAGAGCGATGAGTTGATGCTAGAAACTGTCACCTTCAGACGAGCAAGATAACTTGTAACACTGGCGACACGGGATTCCAGTCGAAGCACATTCATGGTAGCCTCGTTGCTGACTGGATAAAGGATAGGTTCCAAGCCCGTCTCGATCCGTCCAGTCTCCTCTTCAAAGTTTTGGCAGAATTCTGCAGAGTCAAGCAGTTAATGAGTCGACTGATCAGGACTAACTTGCAAACAGTAAAAAAGTCGGGGTAAAAAGGGGATACCTTCGAGCATAAGAAAGAGTTTCTTGGCGAGAGCTTTCAGATAAGCCTCCAAATCGTTCCTCCTACGAGTCATGCTTTCCAGCTGGTCGTTCAGAGCCACTTTATCTTTTTTTCAGACGAGTCGCCTCTCGATTGGATTCAGTGAGAGACGACTTCAATTTGTTGATTTCCTCCTCTAGCGCTCCGACCGAAGCCAGTTTTTGGTCAGCAAGGGCAGTCTTCTCCTGAGCCTCCATTTGCGCAGCTGCAAGGTCCAAGTCCTTCTCTAGTGCCAGCCTCATTTTCTCTGCAAAATACACATTTAGATCAAACAGAAGAACAAAGATATAACTTGAAGGATGGTCAAGATAAGCAGTCGACAGGCCGTTACCTTCCGTACCAGCGACTTCATCTTGAGCCTTCTGTAAGTTCTGCTGAGCCAACTTTAGGTCAAGGTTGAGTTGCCTCTACTGTTCCTCAAATTCGGCGAACTTGGAGATAAGCATACAAGATTTCTATAGTGAGTAAAAGGCATATCAATCAACAAGATCAAAGATTATTTACTTCCGAGTGAATAAAACTTCAAGACTACTTAGACCCCAGCCAACTGCCAGCAGCCAACTGCGGTCTCGGGGACTACACCCAGTGGGTGCACTTAGCGTGCCCCCACTGGTTCAGATTCCACTCGGCCGTTCCGCCCAGTCCGAGTGAAAAAAAAGGAAGGGAGAGAAAGAAGTGCTCAGACCCACCGACTGCCAGCAGTCGACTGCGGTCTCGGGGCCTACACCCACTGGGTGCACTTGGCGTGCCCCCACTGGTTCGGATTCCACTCGGCTGGTCCGCCCAAACCGAGTACAAAAAAAGATGACAAAGCACCCAGTGGGTGTACAATCTCGAAGTGCAAGACAATGAAAGATTGCCCGAAGGAAAATATTCAGGTAGCATATCCTAAAATAACAAGTTCAGTCAGGAGTTAAGTTACCTGGACATTGGCTCGAATAGCCGCGCTGGCGTCATAAGCAGCCCGACTGCTTTCATGCGCCGCCTTCACCCGCTCCATCATTATGCCAGCCTGACGAATGGCCTGTGCAGCGGCATCCGACTGGCTTTCTGGAACATGATGAGTGGCAAAGAAAGGGACGGACGGTCCAGACGCGGCGGCTTGGAGATCCGAGGCATGAATTTGAATGGTTGAAACAAGCTCTGGTGCAGTCGACGATGCGGGACGCTCACTCGACAATGGGTGAGCAAAAGTTACAGAAACCTTACTCGCATCTTCGAGCTGTTGAACTACCCACTCCGCCGCCGGCTCCAACTAGGATGTCTTGCTAGCTATTGTCTTCTTCTTCCTGGGCCTCAGCGGCATGTCCTCGTCATCATCCGGAAGCTCAATGACATTGGGAGGGGCTGCAAAGAAATCAGCCGACCCTAGATGAGTCACCAAAATTTAATCGACCATACAATCGAGAACAAGATCACGAGGATTGTACCTGGGTTGGAGGTGACTGCATCTTCCATGTCCTCGTCTTCATACTGGTGGGTGGAAGTCCCAGAGGTGGCAGCTCTGCAAATTTCAATATTCAGTCGGTCATGTTTGTTACATCGAGTCAACCAAAGAATCAGGTCAGATTATTACCCAAAGATAGTAGGAATGAACATTTTCATCTTGGGCAAAGCCTTCGGAGGTTTGGATGATGCATCCTTGGGTGGTTTCGGAGCTGGAGGAGGTGCAACTTTAGATTGCTTCGGTGTCTTCTCAGTCGGCACTGGAGAGGACGTCTAAGGACGCTTTGAAGACTGCCCAGTCGATGCGGCCACCGTGGCATGGAAGCTTTCCGGGTCGTGAGCGTGCTTGGACCTTTTTTCCCTGCGAGGAGGCGAGTCGACCTCTTCTTCGTCCCTCGGGTCGCCGCTCTCCTCACCATCCTCCTCGTCCGAGTGCCACTCGCCGTTGTCACCTCCACTCGCCTCCTCCTCCGAGTCTTGCTCCTGCTCTCCGTTGGGCATTGAATACATCTCATTAAGAGCCTGAAAGATAACAAGCAAAGCAAAAAACAGCCAGTCGTCAACAGGCAGTTACATGATTAATCAAAAAGTACTCGGCAATCCAGAGTCAGACCTGGTCTGGCTGGCGCGAATTGTCGAATGGAACGACCCTCCTGGACCCTCTGGGGTTATCCTTGTTGCCTGTGATGCCTCTCAGCCACTTCTCCACCTTGCCCTCGTCGATCTCCTCCGGGTGGATCCGAGTGGAATCTTCAATGCCCAAGTACATCCACATTGGATGATCGCGAGCTTGGAGCAGTTGGATGCGTCGTTTGAGGAATACCTCCAACAGATCCATGCCGGTCATGCCGTCTCAGACAAGCTGGACCACCCGCTCGACCAACACCTTCACCTGCGCTCTCTCCTCTGGGATCACTTTCAATGCGGAAGGCCTCTCGACCCGGGCCATAGAAAAGGCAGGGAGCCCGGTCGACTGACCTGGAATCAGCTGGTCTTTACAATAAAACCAGGTTGACTGCCAACCCCGGACCGACTCGGGAAGGATCATGGCTGGAAAAGTGCTTTTGTTCCTCATCTGAATCCCAAGACCCCCGCACATCTGAATCACGTGCGTTTTATCATCACACGGGTTGGCCTTCTTGACCGACTGAGAACGGCAAGTGAAAATGTGATTGAAAAGACTCCAGTGTTGCCTACAACCTAAGAAGTTCTTGCACATGGATATGTAGGCGGCAAGATATACGATGGAGTTGGGATTGAAATGGTGATGTTGTGCTCCAAAGAAGTTCAGGAATCCCCGGAAGAAAGGATGCAGAGGCAGAGAAAATCCACGGTCAACATGAGTTGCAAGGAGAACACACTCACCATCACGCAGATGCGGTTCAGTCTCACCTTCTGAGAGCCATGCCGATTCATGGGGAATCAGCCCCACCCCCTCGACCCGATCGTCGATGTCGTCTTGGCTGATCATAGACCGGATCCAGTCGCCCTGGTGTTGGAAATATGCCCTAGAGGCAATAATAAATTGGTTATTATTATATTTCCTTGTTCATGATAATCGTTTATTATCCATGCTAGAATTGTATTGGTAGGAAACTCAGATACATGTGTGGATACATAGACAACACCATGTCCCTAGTAAGCCTCTAGTTAACTAGCTCGTTGATCAATAGATGGTTACGGTTTCCTGACCATGGACATTGGATGGCGTTGATAACGGGATCACATCATTAGGAGAATGATGTGATGGACAAGACCCAATCCTAAGCCTAGCACAAAGATCGTGTAGTTCGTATGCTAAAGCTTTTCTAAATGTCAAGTATCATTTCCTTAGACCATGAGATTGTGCAACTGCCGGATACCGTAGGAATGCTTTGGGTGTATCAAACGTCACAACGTAACTGGGTGGCTATAAAGGTGCACTACGGGTATCTCCAAAAGTGTCTGTTGGGTTGGCACGAATCGAGACTGGGATTTGTCACTCCATGTGACGGAGAGGTATCTCTGGGCCCACTCGGTAGGACATGATCATAATGTGCACAATGTGACCAAGGAGTTGATCACGAGATGATGTGTTACGGAACAAGTAAAGAGACTTGCCGGTAATGAGATTGAACAAGGTAACGGATACCGACGATCGAATCTCGGGCAAGTACAATACCGCTGGACAAAGGGAATTGAATACGGGATTGATTGAATCCTCGACATCGTGGTTCATCCGATGAGATCATCGTGGAACATGTGGGAGTCAACATGGGTATCCAGATCCCGCTATTGGTTATTGACCGGAGAGTCGTCTCGGTCATGTCTGCATGTCTCCCGAACCCGTAGGGTCTACACACTTAAGGTTCGGTGATGCTAGGGTTGTAGAGATATTAGTATGCGGTAACCCGAAAGTTGTTCGGAATCCCGGATGAGATCCCGGACATCACGAGGAGTTCCGGAATGGTCCGGAGGTAAAGATTTATATATGGGAAGTCCTATTTTGGCCACCGGAAAATGTTCGGGATTTCTCGGTATTGTACCGGGAAGGTTCTAGAAGGTTCCGGAGTGGGGATCACCTGCATGGGGGCACCCACATGAACGTGGTTAGTGGGGGCAAGGCCCCACACCCCTGGTCAAGGCGCACCAAGATCCCCCCTTAGAAGGAATAAGATCATATCCCGAAGGGATAAGATCAAGATCCCTAAAAAGGGGGGATAACAATCGGTGGGGAAGGGAAATGATGTGATTTCTTTCCCCCACCTTTGCCAACGCCCCAATGAACTTGGAGGGCAAGAAACCAGCCCCCTCCACCCCTATATATAGTGGGGAGGCGCATGGGAGACGCACCCTAGCCCCTGGCGCCTCCCTCTCCCCTCGTAACACCTCTCCCTCTCGCTGAGCTTGGCGAAGCCCTGCCGAGATCCCCGCTGCTTCCACCACCACGATGTCGTGCTGCTGGATCTCCATCAACCTCTCCTTCCCCCTTTCTGGATCAAGAAGGAGGAGACGTCTTCCCCAACCGTACGTGTGTTGAATGCAGAGGTGGCGTCCGTTCGGCGCTCGGTCATCGGTGATTTGGATCACGACGAGTACGACTCCATCAACCCCGTTCTCTTGAACGCTTCCGCTCGCGATCTACAAGGGTATGTAGATGCACTCCTATCTCTCATTGCTAGATGACTCCATAGATTGATCTTGGTGATGCGTAGAAAATTTTAAAATTCTACTACGTTCCCCAACAGTGGTATCAGAGCTAGGTCTCTGCGTAGTTTCTATGCACGAGTAGAACACAAAGTAGTTGTGGGCATCGATTTTGTCAATTTACTTGTCGTTACTAGTCTTATCTTGATTCGGCGGCATCGTGGGATGAAGCAGCCCGGACCGACCTTACACGTACACTAACGTGAGACAGGTTCCACCGACTGACATGCACTAGTTGCATAAGGTGGCTAGCGGGTGTCTGTCTCTCCCACTTTAGTCAGATCGGATTCGATGAAAAGGGTCCGTATGAAGGGTAAATAGAAATTGGCATATCACGTTGTGGTTTTTGCGTAGGTAAGAAACGTTCTTGCTAAGAAACCTATAGCAGCCACATAAAAATCTGCAACAACAATTAGAGGACGTCTAACTTGTTTTTGCAGCATATGCCGTGTGATGTGATATGGCCAAAAGGATGTGATGAATGATATATGTGATGTATGAGATTGATCATGTTCTCGTAATAGGAATCACGACTTTCATGTCGATGAGTATGACAACCGGCAGGAGCCATAGGAGTTGTCTTAATTTATTTATGACCTGCGTGTCAACATAAACGTCATGTATTTACTTTACTTTATTGCTAAACCGTTAGACATAGTAGTAGAAGTAATAGATGACGAGACAACTTCATGATGACATGATGATGGAGATCATGATGATGGAGATCATGGTGTCATGCCGGTGACGATGATGATCATGGCGCCCCGAAGATGGAAATAAAAAGGAGCAAAATGATATTGGCCATATCATGTCACTATTTGATTGCATGTGATGTTTATCATGTTTTACATCTTATTTTCTTAGAAAGACGGTAGCTAAAATAAGATGATCCCTCGCAATAATTTCAAGAAAAGAGTTCCCCCTAACTATGCATCGTTGCGAAGGTTCGTTGTTTCGAAGCACCACGTGATGATCGGGTGTGATAGATTCTAACGTTCGAATACAACGGGTGTAAGCCAGATTTACACATGCAATACACTTAGGTTGATTTGACGAGCCTAGCATGTACAGACATGGCCTCGGAACGCGGAAGACCGAAAGGTCGAACATGAGTCGTATAGAAGATACGATCAACATGAAGATGTTCATCGATGATGACTAGTCCGTCTCACGTGATGATCGGACACGGCCTAGTTGACTCGGATCATGTATCACTTAGATGACTAGAGGGATGTCTATCTAAGTGGAAGTTCATTAAATAATCAGATGAACTTAATTATCATGAACATAGTCAAAAGGAGTTTGCAAATTATGCCGTAGCTTACGCTTTAGTTCTACTGTTTTAGATATGATCCTAGAGAAAATTTAGTTGAAAGTTGATAGTAGCAATTATGCAGACTGGGTCCGTAAACAGAGGATTGTCCTCATTGCTGCGCAGAAGGATTATGTCTTTGATGCACCGCTCAGTGAGCTGAACCTCGAATGTCGGTTGTGGATGTTGCGAACATCTGACATACACGTTTTGATGACTACATGATAGTTCAGTGCGTAATGCTAAATGGTTTAGAATTGAGGCACCAAAGACGTTTTTGAAACATCGCAGAACATATGAGATGTTCCAAGGACTGAAATTGGGATTTCAGGCTAGTGCCCACGTCAAGAGGTATGAGACCTTTGACGAGTTTCTTAAGCCTGCACACTAAGGAGAAAAGCTCAATCGTTGAGCATGTGCTTAGATTGTATGAGTACTACAATCGCTTGAATCGAGTGGGAGTTGATCTTCCAGATGAGATAGTGATGGTTCTCCAAAGTCACTACCACCAAGCTACTAGAGCTTCGTGATGAACTATAACATATCAGGGATAGATATGATGATCCTTGAGCTATTCGCGACACCGCGAAAGTAGAAATCAAATAGGAGCATCAATTGTTGATGGTTAGTAAAACCACTAGTTTCAAGAAGGGCAAGGGCAAGAAAAGGATACTTCATGAAACAACAAATTAGTTGCTGCTCTAGTGAAGAAACCCAAAGTTGAACCCCAAGCCCGATACTAAGTGCTTCTGTAATAAGGGGAACGGGCACTGAAGCAGAACCACCCTAGATACTTGGTAGATGAGAAGGCTAGCAAGGTTGAAAGAAGTATGTATTGGACATACATTATATTAAATGTGTACTTTACTAGTACTCCTAGTAGCAGCAGGGTATTAGATACCGGTTCAGTTGCTAAGTGTTGGTAACTCGAAATGAAAGGCTATGGAATAAAAGGAAACTAGTCAAAGGTGAGACGATGATATGTGTTGGAAGTGTTTCCAAGGTTGATGTGATCAAGCATCGCACGCTGCTTTACCATCGGGATTGGTGTTATTTGGTGTCTGCGTTGAGCATAGACATGATTGGATTATGTTTATCGCAATACGGTTATTCATTTAAGGAGAATAATGGTTACTCTGTTTATTTGAATAATACCTTCAATGGTCTTGCACCTAAAATGAATGGTTTATCGAATCCCGATCGTAGTGATACACATGTTCATGCCAAAAGATATAAGATAGTAATGATAGTACCACATACTTGTGGCACTGCAATTTTAGTCACAATGGTATAAAACGTATGAAGAAGCTCCATGTTGATGGATCTTTGGACTCGCTTGATTTTGAATCACTTGAGACATGCAAATCATACCACATGAGCAAGATGACTGAAAGGCCTTGTTTTCAGTAAGATGGAACAAGAAAGCAACTTGTTGGAAGTAATACATCTTGATGTGTGCAGTCCAATGAGTGCTGAGGCATGTAGTGGATATCGTCATATTATTACTTCATAGATGATTTGAGTAGATGCTAAGTATATTTACTTGATGAATCACGAGTCTGAATTATTGAAAGGTTCAAGTAATTTCAGGGTGAAGTTGAAGATCGTCGTGACAAGAGGATAAAATATCTATGATATGATCATAGAGATGAATATCAGAATTACGAGTTTGGCACAGAATTAAGACATTGTGGAAATTGTTTCACAACTAATACAGCCTGGAACACCATAGTGTGATGGTGTGTCCGAACATCATAACTGCACCCTATTGGATATGATGCATACCATGTTGTCCCTTATCGAATTACCATGATAGTTTATTGGTTAGGCATTAGAGACAACCACATTCACTTTAAATAGGGCACCACGCAATTCCGATGAGATGACACCGTATGAACTATGGTTTAGAGAAACCTAAGCTGTCATTTCTTAAAAGTTTGGGGCTTCAACGCTTATGTGAAAAGGTTTCAGGCTGATAAGCTCGAACCCAAAGCGGATAAATGCATCTTCATAGAGTACCCAAAACAGTTGGGTGTACCTCCTGTCTCAGATCTGAAAGCAATAGGGATTGTTTCTAGAATCGGGTCCTTTCTCGAGGATAAGTTTCTCTCGAAAGAATTGAGTGGGAGGATGGTGGAGACTTGATGAGGTTATTGAACCGTCACTTCAACCAGTGTATAGCAGGGCACAGGGAGTTGTTCATGTGGCACCTACACCAATGGAAGTGGAAGCTTATGATAGTGATCATGAAACCTCGGATCAAGTCACTACCAAACCTCGTAGGACGACAAGGATGCGTACTACTTTAGAGTGGTACGTAATCCTGTCTTGGAAGTCATGTTGCTAGACAACAATGAACCTACGAGCTATGGAGAAGCGATGGTGGGCCCTGATTCCGAAAATTGGCTCGAGGCCATAAAATCCGTGAGGATCCATGTATGAAAACAAAGTGTAGACTTTGGAAGAACTGCTTGATGGTCATAAGGCTGTTGGGTACATATGGGTTTTAAAAGAAAGACGGACAATGGTGGTAAGTATCACCATTAAGAAAGCTCGACTTGTCGTTAGGATGTTTTCCGACAAGTTCAAGGAGTTGACTACGATGAGACTTTTTCACTCGTAGCGATGCTAAGAGTCTGTTGGAATTATGTTAGCAGTTACTGCATTGTTTATGAAATCTTGCAGATACAATGTCAAAAATATTGTTTCCTTGACGATTTTCTTGAGGAAAGGTTGTATGTGATACAACTAGAAGGTTTTGTCAGTCCTGAAAAATGCTAACAAGTATGCAAAGCTCCAGCAATCCTTCTAAGGACTGGAGTAAGCATCTCAGAGTTGGAATGTACGCTTTGATGAGATGATCAAAGCTTTTGGGTTTATACAAAGTTTATGAGAAACTTGTATTTCCAAAGAAGTGAGTGGGAGCACTATAGAATTTCTGATGAGTATATGTTGTTGACATATTGTTGATCAGAAATGATGTAGAATTTATGGAAAGCATATAGGGTTATTTGAAAAGTGTTTTTCAATGGAAAACCTGGATTAAGCTACTTGAACATTGAGCATCAAGATCTATAAGGATAGATCAAAACTCTTAATGGTACTTTCAAATGAGCACATACCTTGACATGATCTTGAAGGTGTTCAAGATGGACCAGACAGAGAAGGAGTTCTTGCCTGAGTTGTAAGGTATGAAGTTATGAAGTTAAAGCTCGACCACGGCAGGAGAAAGAGGAAGGACGAAGGTCGTCCCCTATGCTTTTGTCATAGGCTCTATACAGTATGCCATGCTGAGTACCGCACCTGATGTGTGCCTTGCCACATGTCTGGCAAGAGGGTACAAAGGTGATCTAGGAGTAGATCACCAGATAGCGGTCAAAATTATCCTTAGAGGAATAAGGATATGTTTCTCGGTTATGGAGGTGATAAAGAGTTCGACGTAAAGAGTTACATCGATGCAAGCTTAACACCTATCCGGATAGCTCTGAGTAGAGATACCGGATACGTATAATGGAGCAACAATTTAGAATAGCTCCAAGTAGAACAGTTATTTGAAATGGCTCCAAATATAGCGTAGAGATTTGTGAAGTACATACGGATCTGAATGCTGCAGACTCATTGACTAAAACCTCTCTCACAAGCATAACATGATCAAACCCAGAACTCATTGAGTGTTAATCACATAGTGATGTGAACTAGATTATTGACTCTAGTAAACTCTTTGGATGTTGGTCACATGGAGATGTGACCTGTGAGTGTTAATCACATGGTGATGTAAACTAAATTATTGACTCTAGTGCAAGTGGGAGACTGTTGGAAATATGCCCTAGAGGCAATAATAAATTGGTTATTATTATATTTCCTTGTTCATGATAATCGTTTATTATCCATGCTAGAATTGTATTGATAGGAAACTCAGATACATGTGTGGATACATAGACAACACCATGTCCCTAGTAAGCCTCTAGTTAACTAGCTCGTTGATCAATAGATGGTTACGGTTTCCTAACAATGGACATTGGATGTCATTGATAACAGGATCACATCATTAGGAGAATGATGTGATGGACAAGACCCAATCCTAAGCCTAGCACAAAGATCGTGTAGTTCGTATGCTAAAGCTTTTCTAAATGTCAAGTATCATTTCCTTAGACCATGAGATTGTGCAACTCCCGGATACCGTAGGAATGCTTTGGGTGTGCCAAACGTCACAACGTAACTGGGTGGCTATAAAGGTGCACTACGGGTATCTCCGAAAGTGTCTGTTGGGTTGGCACGAATTGAGACTGGGATTTGTCACTCCGTGTGACGGAGAGGTATCTCTGGGCCCACTCGGTAGGACATGATCATAATGTGCACAATGTAACCAAGGATTTGATCACGGGATGATGTGTTACGGAACGAGTAAAGAGACTTGCCGGTAATGAGATTGAACAAGGTATCGGATACCGACGATCGAATCTCGAGCAAGTACAATACCGCTGGACAAAGGGAATTAAATACGGGATTGATTGAATCCTCGACATCGTGGTTCATCCGATGAGATCATCGTGGAAGATGTGGGAGCCAACATGGGTATCCAGATCCCGCTATTGGTTATTGACCGGAGAGTCGTCTCGGTCATGTCTGCATGTCTCCCGAACCCGTAGGGTCTACACACTTAAGGTTCGGTGACGCTAGGGTTGTAGAGATATTAGTATGCGGTAACCCGAAAGTTGTTCGGAGTCCCGGACGTCACGAGGAGTTCCGGAATGGTCCGGAGGTAAAGATTTATATATGGGAAGTCCTATTTTGGCCACCGGAAAATGTTCGGGATTTTTCGATATTGTACCGGGAAGGTTCTAGAAGGTTCCGGAGTGGGGCCCACCTGCATGGGGGGACCCACATGAACGTGGGTAGTGGGGGCAAGGCCCCACACCCCTGGTCAAGGCGCACCAAGATCCCCCCTTAGAAGGAATAAGATCATATCCCGAAGGGATAAGATCAAGATCCCTAAAAAGGGGGGATAACAATCGGTGGGGAAGGGAAATGATGGGATTTCTTTCCCCCACCTTTGCCAATGCCCCAATGAACTTGGAGGGCAAGAAACCAGCCCCGTGCACCCCTATATATAGCGAGGAGGCGCATGGGAGCCGCACCCTAGCCCCTGGCACCTCCCTCTCCCCTCGTAACACCTCTCCCTCTCGCTGAGCTTGGCGAAGCCCTGCCGAGATCCCCGCTGCTTCCACCACCACACCGTCGTGCTGCTGGATCTCCATCAACCTCTCCTTCCCCCTTGCTGGATCAAGAAGGAGGAGACATCTTCCCCAACCGTACGTGTGTTGAACGCGGAGGTGCCGTCCGTTCGGCGCTCGGTCATCGGTGATTTGGATCACGACGAGTACGACTCCATCAACCCCGTTCTCTTGAATACTTCCGCTCGCGATCTACAAGGGTATGTAGATGCACTCCTATCTCTCGTGGCTAGATGACTCCATAGATTGATCTTGGTGATGCGTAGAAAATTTTAAAATTCTGCTACGTTCCCCAACACCTGGATCCAGCCACGCGGCAGGCCGGATCTCGACGAGGATCCGCCCCGGCTTGACCTCTTTCCCTCTGCCTTCACCGTCGCCTTCTTAGAACGCTCCTAGGCCACCGTCTTCTCCTTCCCCATGGTCACAGGCGAAGCTCGAACGGAGCAGCGACACTGAGGGCGGAGGTGGAGATGGCGGAGAAAGCAGAAGAGAAAGGAAGAAGATGGAGGAACGCTGCGCACGAAATCCAATCTGGCACCTTATATGGGGCCGCTTCCGAGTGGCTGACCTGTGGGGCCAGATGATCCAATCAAATCCCGCAACAGTCGCGGGCGAGGTACGTTGCGAAAAAGGTGGCACGGCAATCGAGGCGGCCTCGCCTTGTCCCATCCGATTACTGCGGACACCTCCATCTCGCGCGCTTCCCCAAATACAAAATCCCATGATATCCGTGCACAGCAAGGCAACCTGTCAGGAGGAGGATCTTTTCCATATCGACACTCAGAGCATTGCAGCGAAAGTTCACTCAGCAGAAACCAAGAATGGATCAAGGCGACTAAGAAGAAGTTAAGATCACCATAATTGTTCGGTTGATCGCAAATAAGAGGCTCCCGAAGCATGGAAATTGAATCGAAAGAATTCTCAACTCCTTCCCACTCAAGCCCCGAACCATTAGGGGGCTAATGATGAACCTATGTACCTAGGGTAGGGTCACAGGTCTGACCTAGACGCCCTCCTCAAGGTCATCGCCCTAAAGCCAGAAGCATTCGAAGGGTATCATCATCCACTCGACTAAATACATTCCACTCGGAATAATCAATGACACTCGACCGTCACAGAAGCCACTCGACGTACAGAAGATCTAAAGCCACTCTACTCAAACAACGGTTGGGCGTTTACTCATAGACTTAATTGTCATTTATATCACTTAATTGCTAGCGTTACCAGTAACGTTCCACTCTTAATGTACATTGAACCATGTGTAACGGAGGGGAGCAGGGGTCCTGGCGCACTATATAAGCCAACCCCTCCTCTGGGACAAGGGTTCGCATCTTTTGTAAACTCACACACACATACAATCCAGTCGACCGCCTCAGGGCACCGAGACGTAGGGTTGTTACTTCCTCCGCGAAGGGCCTGAACTCGTAAACTCGTGTGTACAACTACTCCATAGCTAGGATCTTGCCTCCTCATACCTAACCCCCATTCTACTGTCAGTCTTAGATCCACGACAGTGCTTGCTGATGTCAGCAGTCAACGTTGACCGATGACCTGGTCAACCTGACAAGTGGGTCCCACCTGTCATTGACTGTCTACTAATTAACTTAGTTAATTAGTTTAATTAACAGATTAATTAGGCTAAGTTACTTAGGTTAATTAATTAAGTTAATTAATTTAGTTAATTAATTAATTAATAATTATTTATTATTATTCTTATTTCTTTTTAATTCCTTTTTTAAATAAACTAACAGCAGTGGGCCCCAACTACCGGTGGCCCAGGAGGCCCAGGAGGCCACTAGAGCGGGCGAAACGGGCGTGGGCGGGGCAAAGGCCCGGGCGAGGCCAGCCAGGCCGCGACGAGGCCGGCCGTGTGGGCGCGTCGGGGCGCCGGCGAGCAGGCGCAGTGGGGCAGCAAGAGCGGCGAGCAAAGGGGGGCGCGGCCACGGGCGGGCCAGTGGCCACAGTGGGGCAACAGTAGGGGGAGGGGGCGATGCCGGGAGGAGCTGCGAGCAGAGCCGGCGAGGGACGGAGAGGGCGGCAGCAGCAGCAACTGGCGTCGGCGAGGATCATAGAAGTAGCAGCAGTTCGCAGCGGGCGCGGCGTGGGCGCGTGGGGGGACGTGGTGGGCGCACGTGAGCATGGCTGGAGGCGGGACGCCGGTGGCAGCAGCGAATCTGTGGTGGATCGATGCCGACAGCGACGAGCGGCGCCGGGGAAGAAGATGTTGAGGGCGATGGCGATGAGGCTTCCCCGCCTCGATCGAGTGACGCAGACGAAGTACTGGACGGCGAAGGAGAATATGGACAAGGTCGCAGGAGCCGGGGAGCGCGGTGGGCACGAGGACAAGGTCAGCCATGGCGACATTGCACCGATGAAGGCCTCAGGTGTGTGCAAGAGAGAGAGGAAAAATGAGCGGAGGGGCAAGAAGAAAGAGCACCTAGGGTTTCGGGGGAAGGGTCATGTTGCTTTATAGGGTGAGGGAGGGTCGTGGATGCGCGCCACGGTGCCATGGCATCTGTGGATGAGCTCCAGCAGCCCCCCTGCTACAGGTTGAAGACACCCATAGTGGGTTGGGCCAGTGCACGGTAGCACTGGGCCATAAGTGCCCAGTGAGAGCCTTTCTCTTTAGTCATCTATGTAATTTATTTAGCTACGGTTCTCTATTTGTCTGCCCACCAAATGACTTTTGAAAAATTTGTAACTTGTCAAAACAAATACTAGGCATTATTTAGTACTGCCATAAAAAGTTTGGAGGCAAGATGATTTCGTTTGAATTTTACTTAAATACAAATGGATTAAAATGGCCTGTTTTGGGCACTATTTTAAATAGGTTAGGAGAAATTTAATATTCCAAATAATATTGTATTATTCATTAAAATTAGTTAGTGAATTATTGCAGCCTAGCGAACATTTTTGTTTTACCATTTGTAGAAATAATAATTTGACTTTCTTTTCAATTTGAATTTGAATTCGATTTGGATCAAAGTGAGGTTTAGAAAATTAATTACGATTACATGGCACCATTAGTGTGTGGTTACTGAAGCTTAACTACCGGGGTGTTACACTATGACTTGAACCCTGATGTGCTGAGTATACCATTGTCTTCCTAACCATCCAACCACAGGTCGGTTTGCCCCTGTTCGTTTTGAGAGGGCCTATTTTTTAAAAAAATCTATCACACCAAGGCTAGCATGGAAGGTTTTTTTTTTGAATCTGTCGTACCAGGCGAATCTCAACAAATAGTTGGCTTGCCGCCGTTAAGCCTGCCATGCTGGTGGTATCTGTAACACCCACGATGCGGCTATATCTCCCACGTGTCAGAGCACGACTTAGAGGCATAACACATCCCATGTACTGAATGAGAAAGAGATAAAGACTTGGCTTACAAACGCCACTTCACACAATACATAAATATAGCATTACATCATCCAGAATATAATCAAGGTCCGACTACGGAACCAAAATAAAGACAACCCCAAATGCATAGATCCCCGATCGCCCCAACTGGGCTCCACTACTGATCGTCCGGAAAGGAAACATAGTAACGTCCAGAATCCTCGTTGAACTCCCACTTGAGTTCGGTCGCGTCCCCTGCACTGGCATCGTCGGCACCTGCATCTGGTTTTGGAAGTAATATGTGAGTCACGGGGACTCAGCAATCTCACACCCTCGCGATCAAGACTATTTAAGCTTAAGGGTAGGAAAAGGTAGTGAGGTGGAGCTGCAGCAAGCACTAGCATATATGGTGGCTAACTTACGCAAATGAGAGCGAGAAGAGAAGCAAAGCACGGACGAGAAGCTATAAAGATTAAGAAGTGATCCTGAAACTACTTACGTTCAAGCATAACTCGAGACCGTGTTCTCTCCCCGGACTCCGACGAAAAGAGACCATCACGGCTACACACGCGGTTGATTCATTTTAATTAAGTTAAGTGTCAGGTTTTCTACAACCGGATATTAACAAATTCCCATCTGCCCATAACCGTGGGCACGGCTTTCAAAAGTTCAAAACCCTGCAGAGGTGTCCCAACTTAGCCCATCACAAGCTCTCACGGTCAACGAAGGATATTCCTTCTCCCAGGAAGACCCGATCAGACTCGGAATCCCGGTTACAAGACATCTCGACAATGGTAAAACAAGACCAGCAAAGCCGCCCGATGTGCCGACAAAACCCGATAGGAGTCGCACGTATCTCGTTCTCAGGGCACACCGGATGAGCGCTCCGTACAACTAAAACCAAACCTCGAGTTTCCCCGAGGGGGCGCTGCAAAGGACTCTAGTTTGGACCAACACTCACAGGAGCACTGGCCCGGGGGTTTAAAATAAAGATGACCCTTGAGTCCGCGGAACCCAAGAGAAAAAGGCTTAGGTGGCAAATGGTAAAACCAAGGTTGGGCCTTGCTGGAGGAGTTTTATTCAAGGCGAACTGTCAAGGGGTTCTCATTATAACCCAGCCGTGTAAGGAACGCAAAATCAAGGAACATAACACCGGTATGACGAAAACTGGGGCGACAAGAGTGGAACAAAACACCAGGCATAAGGCCGAGCCTTCCAACCTTTACCAAGTATATAGATGCATTAAAGTAAACAAGATATAATAATGATATCCCAAGAATAATCATGTTCCAACAAGGAACAAAACTCCATCTTCACCTGCAACTAGCAACGCTATAAGATGGGCTGAGCAAAGCGGTAACATAGTCAAACAACGGTTTGCTAGGAAAGGTGGGTTAGAGGCTTGACATGGCAATATGGGAGGCATGATATAGCAAGTGGTAGGTATCGCGATATAGCAAAAGAGCGAGCAACTAGCAAGCAAAGATAGAAGTGATTTCGAGGGCATGGTCATCTTGCCTGCAAAGTTCTCCAAGTTGACGTAATCTTGATCCTCGTAAGCATACTCAACTGGTTCCTTGATCACGAACTCATCTCCCGGCTCTACCCATGACAAGAACACAAGCAAAGGAAACCACAGTCAACCACGATGCAATGCGCAAGCAACATGATGCAAAACATGGCATGATATGTGGGATGTGATATGCAATGCACATGCATGCTTCGGAAGGAAAAGATTTAACCAGGCCTCAACTTGGCAAACCAAGAGTGCCGCTGGGAAGATGAGTTGATTTCGGTCGAAATTGATATAAAGATCACCGGAATGGGATGCACGGTTTGCAAATGGCAAGCAAAACAAGAATGGCACAATTCTGTGATTAACAGCACGATGCCATCTAGAATGTAACAAGAAACTAAGCTACTGCACTCCAACATAGCAACAAAGCACATGGCAGTGATCTACTCAAGATGCTTGACAAAAGATGAACAATGAGCTACAGCTAAATCACACAAGAGCAGGTTCAAACAAGCATGGCAAAAGTGCAAAAGGTATCAGCATCACAAACTTTGTGAAAATACTAACATGTCAGGAATTAACATCAGGAAGCAATGTTTAGAGCAAGATAACAACATGGTACAGGATCAGATCATAGCAAAGCAAGGCACGGGATGAATCTACTCAAAGCATATAACAAAAGTCCCTTACTGACCATAAGCCAAAAGGACCATAAGATATGATGGCACCCATGTAAACATAGCAAGTTTCATTAACAGATTCAGACTTAGCAGAAAACCGGACATGGCAAAAACAGAGTTACGAAGGCATGTTTGCAAGCTCGATGCACTCAACACAAGGCATTGCATGACAAAATAAGCATACACCCAGCCAGAAGACATGATCAAGAAGCTAAACATGGCAAGAACAACCTCATATCTTGCATGGATCAACTACAACAACCTTAGCAAAATTGATTAACACGTAAACAATCTGCCAGGAACATTTTATAGCAAAAGTAGAGCAAGATTGAGTCATGCTAGGGTACTCCATAAATACAAATAGGGACATGGATGGATAGAGCACAACCATATTCCCAAATCATCCTTACTGAACATACTCAAAAGAGGCATGGATCTCTCTGTAGCAACATGAATACATGGCATAAAAATAACGGCAGGGAAAAGACGGAAATTCTAAGTCCCTGAAATCAGCAACATCACGAGAGCTGCTTTGCATGCTTGTGCTAGTCACCCCATTGATCACAAACATACATGGCATACACCCCTGTAACGATGGCATGGCATAGCCCAAAACACATGTAGAGATCATGCTCATATGTAGCACACAATAATCATGGCAAAAATGACAAAAGCTCAAGATCTGCTAGGTAACAGGAACTAACATTATGTAGCACTCTTGCATCAACAATTTGGGCATCAAGGTGGACTCAAACAAGCATGGTGCAATGGAACAAATTGAAGAGGACATCCTAACGAACATTTTGATATATGGCACGCCCAAAACGGAGCTACAGATGCAGAGTTATGGCATGATGAAAAGTGCTCTAGGATGTAAAAATAAAGGACTTGGAGGAAATGTTGAAGTCAACCCTAGGTCTTGACCCGATCCAGATCTGGCTCGGACATCGATGTTCACCGGAGTTGGAGGTCGCCGGAGTTCTCCACGTGGTGGCCGGAGCTAGGGGGCTCGCCGGAGACCTCGTGGTCGCCGGACTTGCCGGGGCGAGGCGGCGGAAGGCGAGGTGCGGACGGGAGACGCAGTCCGGCGAGGTGGCGGATCCGGCGACCGGAGTTTATGTCGGCGGGCGGCGACCGGAGTTGCTGTCCGTGGGAGGCGGCCGGAGTGGAGCGAGGCGGCGGGGTCGCGGGCGGCGCGGAGGAACGCCGCGGCGCGCGGGTGGAGACGTGTATGGGCTCGGCGGGCCCACGTCGGGCTCGCGGGCCGGCGGCGGTGGCGATGACACGTGGCGGCGTCCTGTTGGTGCGGTGGCGGTGGCAGACATGTCCGGCTGCGCCCGGACGTGTCCGGCGGCGGAGAGGGACTAGGTTAGGGTTTCAAGTGCGCGAAAAAATCCGGGAGGGGCACACATTTATAGGTAGGGGGAGGTAGGCGAGTCCAAATGGAGTGCGGTTTTCGGCCACGCGATCGTGATCAAACGGCCGAGAGGATGGAGGGGGTTTGGATGGGTTTTGGGCCACTTTGGAGGGGTGTTGGACTGCAACACACACGAGGTCTATACGGTTCCCCGGTTAACCATTGGAGTATCAAACGAACTCCAAATGGCACAAAACTTGACAGACGGTCTACCGGTGGTGTACCAAGGCCGCTTGGCAAGTCTCGGTCCAATCCGAGAATGTTTAACACCTGCTCACGAAAAGAGGCAAAAGGGGGCGCCGGAGGACGTAGGAGTGTCGGATCACAAAACAGACAACAGAGAAAAAGCTCGGGTGCATGAGATGAACACGTATGCAAATGCGATGCACATGATGACATGATATGAAATGCATGACATGGACAAAAAGCAAAGCGAAGACAAAAAACCAACCACGAGGGAATATCATAACTTAGAGCCGAAAATGGCAAGAGTCGGGGTACAAATATGGCAAATTACATCCGGGGTGTTACAATATCTTAGCCGGTATCTTGCACTCGAGATTAACAAACACGTTGATGTGCTAGACAATTAAAGAAGAGAAAGGGTTAAAATAACATAAATAGATACTATCGTGGCTTTGTCACGGCAGATGCCCTTGTGAAAGGACTTAGGTGTGGAGCCATCGCAGCATAGGTTAGCTTGAAGGGGTTGAACGGGACAAAGGGCACAAGGTTTACCCAGGTTTGGCCCCTCTCAATGAGGTAAAATCCTACTCCTACTTTTGTTACCTATTGCTTGGGTATCGATTATAAGGGAGCGGAATCGCTTGACCTAGCTCTCAATCAATTGTTTCTTACTTGAGTTAACCCGCCACAGGGTCTCGCCTCTATATACACAGGTTGAGGCCCAGGGCTTACAAGAGTCCAAGTCGGATCACACAACGCGACCAACTCGGTTTATAAGTCGCCTTGCCTTGCTAGACAAGTCATCATCGGGCGGCTCACCTCCGGGTCTTGGGCCTTCAATAGGCCCACCTCTTAAGCCGCATCCAGTCTTCATGTCTTCCTTTAAGCCCATTTAAGCTATGTATTGTTGAGTCGCCAACAGTGTAATATGGCCCCTCCTAGGCGAGTCACACCGCGGGGTTATATCCCCAACATTAGGCCCCAAATTGATTTGAACTTGTTCATGTCAATCTTCACTGCTTCCGACTAGCGAGTCTTCCTCAATCTTTTCCAAAGCCTTAGTTTTTCGAATAGTCTTTGTAACCCACCATGACGTCATGTAAAATAAATCTAGGAAAAATTGATGACATCACAACGGATCTTTTTACATTAACTATCCATCCGAGAATTGAGGCGCCTCCTCTGTTAAGATAATCATATTGTCTCCGTGATTTTTGCGCATGCCATTTCTTGTTCACTGCTTTTTCCTTATAAATAGGCATGAGTGGCTTCCTTTTTCACTTTCACCCCCTTCGGCTCCACTTCTTCTTCCTCCTCGCAACCTCCGCCACACCAAAGCTCTACCGCTTGCTACCTGTTGAGCATGCATTGGTTTTCCCTTGAAGAGGAAAGGGTGATGCAGCAAAGTAGCGTAAGTATTTCCCTCGGTTTTTGAGAACCAAGGTATCAATCGAGTAGGAGACAACTCAAAAGTCACCTAGTACCTGCACAAACAATCAAGAACCTTGCAACCAACACGAAAAAGGGGTTTTCAATCCCTTCACGGTCACTCACAAAAGTGAGATATGATAAAGATAATAAGTAAATATTTTTGGTATTTCTGTTGTATAGATTGGAAAGTAAAGATTTCAAAATAGTAAACGAGGTGCGATGTAAATAAAAGAGATGCAATATAATAAGAAAGAGACCCGGGGGCCATAGGTTTCACTAGTGGCTTCTCTCAAGATAGCATGTATTATGGTGGGTGAACAAATTACTGCGAGCAATTGATAGAAAAGCGCATAGTTGTGAAGATATCTAAGACAATAATCATGAATATAGGCATCACGTCCGTGTCAAGTAGATCAAAACGATTCTGCATCTACTACTATTACTCCACACATCGACCGCTATCCAGCATGCATCTAGAGTATTAAGTTCATAAGAATAGAGTAACGCTTTAAGCAAGATGACATGAAGTAGAGGGATAAAGTCAAGCAATATGATATAAACCCCATCTTTTTATCCTCGATGTCAACAATACAATACATGCCTTGCTGCCCCTACTGTCACTGGGAAAGGACACCGCAAGATTGAACCCAAAGCTAAGCACTTCTCCCATTGCTAGAAAGATCAATCTAGTAGGCCAAACTAAACCGATAATTCAAAGAGACTTGCAAAGATATCAAATCATGCATATAAGAATTCAGAGAAGAACCAAATAATATTCAAAGATAATCAAGTTCATAAATCCACAATTCATCGGATCTCGGCAAACACACCGCAAAAGAGTATTACATTAAATAGATCTCCAAGAACATCGACGAGAACTTTGTATTGAAGCTCAAAGAGAGAGAAGAAGCCATCTAGCTAGTAATTATGGACCCGAAGGTCTATGGTAAACTGCTCACGCTTCATCGGAGAGGCTATGGTGTTGACGTAGAAGCCCTCCGTGATCGATTTCCCCTCCGGCAGATCGCCAGAAAAGGCCCAAGATGGGATCTCACGGGTACAGAAGGTTGCGGCGGCGGAGAAGTGGTTTCGTGGCCCCCTGATGTTTCTAGGGTATATGAGTATATATAGGCGAAAGAAGTACGTCGATGGAGCTACATGGGGCCCACATGGGTGGGGGCACGCCCTCCTGCCTCGTGGCCATCTCGCGGAGTTCCAGACTTCAAATCCAAGTCTCCTGGATTGCTTTCGGTCCAAGAAAGATCATCACGAAGGTTTCATTCCGTTTGGATTCCGTCTGGTATTCCTTTTCTGCGAAACTCTAAAGTAGGCAAAAAATAGATACTGGCACTGGGCCTCCGGTTAATAGGTTAGTCCCAAAAATAATATAAAAGAGCATATTAAAGCCCATAAAACATCCAAAGTAGATAATATAATAGTATGGAACAATCAAAAATTATAGATACGTTGGAGACGTATCAAGCATCCCCAAGCTTAATTCCTGCTCGTCCTCGAGTAGGTAAATGATAAAAACATAATTTCTTATGTGGAATGCTACCTAACATATTTATCAATGTAAGTTTCTTAATTATGGCATGAATGTTCAGATCTGAAAAATTCAAGACAAAATTTTAATATTGACATAAAAATAATAACACTTCAAGCATACTAACAAAGTAATTATGTCTTCTCAAAATAACATGGCCAAAGAAAGTTCATCCCTGCAAAATCATATAGTTTGGTTATGCTCCATCTTCGTCATAAAAATATTCAAATCATGCACAACCCCAATGACAAGCCAATCAATTGTTTCATACTTTAGTATTCTCAAACTTTTTTAACTTTCACGCAATACATGAGCGTGAGCTATGGACATAGCACTATAGGTGGAATAAAGTGGTGATTGTGGAGAAGAAAAAAGGAGGAAGATGGTCTCACATCAACTAGGCGTATCAATGGGCTATGGAGATGCCCATCAATAAATATCAATGTGAGTGAGTAGGGATTGCCATGCAACGGATGCAATAGAGCTATAAATGTATGAAAGCTCAACAAAAGAAACTAAGTGGGTGTGCATCCAACTTGCTTGCTCAGGAAGACCTAGGGCATTTGAGGAAGCCCATCGTTGGAATATACAAGCCAAGTTCTGTAATGAAAATTTCCCACTAGTATATGAAAGTGATAAAATAAGAGACTCTCTATCATGAAGATCTTGGTGCTACTTTGAAGCACAAGTATGGAAAAAGGATAGTAGCATTGTCCCTTCTCTCTTTTTCTCTCTCTCTTTTTGGCTTTTTTGGCCTTCTTTCTTTTTGTTTCCTCACATGGGACAATGCTCTAATAATGATGATCATCACACTTCTAATATTGTACTACTGTGTGTCATGCATAAAAACTAATAATATAATTTAAGATACTAACTTATGATACTATGCATTACAGAAATAGTATTATACATCATTATCATATGCATAATACTAGTATATGATACTTCCCATTACTTCTCATTAGGGGCAGCACATATACTTGTTTTTAAGATTGAAATGCATTAACAGGGTGCTCAATTTTGTGCTCCAACACTCCATAAAGGCATACTCCCACCACCTGAAAATACTATTTTTTATTTAATACAGCTTTGTGATAGAGGGAGAACTAAATTAAAAACATTTATTTTGTGACCAACTGAGTATTAAATTAGTATTTTCGACGAAGTTTAAAGGATACCCCACTTATACCATAGATTGAGTATATGCCATAGTAGTAGATGGAGTATATGCCCCGCATACTTCCATACATGCGCGTGGTTGTGGACCTTCTTCGGTCCCATGAATTAATTAGGCTGCCGGCCTTTCGATGGCAGTTGATGGTCATGGATCTCATAGGCATGGGTGCGTGAAACTCGTGCATAACAAGTACGTAGTAGGACCGAACAGTGCCTATTGGATGCCTAAAACGTAATTGCTGCACTATTTTGACAAATTAACTCCATAAATTAGTGCACTATTTTTTTTTTGACTAAGAGATAATGTTGTAGACTTCCTCTGTACACGGAGACGGGTTCTACGTTTAGGTGTAAGTACCAAATACGGCAGTACAAATTTTGTTCACAAACCAATGTTAGTTGATAGGTCATGTTGACGTCGACTATGAGTTCTCGGCTCTGAATAGAAGGACATTGATATTCTCAGCCCATCAGTGTTTATGTTTTAGACTTAACACTGTTACTTGTATTTTTCAAGATCTATTCTAGTCCTTCATATGATTTGCGTTCAGTTGGATGGTGTTAGAAGGGAAGGAGAGGGTCTGATGGAATCGTTAATTGTTGTTGTATTGCTTGAGCCTTGTGGGCATATATATACGAGTACATGGTCATCTTGGAGTAGAAGTCAAGGTAGAATAATATCCTACGCTATCCTAGCTTTTTCTAATAATCACGATACTCAACATTCTCCCGCAGTCACAATGGTAGCGACGCGGACGGTGAGACTGGAGAAGAATCCGAAGGCAAGCCGATGGACACCCCACCACAGTCGTACTGGTCGATGCATTCCGAAAGTCGTGGCTGGAGTGAAAACCAATGAAACATGTATTTATCTCAAATGAAACAATCTGTATGTTCTTAAAATATACTTCAAAATTGTCATGTGTGTTTTCTAATGTTTCTAGGTTAATATGTAACTTGTTTTTTAATACTAGCTTGTGCATCGCAGGGGTTTTGCTGACAAGTAAACCGAGTTTTCAGAGTAAAAATGCATTGACCCTGAGCTCAGTTGTGTGCTCCAAAACACAGTAAATGGGGTAAGTTAAATCTGTGTTTTCAACGCAGTATGTATGAAAAGTATACTCACATTGAGACTAAAAAAATTGATCCGCCAGTTGATACCATAGATTGAGAATATGCCCCTCATGCGTGTACGTGGTTGCTGGCCTTCTGGCGTGCCATAATCAAATTTGGTTGGCTGCCTATCTGCATCACACTTGATGGCCGATCATGGATCTCATAGGTGTGCCCTAGCACATGGAACTCGAGCATAAGAGGTCGATGAGTGAATAGTTCTTATTGGATGCCTATCGCTTCCATCATCATAGTGCCCACATAACAGGTTGAAGTCAAACTCGTGCATAAAACCAGTTAAAAATTCCTTGTGAATCCTCACATTCGATCCCATAAATCAATATTGGCAATTCCTTCTGAAGTGGTCATTGCCATTAAAAAATGTACTTAATACTACAACACGGTAGTTATTCAAAGGCGCTAAAACAAAGACCTCCAAAGATTCACAGAGCGCCAACATTAGGATAACAAGGTGTTCCTGCAAAACACTACACAAAATTACGACACTGAATGACAGCCTCGTCGTTATCCCCAGTTGCCTGCACAAATCTTTTTTTTTTTTTTTGCGGGGGGCCTGCACAAATCTTTGGAGGCGTTTGCTCACCGGTGGGGTGGTGTGGCAGATCAAAATCGAGACATTCAATTTACCTAGATATAGCATGTCATCAAGAGTTAGCACTATTAATTACTCGTACAATAGAGTTGGCTATAGTCATGGAGTTAATGAAGGGAGGTATTTGAAGTAACATAATATGTTATCATCACATAACATCTTTCAAGATAAAATGAGTCTACAAACTAATTAATACAACCATCTATGACACTACCTCTATGTTACTCTCCACTATGAAGGTAGTAACATAGACTAGTGTCATATGCATGACACTAGTCTAAGTTACTCTCCACTATGACTAGTGGAGAATATTTTTTGTTACTTTTTTTTATCTTTTTTCTCTCATTAAATGCATTTTTCTAGGAACTCGCGTAGATGTTGGATCTTGCATGTTAGCCCACTTGATTTTTTTTCTCTTTTCCACATAGGCAAAAGTGACATATAAGCACGCTTGTAGCCCACTATTGTACTTGCTTTTAATAAGCTCGCACAGTGGATTGGACAGACTACACAAACTTCACGCCTACATAGGGAAAGTATACTATACGTGGCAATTTCAGAGAACCCGTCCAAAGCTTCTCGGTTTTGAGGAATTTTGGAGAAAAGCCTCCGAAACTACCCCATTCTTCAAGCGAATTTGAAGAACACTGTAAAGCTACTTCATTTTGAGGCGTTTTGAAGAAATGCCCTAGAAGCTATCTCAAGTTCGAGGCATTTTAGAAAAAACGCCTCAAGACGGAGAAGATTTTGAGGCAAACTCTCCAAGTGCCATCTTAGACAGGATTTGTGAGGCATTTAGAGAACGCCCTTAGCGAAATGCCTCCAATTAACGGCAGTGTTGTACAAGTAGCATCAGCGTTAAGGAACCATTACAAGGATGGGCATCATAAAAAAAATATGAGCATCATGCCCAGGCCAGCATGCAACACCACAGACTTATGAAGGAAATGGTCACAAGCTCTAAGGCTATTTCCAATGCATTGGTGATTACATGATATGCTAAGTACATTAAAAACTTTAGCAACTAAAGCCCCCAATGCATAGGTGCTTAACTTGTTGGTGTCAAACATCCTTTATCTAATGATTTTGTAACTAAAGTTCTTCATGCATTGGTTGGATTCTTTCATTTAAGTGTTTTGCCTAGGTTCTCGTATTTGATAGTGTTTCTTCCTGGGGTCACCGCACTCATCTATCTCCTCTTAATTACCTTGGCCACATCAGACTTTTTGTCTAAATGACAGCCTTAGCACCTGTATAAGATGAAGCATTGGAAGAGGCCTAATACCAGCTCAATGACAGCATAATAAAGCAAAGCGAACTCCCTAAATATCAACAAACTTCAGCGCCAGAAAGAAACCCAAAGAGTGCAGAATCCCAACCTACCCCACCCCCACCCCCACTGTTTAAGCTGATTATCACCAGGAGGCAGTCTGACATGATCAGTACTATCCAAACATGAAGGTCAACTGCTAACAAGAAGGGTATGTCAAATAATTAAGATCCAACGAGAGTACTAGGTAGGAAAACAAAATTCCACTATGCACGGTATGTGCCCGTAAAGCATCTCCCATCTGCGGTTTCTTTGAAATTCAGACTGTACGTTCTCGGAGGGCGGCACCGTCCGGCGTCATGGTGGCGCCGTCTAACGGGTCTAACCAGGTTAATGCATTTGTTACTCCTGTACATGGGACGACGGAAGATGACGGGGGCGGATCATTGAACGTGCACATGCAGCGCACGCTCACATGCCAGGGGTTATTCTCCTTTTCAGAAATAAGAAAAACAATTCTCGGTGCAATGTAAATCTCTACATTTCTCGGTATCCACACACAATAATAAAATTTGGGAGGGTCACATAATTTAAAACAAAAATAATAAATTTCAAAAAAAAGATACTGATTTTAAAAAACATAAGCAGTCAACTTTTTGTAAATATTTATTTGAATCATATTCATAATAACACAACCATCTTGATAAATGGTGTGGACACCATTCACGCAAATTTAAGTGAAACCAATTTATGACAAGCTCTATACATCATTCCTAAATATTTCAATGAACTTGCATGTTTTCAACAAACTTTTATGGGCTCCAATATATTTCAAACATTTTTAAGCCAATTTTAGTCATGTTCCAGACATCAATCACAAATATTACATTCACGATATCCATTGATTTCATAATTATTCAATAGTTTTCACTAAATTTCTCTAAACTGCTCCCACCAATGTCATGATTGTGCTTTTGGAGTTGTTGTACGGCAAAAACGCAAGATCGCCAAGGATGCCGGTTCTTGTAGCTACCTAAGTGAACCATGACACCAACCAGTATGGTGGGATGTTGGATGGTGGTTTTTGGAGGCCATGCCACATAGTCGTCATTGTCGCCAGATCCGAAGGGTTTGGTCACCATAGCCACCAAATTTTTTATCCGCTGTGCTTCGGAGGATGGTCATCCAGACCGGGACAGGGTGTTGTGAGAGATAATTCTGTAGCCCTAGGTTGGGTCTAAAAGAATGATGTAATGCATCACCAATCTAAGAGCATCTTCAATAGAAAATGCAAATTTGCAGATGTAAAACAGGAGATGTAAAAATTGACATCTTCAAAATGTGCATTTTACATCTCCAAAAAAGAAATAACTCCAACGGATGATGGAAATTGATGATGTAAAAGTGCAACTCCAATAGATGATGCAAATGCGGATGGAAAACTAGAATGGGGGCAGCTAAGCGGCGGTGGCCGAAATGCGACATTCAAATCGGGGCGGCGGCCGTAGGGCAAAAAATGTTCGGCGTAGCGGTGGTGGGTGTAGGGCCTGGGCGGTAGCTTGGCAATGGCGGATGAGAAGCAATGACGACGGAAAATAACGACGGTGGAGCGGCGGAAAATACGGTCGATTCGCAGCGTGAGGGCGGTGCGGTGGTGGCTGGGTGGGTGCATGGTGGTCGGGTGGTGGCTGGACGGGTGCTTGGCGGTCGGGTGGTGGCTGCAGCGACGGTGAAAATGGCTGCGGGGATGAACTGGACGAAGACGGTGGAGCACCGGAAAATATGTTCGAGTCACAGCGTGTGGCGGAGCGGCAATGCAGTGGTGGTTGGGCGGGTTCTTGGCGGTCGGGTGGTGATTGTGACTACGGCAGAAAAGGAGCGACGGTGGTGGAAAATCGGGGCAGCGTCGGTGCGAATTGGGGCAGCGATCCGAGGCGGAGTAACGGCGGAGGGGCGGCGACGGTGATTGACGTCCAGAGATGGCACGGGCGGGCGGTGGTGGCATTGTTGCGAGTGAATCGTGTCACCGGCGGCTGTGCGGCGGGCGAAGAGAGGAAGAAGGGAAAGGAAATGATGGGCGGTTGGCAGTTGGCCCGCGGCTGCCGTTTTTACATCTCCTGGAGGCGGAGGTGTAAATTCTTTTTGTATCTACATCATTTGTTGGAAAGGGGGTTTTGGGCCTCGGAGATGCAAAAGTTAGTTATTTTTGCACGTACATCATCCATTGGAGATGCTCTAAGAGCATCTACAGCTGGGGGGGGGGGGTTACCTGCCTCAAACGCCGGGGCGGGCGGCCTGGTCTCTGAACCGTCATGAAAATGCGACCCAACGGTGCACCCCAAACCCGCCTCAAACGCCCGAGCTGACCGGCACCCCTCATATCCAGCCCAAATCTAGGGCGGATATGAGGCGGCCCGGGCGTGTCCCCCACTTCCATCCGGCCCATCTCTGGTCCACCCGACCCCACAAAATCCCCCTCCAGAGCAAACGCTGGGCTCACTTCACTCCGCTCAGCTCAGCTCCACTTTCTCCAGTGCGTCAATCCCGAGCGCCGGTGACCATGTCCAACACCCGTAGCCATTCCGATGGCAACTCCGGAGATGAGGACGAGCTGCCGCTCAGAATCGCGCTAGAGAGCTCGTGGGTCGATACGGTCGGCAGCTTCATTTCATGAGCGATGCCGCCTGTCGCCCCTCGCCGACGCCAACGCTGGCCCTTCCTGCCCCGTGCGCAGATTTGCAAGGCAGCCCAATCAGCGCCGCCCGCCCGACGGCCTCCCCCACCTCCGGCCGCTGCTTCACGCAGGCAGCAGTGGGTTCTAGTGCCCTCTCCGCCAACGTTGTGGATGCGAACTCCGGAATCGGAGGCATGTGCTGCCTGCTGTGAGGCAGAGGGCAAGGGAGACGGGGGTCACGTCCGACGCGGTTGCGCAGTCTGCCCGATACCGCCACATGAAGCCAGTGCCTGACAAGGAGGAGCGTCTCCTCCGGTGGGTGTAACGTTAGTCACTTACCAAAGCACAGACGGAGGCCCGGCGGCTTCGGAGGATCAACACCAAGCAACTCTGGATCGGCATTAAGCAGTCTTAGCAGGAGGCGACGGAGGCAGCCGCAGAGGTGGTGAGGGTGGCCAAGCTTATGGGCAAGCAGGATCGCATCGTCTGGTGCTTGAAGGGCTACATCATCATCTTCGGTTCCTCCTCCTCCAACGGGTCCGACTCCGATGACTCCGACATCGACCCACTTCCTGCCGCGAATGCATACAGCATCGCCGGCGACTGTAAGGGCAAGGGCCGGCGAGGAAGTGGTGAAGCTCCGCCCTCTCATATCTAGCTCGTAGTATCGTCCTGCTAGTATCTAGTTAGCATTTGCCGGACAGTATGAACTGTGTGAACTATGACCGATCTTTTGGTGATGTTTATATGTGAATTTATGCCCGTTTGTTATCGGTCTAGAATGTGTTTCCTGTCATTTTTGCCCGCCTAGTGATCTACGTACTACATTGCATAATTTTGTCTGGATATAAAGTGCATGATAAGAGATACGCGGTTGTGGACGCGTGGATTTTGAAAAAGAAGGTTAAAACCTTAGTTCTCTGCATCAATCGATACATACAGACATCTTTATTAATTATTCAACAAAGCTCTGACAAGAAAACTTTTAGCAGGTGCTAGTAATTAACGATCGATTACGTGACTGCGTGTGCTTGAGCCCCCCTGAGGCCGTGACTCAAACGTAGACTTGAGAAAAATAGGCCTATAAGATGGCCCACTGATGATCGTGGCCCCGTCCGTTCCTAATCCTAAACTCGCACGCCCAGCAGAGGCAATTAGCGCTAGGTCAAACAAAAGAGAGGCAATTAGCGCCGCCGGCAGCCGCTGTCCGCCCTTCTTGTAGCAATCAAAGTCGATTTAGATCAATTCAGGCTCCGCTGGTGTTGCGAGGGGCGATCGTGTAGGCTGCCCACATCAATTCTCCAGCGATAGAGCGGTCCAGCTAACTAGCCAAGGTTAGCGCTAATGGTTATTTTTACTAATCTATCTCAATTCCCATCTTCTGTGTCTTCAAATTATACATCAAATTTAACTTTTCTTATTTTATGATCTGCAATACTAAGTTTTCTTAGGACCCACTAATATTTTGATCTTAACTTTTTGCGGAATATTTATATCTGTTTTACAAATTGTAGAGTCTAATTTGAACTGATACAAATACAACTTGGTAATTTTTAGTGTCGAAGCCATCCATTACTATGATAGAGCAACACTTTTTTTATTTCCTGTTTGGCCCCCTATGTCAAAATCCTGACTCCACCCGTGCGCACCCGGGTGCGTCCGCGAGCGTACAGCGAACGGATTTGGCAAGTCCGGCTGTAGATACTCTAAAACCACAGGTTGGATCTGTTCTCCGCGCCTCCTGGTTGGTGGCTGCGAAGGTCATGCCAGGAGACCATTACATCGACCTGTTGGATGTGTTCGATGCATCAGATCTGAAGCTAGTGCCGGCACACGACTATGCGGGTACTGCCGATGACGGAGCAGCGGTGCTGAAGGATGTGCCAGCCTCGGGCAAGGTGGCCATGAACAGTGCACTAGCATTGCCAGTCGTCGTACCTTGTGCGCCCGAGGACATGGTAGATCTGGGCGATGCAACTAGTGGCATGCGTTCGAATGTTGGATCTGTTAGTGTCGATGTTCACAAAGGCTACGACAAGCACAACTTCATTCATGATGAATGCATGGATAGTCATGGCGGCAACGGCGGCGGCCTTTGACGACAGTGCCAAGATGATCAAGGGGCTCGACAACGCATCTGCCTGCACATTGGTATTTCTACATATTTCTGCAAGCGTGATGACAATGGTTGCTTGCAGCACTTGCTGACATCAGAAAGAGGTTTTTCACCCGATGCTTGGCAGCGGCTATCGCACGAGCAAGCTCCACGAGAAAGCAACTCGGTTCGACGCTGATGGGCAAAGGGCGCATTGGTAATTCCCATCCGACAACTACATCCGAGGAAGTGGCACTGACAGTATGATGGATGATATGTTGTCGGGACTCGCGTCTGTGTGGAGTGACAGCGGCTAGATCCGCACCGAGACATGGGCGCCTCTAAAGGCCATGGCGGTGGTCTTAGGCAGGAGGATTTCCCACCGATTTGCTAATGCCTTTTTGGTCTAACGCTAAGTGTTGGCTCATGACCGCATTGAACGATTTCTCTTCAAAATGTTGATTCGCACACCTCTTCATATCTGGCTGAAAACTCTTGTCCTAACCGATACTAGCCAGGCTCCGCAATGACGAACTTGCGTCATGACCTTGTTGAACGCGTTGTCCACTTGCTGTTGTGTTGGTCCTCATTGGCCGGTCATGGTAACTAGGAGGAAAATCCTTGTCCAAGTTATCTCGGGTCGGACGAGACGACGATGTCGTGAGGATGCTTATCTCTCATGAAGGCGTTGTGGCAGGACGAAGTCGATCTAGTTATAAGTGTTTATTTTCATAGCATGTAATGATTCGATCGTAATTGCCTTTGTTCTGCACTCTACTTAATAATTACTACCTCCATCCTAAGGCGTACATTAAGTCAATGTTATATATATATATATATATATGTGTGTGTGTGTGTGTGTGTGTGTGTGTGTGTGTGTGTGTGTGTGTATGTATATATATAGACACACACACACACAAAAATATGAAGCTAAACAATATCAAATCTATAACAATACATCCATCATTGAATATATTTTCACAATCCATTTATTCAATATTGTAACTGTTGATATGTTCTTTGATATATTTAGTCAAACTTTTTAAAAAACTTTTTGGATGAATTTATACTCCATCTATTTTGGGGCGGAGGGAGTAATAAAAATGACTGTGTGCATCAATTGATGCCGAAGGCTTTAACCTTCTTTTCGAAAAAAAAAATTAAAAGCATGGTGAAATGTGGATGTGTGAACCCACACTGTATCCACCCTAGAAAAAACCTTATTCATAGTAGCACCAAATGCCGTTGCCCCGGTAAGCGTCTCAGTTCCTATAAATTGAAACCGGGGCTGCTCAGGAATTGGCACCAGTCCACATTGCCAAAGCAATCATCAGTGTATCAGCGCGTAGGGCCATTAACAAACTCGAGTGCATCTTCACATATGGCCCCACCAGCGCAATGCTTGGACACGGTCACCGGTGCAACCGGCCAGAATGGCACCGTGCCGGTGATAGGGCACACGCCGGAGAAGAAGATGCAATGCCACAACCTGCTTGACGCCGACGAGTTCCGGCTCCAGGGTCACCAGGTAATCGACTTCATAGCCGAGTATTACAGCGGCATGGGTGACCACCCCGTGCACCCCAGCGTCACCCCCGGCTTCCTCCGCAACCTGCTCCCTACCGAGGCGCCGTCCCATCCGGAGCCCGACGCGTTCAGCTCCGCGCTCAAGGACGTCCGCGACATCATCCTCCCGGGCATGACGCACTGGCAGAGCCCCCGCCACTTCGCGCACTTCCCGGCGTCGAGCAGCACCGTCGGCGCCCTCGGGGAGGCGCTCACCGCCGGCATCAACGTGGTCCCCTTCACGTGGGCCGCTTCGCCGGCCGCCGCTGAGCTCGAGATGGTGGTCGTGGATTGGCTCGGCAAGGCACTGCACCTTCCCGAGAGCCTCCTCTTCGCCGGAGGCGGAGGGGGCACGATTCTTGGCACCTCGTGCGAGGCCATACTCTGCACTCTCGTCGCCGCAAGGGACCGGAAGCTCGCCGAGATCGGTGAGAACAGGATCTGTGACCTCGTGGTCTACTGCTCGGACCAGACCCACTTCGCCTTCCGCAAGGCCGCACGCATTGCCGGCATCCAGCGTGACCACTGCCGGGCGATACACACGTGCCATGGCGACATGTTCGCGCTGTCGCCCACGGAACTGCAGGCCGCCATGCAGGCTGACGTGGATGCCGGGCTTGTGCCCCTCTTCCTGTGCGCGACCATCGGGACGACCCAGACCACTGCCGTCGACCCCATCGGCGAGCTCTGCGCTGTCACCGCGCCGCACGGAGTGTGGGTGCACGTGGACGCGGCGTACGCCGGCTCCGCGCTCGTCTGCCCGGAGTTCACCTACGTGATACACGGCGTGGAGGCCGTGGACTCCTTCAGCATGAACGCCCACAAGTGGCTCCTCGCCAACAACGACTGCTGCACGATGTGGGTGAAGAAGCCGAGCGCACTGGTGGCTGCGCTCGGGACCGAGCAGGAGTACATCCTCAAGGACGCGGCGTCGGAGGGGCACGACGTGGTGGACTACAAGGACTGGAACATGACGCTGACACGCCGGTTCCGCGCGCTCAAGATGTGGCTCGTGCTCCGCTGCTACGGCATCCAGGGCCTGCGCGACCACATCCGCTCCCACGTCCGCATGGCCGTGGCGTTCGAGAAAATGGTGAGGGCCGATGAGAGGTTCGAGGTTGTGACTGACAGGACGTTTGCGCTGGTGTGCTTCCGGCTTCGCCCACAGGACAAGTTCAGCGGTGAGAAGACGGCCAACGACCTCAACCGAGGCCTCCTAGAAGAGGTGAACGCGGTCACCTCGGGGCCCTACATGAGCGCCGCAAACGTAGGCGGTATGTTCATGCTAAGGTGTGCCGTGGGGAGCACGCTCACGGAGGAGCACCATGTCGACGATGCATGGAAGGTTGTGCAGGATCGGGCCTCGGCGATCCTTCGTAAGATGGAGATCATCTACAGCTCTAGGTAACCTACGAACTTGGTGAAGATGAACTTCGATTCAAGGTTCACCACAATAATTAGGCGGGCCACGGAATCATGCATGAGGATTGTACTTCGCGAATAGAGCTGCCCATGTAATGTACTACTACTTGCTTTTTGTTACGTCTGTATTTGAAACTATTGTTTACATTTTTCCCTTTTCCCTAAAGGTTGCATAATAATTGAGATGTAAGGTGATATACACCTATTTCGACGGTTATATACATAAAGTGATTATATATTGTTTGTATTGTATTATGTGTTCCCGCTTCATTGTTTTCATTGTATTCTTGTATGTAACTTGTGATTCTACTACATCCCTTAAGTTATTGAATCGTGTGTTTCTGCAAACATGTATGCATTGACGTATATTAATAATAAACACCAAAACAATGTATTGGCAAACTCTTAAACATTGGTGTACCATTACTGCAGATCGGTGCTATTAGGCGCATATCATCGAATTATGTGCGACGAAGTTATCACACACATTAGAAAATAAAATTGTGTGCCTCAAAGTGAAACGTATGTGATGGCCAACACATCGCGCGTGATTGGGGAAGGAAAACATGGTGCGATTTCGTGCACATGGTTCTACTGAAATAAGCATGTGAGATGAACTGAATTATCGCACACGTTTTTTCTAATGCCGTGTGTCTGGTTGTACTGAAAAAATTGCCCATCATGATGCGAGCCATCGAACACATAACTTTTAGATCTATCGTGAGCGATTTATAGCAAACAGACCATTTTAATAAATTGTGTGAGATATGTTTACAATCGCATACAGTTACACCGAAGGAGTCATGTGTGATGATGTTCACATGATTTCAATACTTGTAAATTTTCCTCGCTTGAATTATTTAAAACATGCATAAAAACAATAATTGTAAATGAACAGAGGTTCCTAGGTTGTTATTTACATGAAATATTTAAAACATACATAGAGACCTCACAAAAAGATTAATTGATCATCATGTAGTTCTTCTTCGCATGCTTGCTAGCGCCACGGCCTGACCCCGGGGCCTCCTCTACAGTTACAAATGGGAGGCATGTCATCACATGAACGATCCACTTGTACATGGCATAGCTTGTTTAAGCATCCTTGCCTCTGTACGTGATGTACTCTGGACTCGGACATTCCTCCCAGATCAAATGCTATTGATAATGCGATGAGATAAAAAGAAAGTACAGACTTACTAGGTGGGATATGATTTGCAGACCCAAGGGTCAGGGTGGGCTTAAGATTGAGAAGAGGTAAAGAATAGATATCTGCTCAGTAAATGATTATACAAGCTATCTGTTGAGACCGAAGGAACCTGGGTGCAAATTCTACTTAATAAGTACCTACAATCTAATACCTTGGCCCAGGTTACCATTAGAACCAATGATTCACCTTTCTGGAAAGGGCTTAATGAGAACGAAAGCAGCTTTCTTCCATAGAACTAAATTTATCACTGGAAATGGTAATTCGACTAGATTATGAGAAGATACTTGGTTAGGGGAGACGCATCTTGCCATACAATATCTGTCTCTGTATAATATTATATAGCGTCAGGAGGCTTATGTTGCTACAATATTATAGTCTACTCCTCTAAACATTCAATTTCGGCGATCCTTAGTAGGAGACCGATGGGATGCATGGCTACATCTGGTGCGGAGGTTGATGGATGTTCACCTCTCTGATGTGCCCGATACTATCCACTGATGAATCCATGTATGTAGATCTAATTGACTCGGACCCGATTCCATGATCAATACATATTTGGAAGATTAAAGCGCCACTAAAAACATAAATCTTTATGTGGTTTGTTCACAAGGAGGTGATTCTGACTAAGAATAATTTGGCAAAGCGTAGTTGGGAAGGTAGTCAACCATGTTGCTTTTGTGATCAAGATGAAACTATTAAACACCTCTTTCTCGATTGTCCGATGGCCAAACTTTTATGGCGTTCAAATCATATAGCTTTCAATATCGTCCCTCCAAATGGTATTCACACGTTATTTGGGACGTGGCTAAATGCAGTGGAGCCAAATACTGCGAGGCATATTTGGGTAGGAGTATGCGCATTACTTTGGGCTATACGGAACTGCAGAAATGATATGGTCTTTAACAAACAAACTCGTACACATTTTTTGCAGGTTATCGACATGGTCACTGCTTGGATCCGTACGCAATCATTACTCACTCCTGCGGAAGCCAGAGAGCCATTTGTTATTGGGTCTACACGATGGGAGAAGGTTCCTCGGGATATGTACAACCGGTATGGATAGCGGTACAGTAATAGGCTAGGTGTTTAGTCATCTCATCCTATTTTAGCCGGTTGTGGCAACTTTAATCTTTTTGGTTACCTTTTCTTTAGCTCCGAGTAAGCTTGTACTAGACTGCGGAACTTGGTGATACTTTGTTTAATGATGTGAACTGTTTACTCACGCCACCACTGTGTGAAATAGCAATGATCGTGCACACACATACCACGTTACCACTATACACTAGTAGTAGCAACGTTCACATAGCCTCCAGCGCCACCACTAATTATTTATTGATTTATAAAAAATCATTTATACAATTCATCCGTTGATTTATAAAATCATTTGACCTGAGTTTCTTATACCTCACAATGGCGATGTTTTTGTATCGTTACCTTGTTGAAAGCATTGCTCAGATATGCTCGTGTCACATCCCTAGTTCAGCTATGACCTAAGCTAGCCCTTCATGTTTGCATCATGTTTAAATTCCATTTAAAATTTGAAATGGGGATTTGTGAAACCCTCAGAATCATTTCTGAAAATGACCCAAGTAAAAATTGCTCCAAAACGGTTCAAGAAAATGCTCATGTTGCTCTCTGAAAATATTGGACAGAGATAAAAATCAAATCAATATTTTTATGAGCTCCTAAGTATTTATTTTGGGCATTTGGAATTAATGTAGTAATTATTTGCTTTGGATGTATATTATTATATATATATATATATAATATTGTCCAAAAATTATGCCAGTTGTTGGGGAGCTCTCGAATAATACCACTAGCCCCTGCAAAAATTGGCATAAGAAAATAAAATGGTTTAGTATTTTATTTAAACCAAACAAATGTTAGAAAAATAGAAAAGAAAACAAAAAAGGAAAAGCCTACCTGTGCTTACCTGCGGCCTGGCACTGTGCAGCCGGCCTGGCCCAGCGGGCCAGCAGGCCGGCCCAGCCGACTGGCACTGCCAGTCGTCCCCTTCCTCGCGCCAGGAGGACAGGGGCACGCGCTCGCCGCGCGCGAGCACACACCGGCCACCTCCTGCTTCCCCGCTCGCCGCTGGAGGCACCCAACGACGCCACGCACCCCCCCTGAACACCGCTCACTCTCCCCAGTCCTCTCCTCTCCTCTCCCTCGCTTCCTCGCTCATGGCCGAGCGCTGCCGTCGCCACCGGCCACCGTTGCCGCAGCCACCGCCTCCCCCTCGCCTTCTCTCCATGTCTGCGAGCTTCGCCACCTCGCCCTGAAGCTCTCCATCGAGCCACGCACCTCGGGAGGCCCTGGAGCGCCTCCATCGCCGCCGTCTTCATCTCCGGCCGCCGTGGATCCCCATCGCCGCCCCGCCGTCTTCAGTGCATCCCCGAGCTCGCCGTCAAGCCCACCGAGACCGCTGTGAGCTGCTGCTTCTCCCCCTCTCCGTTTGCTCGCTTGCATGTCATAGCCGTCGCCCCCTTGCTTACCGTAGCCGTCGCCGCGCGGGCTCGTCGCCTGCGAAGCCCCGGTGACCAAATGGCCCCGCGCGTGCGTCTGTTGCACTCGCAACGACCCGTGGAGCAACGCTAGCGCGACAGCCAGCTTGTTTGCAAGCCGCAACGCCGACCCCGAGCACACCCGCACGCCGGCCACCGCCACGAGCTCTTTTCCAGCGAGCTCCGGCCACCCCAGCTACTCCCACTTGCCCTATTGGTTGCGCGCATTCGCCAGCTTCACGTTGGTAGTCTCCGCCGCGCGTTTGGTCGCCGGAAGGCAATTTCCGACGCCTCCGCCGCGTCTGGCCTCGCCGGCGTCGAGTCGCCGGCGGGCTTTGACCCCGCAGACAGGAGGTTTGACCTTTTCCGTGGGTCGCCGACATGTGGGGCCCGACCCTGTTAAGTTTTAGTTAGGATTAGTTTAACAACTAATTAAACCATGTTTAGCTAATTGGGTCACTAACACGTGGGCCCAACCCCATTAACTAAACCAGTTTAGGTTTATTTTAAATCAGGATTAGCTACAGACACTGACGTGTGGACCCCACACGTCAGGTTTGACCTGGTCAGCCGCCTTTGACCTGCTGACATAAGCATGACGCTGTGCTGACGCAGTTATTCCTTTTCTGGAATTATTTTAAAACAGGAAATTCCAAAAAATGTTTTAAACTTCAAAAATTCATAGAAATTCAACCGTAGCTTAGATTGAAATAATTTATATATGAAAAATGATCAGAAAAATTCCATCTATCCATTTGTACCATTTTCATGCATGACAAACCAACCTATACATGATGTATATATGAAAACACACTTATGGCATATTTAAGAGCTTAATTAGGAGTTGCATTTTAACCCTTGGTTCAAATGGACCTCAACTAAATAAATGCTAGATGCATTAACTCAAACAACATCACATACTCATGCCATGTTCATGCATCATAATGTTGCATATGCTTGTGTTTGATTTCCGACACCGTTCCTTCTCGATAGGTCCTGCTCCGGAGAGTGTTCGAGAGTACCTGTCTGAGGAGCAGTGCCCCCCTGTTGATCTACCAGGCAAGCAAACCCCCTTGTTCATTCCGATACAATCCTACTCTCTCGCACCTGCTCTCATTTATTGCATTAGGACAACAACGATTCAACTGCTACTTTATGTTGCGGTAGTTAAACCCATTCCTCTGCATGACCTGTCATTGCCACAGTAAATAGTTAAAACCCACTAGCATGTGTAGGAGTTGATTGAGCCATGTTGTGTTCTTGCCATGCCGTGCCTACTATTGCTTAGAGTTGTGTCAGGTCTGATTCATCGGGAATGAATTGGAGTGGTACGATATGTTCTGGTGCTGAGAGTTAAGCGTGTGAACACGATTTGGTAAAGGTAGCGGTGAGAGGCCATGTAGGAGTACATGGTGGGTTGTCTCACTGGAACCGTCCTTAAGAACTGAGTTCGGTGTAAGTTGTCCAATGACTAGTCACTACCACACATTGGGCTCCGGGCGATCCAAGCTCTCTCGACTTATTAGCCAACTTGATCTCTGTCCAGGAGTTGCAATTAGTTTCTGGTGTTTGTAGGTAGTGTTAGTAGTCTACCAAGTGGCACCCGGCTAGGTGGGCTTGGGACAGACTAGGCACAGTGGCACGGTGTACCAAGTGGCACCCGGATGGTGGGCTTGGGAACCCTGCTCACATTGTTTGGGGCCGTGAGCGACACCCCGGCCGGATCTCCTTGCGGATGGAACCCGAATAGGCGATGAACCTGGACTAGAGTCTTGTGTGGTTAGTCAGGTCGTGGCCGACATCCTCGCCAGGCTTCCACTTGAAGGTTGCCAAGATACATGACGTGTATATGGTGATTAGTGGTAAGAGCGTGTGTGAAGAAGTACACCCCTGCAGGGTTTTCATGATCTATTCGAATAGCCGTGTCCTCGGTTATGGACTTCTTGGATGCTTACGTGGTACATAGACAACTTAAAGTGGATACTCTAAAATGCTCAAGACAAGTGTGAGTGCTACGGATGGCCTTCTCGTAAGGAGACGAGGATGAATCCATAGTAGTGTATTGATGTGGTGATTAGTGGACTCGTGTGCGCTGCCTCACCTCAAAGAAGTTTCTCGTTGTCGTAGAACAAGATAGCCACTGAGTCAAAGCTGGCTTGCTGCAACTAAACCCCACATTACCTTCTTGATACAATGCATGTATGATAGGGTATGATGTAAGTCTTGCTGAGTACCTTTGTACTCACGTTTGCTTTATTTATGTTTTGCAGGTGAGACATCTGTCTCACTAGTAGTACCGCTTGGACTTCGACGAGTAGCTTGTTACCTCAGCTACGATCTTGTACCCTTGGAGGGACTTGTAGATAGTCAGGCTTCTCAGCCTTTTTCTTTTGTAGTTGTCTGTACTCAGACATGTAATGCTTCCGTTGCTTGTATGCTCTGAATGATGGGTCATGTGACCCTTGTTTGTATTAATGCCATGTGGCTCTTCTGAGCCTTTATCTATATGAGTTTGCGTTATGTTGTGATGCCATGTTGTACAACACATACTTGCATGTTATGCGTACGTGTGACGTGTATTGCTATGTGTGGGATCCGACAAACTAGTTGTTTATCCTTGGCAGCCTCTCATATGGGGAAATGTAGTCTAGTGCTTCCTTGAGCCATAGTAGTCCGCTACAGCCCGGTTCACCGGAGTCCTACTAGCCCAGCACTACTACTCAGGACACTTCATTGGCCGGCCTGTGTTTCACTTTGTTCCTGTGTCTGTCCCTTCGGGGAAATATCACGCGGTGACATCCGGAGTCCTGTTAGCCCAGTGCTACAGCCCGGATTCACACGCTGCTGACTGACATGCGCGATGTGAATCATGTATGCCTGTCCCCATGGGCTAGTGCCGCTTTGGGTTCACGACTAGCCATGTCGGCCCGGGTTCTCTGTCATATGGATGCTAGCGACACAATCATATACGTGAGCCAAAAGGCGCAAACGGTCCCGGGCCAGGGTAAGGCGACACCCGTGGGAATACCGTGCGTGAGGCCGCAAAGTGATATGTGGTGTTACCGGCTAGATCGATGTGACTTGGAATCGGGGTCCCGACAGCTTTGGTATCAGAGCCTGACTGACTGTAGGATTTCCAAGCCAACCTGGTCGAAGTTGAGTCTAGAAATTCTTTAGCTATATAGGGGAATTGATTGTGGAAGGGAACGTAAGGCTCTTTTTACTCCTTATACCTCATGCCCTTCTGATCTAAGTCATCCTATCTTTCCTACGGGGTTAAGGAACTAGGCTTCCTCTTCTGTCTATCAGGATCACGTGTTACTACTCCGTAGTTTCTAAGGTTTGGTTGATCTGAGTCTTATCCCAGTTTGAGTACCTCCGGTGTAGCCTATTTAGTAATATCCCAGAACCTTGGGTGATGATGTTAAGTTTGGTGCTACCCCGTCTTTTGCAGAATGTCTCATTTGAGCATTTTACTGCCGTTATGCAGCCGGATTTGTCCTAGGAGTTCGAGAGATACTAAATTCTTGTGCTACCTTCTGCATCCTATAGTTGATGCTGAATCCATCCTTGTTTCCCTTGGTTTTGTTCTTCAGGATGTTGCCGGTTAACCGAAGTTCTGTTGCTCGTAGCCGAAACCACGGAGATGGTAGGGATGAGGATCCTCCCGACCAGCCTTCGTTGGCAGAGTTCATGTTAGAGATGGAGAAGAACAAGCGAGAGTCTAACCGCTTGTTAGCACGTATTGAGGAGAACACCTCCCATCAGCACAAAGAGTCAGCGTCCATCTATGATTTCATTGGTCTGAAACCACCTACCTTCCATCATTCCATTGAACCAATCGATGCAGATGACTGGCTCCGTAGTATCACACACAAGCTGCGTTCTGCGAACGTAGCTGAAAGTGACAAGGTCACCTACGCTGCTTATCATCTGGAAGGTCCTACTAGTCTTTGGTGGCAGAACTATGAGGCTATGCTTCCAGCTGGCCAGATACCTACCTGGAGAGATTTTACTGAAGCCTTTCGTGAACATCACATTCCTCAAGCCCTCATTGATCGCAAGAGAGAAGAGTTTTGTAGTTTCACCCAGGGTGAGATGGCTGTCGATGCTTACAGTAGAGAATTTGAGAACCTCGCTCGCTATGCTTCAGAAGAAGTGTCCACAGACGCCAAGAAGCAGGCTAGGTTCCGGAAGGGTCTCAACCCCAAGTTGCGTCGTGATCTCCACTTGCACCATTGCAATACATTCCAGGCTCTTGTGAACAAGGCCATTAATGCGGAGACAGCTCAGCTCACTTACGAGGAGTCTCATAAGCACACCTGTGATTTGGTTTCTTTCTCCGGTTCTAGTTCGCAGAAGCGCCGGATTTGGGTTCCGAACTCCGCTCTTCCACCCGGATATTCACCGAGGCCATCTTATGTGGCGCCTCACCTAGTTCAGTTACATACTCCACTCAGGCCTATTGGTAGACCGCTTGTCAAACCGGGTCCACGTCCTACTTCAGGGACTTGCTTCACATGCGAAGAGCCAGGACACTATGCACGTGACTGCTCCCAAACCAACTATGCCCCACCCCAGCCTGAGAAGTCTTTTCTTCGTGGTAAGCCATCATGCAAGATGATCAGTGTCAAGTCATCTTCCACTGAACGTGGATGTGTGCATCACGTCTCAGCTAGAGACGCCCATGACGATCCAGATGTCGTTCTTGGTACACTCCTTGTCAATTGCCATCCAGCATCGGTTTTGTTCGATACTGGAGCATCTCATTCCTTCATTTCCGAAAGCTACGCTAATTTGCACAACATGTCATTTTGTGATATGCCCTTTTCTCTAGTCATTCAAACTCCTGGATCCAAATGGCAAACTTCTAGTGTAAGCCATGGTAATGAAATCCTTGTTGACAGACTTGTATTCCTTGCATCACTTATAGCCCTCAAGTCTACAGATATCAACATCATCTTGGGTATGGACTGGATGAAAGCTCATTATGCCAAGATTGATTGTTACACAAGGTCTGTTCAGCTTACACACCCATCTGGCAAGATAGTCACCGTCTCCACTAGAGTTGCAAAGCGCCAACTCTATTCTCTTAATGCCAACCCTCTTCCAGACCTTGAAGATATCCCGGTAGTCCGTGACTTTCCGGATGTCTTTCCAAAGGAACTGCCAGGTATTCCACCTGACAGAGATGTAGAGTTTGTCATAGATCTTATCCCAGGAACCGCTCCAATCTCTAGGAGACCTTACAAGATGGCACCCTTAGAACTAGCTGAGCTTAAGAAACAACTTGATGAATCCTTGCAAAAGGGTTTCATCCGTCCTAGTTCTTCTCCTTGGGCTTGCCCCGTCCTCTTCGTCAAGAAAAAGGATGGTACGGACCGGATGGTTGTAGATTATCGTCCCGTTAATTTGGTCACGATAAAGAACAAGTATCTGCTCCCCAGGATCAACGATCTGTATGATCAGCTCACTGGATCCTCAGTCTTCTCCAAGATGGATTTGAGGTTAGGCTACCACCAAATCAAGATCAGAAACGGGGACATTCCTAAAACGGCTTTTGTCACTCGTTATGGTCAGTACAAGTACACCGTCATGTCCTTTGGTCTAACCAATGCTCCAGCTACTTTCTCTCGCTTGATAAACTCGATCTTCATAGAGTACTTAGATAAGTTCGTCGTGGTTTACCTCGATGATATTCTTATTTACTCGAAGAACGAGGAAGAGCATGCTGAACATCTTAGACTTATGTTAGAAAAACTCAGAGAGCACCGCCTTTATGGCAAGTTCTCCAAGTGCGAATTTTGGTTACCAGAAGTGACCTATCTCGGCCACGTAATCTCTGGTAAGGGCATTGCTGTCAATCCCGAGAGAGTTCAGGCCGTTCTTGATTGGACTCCGCCTGAAACAGTTAAACAAGTTAGGAGTTTCCTTGTTCTAGCCAGATATTGTCGCCGCTTCGTTGAGAACTTCTCCAAAGTGGACAAACCTCTGACGGAACTTCTCAAGAAAGATAAAAAGTTTGAGTGGTCCCCACAGTGTGAGTACAGTTTTCAGGAACTGAAAAGACGCCTGACTTCTGCTCCCGTACTTGTGCCACCGGATTTCACTAAAGACTTTGTTATCTACTGCGACGCCTCACGACAGGGACTAGGTTGCATCCTTATGCAAGATCGCCATGTGATTGCCTGTGCATCTCGACAGTTGCATCCACATGAGGAGAATTATCCTACACATGATCTAGAGCTTGCAGCCGTAGTCTATGCACTTAAGACATGGCGACATTACCTCCTTGGTAAACGTTGCGAGATTTACACCGATCACCAGAGTCTTAAGTATATCTTCACCCAACCAGATTTGAACCTTAGGCAAAGACGTTGGTTGGAGTTGATCTCAGATTACGACTTAGGAATTACCTACACCCCAGGCTAGGGGAATGTCATGGCTGATGCGCTAAGTCGTAAGTCCTATTGCAACAATCTCATGTTGCAGCAGGGCCAACCACTTCTCCATGAGGAATTCTGTAAGCTTAATCTTCACATTGCTCCTCATGGATTCCTTTCTACCTTGGTGGCGAAACCTACTCTTGTGGATCAAATCATCTCTGCTCAGAAGCAGGATACGGGAATTTCCCGGATCAAGAGAAACATTAACAAGGGAGTTGGTGGTAGTTTCTCTATAGATGATCGTGGTGTTGTTTTCTTCGAGAGTCGCTTGGTGGTTCCCAAGAATCAACATCTTCGATGATTAATCCTTAAGGAGGCGCATGAATCTCCTCTCATGATTCATCCCGGTAGTACTAAGATGTATCAGGACCTACGCCAGAGGTTCTGGTGGACTAGGATGAAGAGAGAAATTGCTCAGTTTATTGCTAACTGCGACGTTTGTCGTCGCGTTAAGGCAGAACATCAAAGACCTGCTGGCACCCTTCAACCTTTAGCTATTCCTGAGTGGAAATGGGATAAAGTTGGTATGGACTTCATCACCGGCTTTCCTAGGACCAAGAAAGGGAATAATGCTATCTTCGTAGTCATTGATCGTCTTTCCAAAGTGGCTCACTTCCTACCTGTTCGAGAGAGTATCACTGCTAGTCAGCTCGCTGACTTATATATTTCTCGAATAGTGTCACTTCATGGTGTTCCACTAGAGATCAATTCAGACCGTGGTAGTCTTTTCACTTCTCATTTCTGGGAGAGTTTCCAAACTGCCATGGGCACCCATCTTTCCTTCAGTACCGCTTTCCACCCTCGATCAAGTGGTCAGGTGGAAAGGGTCAACCAAATTCTCGAAGACATGCTTAGAGCTTGTGTTATCTCATTCGGTATGGATTGGGAGAAGTGTCTTCCCTTCGCCGAGTTTGCTTATAACAATAGCTACCAATCCAGCCTCAAGAAAGCTCCTTTTGAGGTTCTGTATGGACGAAGATGTCGAACACCTTTGAACTGGTCAGAAACCGGTGAAAGACAATTCTTTAGACCGGATATGATCCAGGAGGCAGAAGAGCAAGTTCGCATCATTCGTGAGAATTTGAAAACAGCCCAATCTCGTCAAAAGAGCCAGTATGACCGTCGTCATAAGGAAGTGGCTTATGAAGTTGGCGACAAGGCTTACCTTCGGGTTACCCCTTTGAAGGGTACCCATCGTTTCGGTATCAAGGGCAAGTTGGCTCCTCGTTACATTGGTCCTTTTCGCATCCTCGCTAAACGAGGAGAGGTTGCCTACCAGTTGGAACTACCCCCACATCTTTCCCGAGTTCATGATGTCTTCCACGTCTCTCAACTCAGGCGTTGCTTCTCGGATCCCATCCGCGGAGTGGACCACGAAACGCTTGATCTCCAAGATAACCTCACATATCGAGAGTACCCCGTTCGCATTCTGGATCAAGCAGAGCGTGTCACTCGACGTCATAACATCAAGTTTCTCAAGGTTCAGTGGTCTCATCATTCCGAAAGAGAAGCTACTTGGGAGCGTGAAGATCGTCTTCGACTTGAGTACCCCACTTTCTTTCCGCCAACTCCTGAATCTCGGGACGAGATTCTTCCGAGTGGGGGTGAGTTGTCACATCCCTAGTTCTGGTATGACCTAGGCTACCCTTCATGTTTGCATCATGTTTAAATTCCATTTAAAATTTGAAATGGGGATTTGTGAAACCCTCGGAATCATTTCTGAAAATGACCCAAGTAAAAATTGCTCCAAAAGGGTCCAAGAAAATGCTCATGTTGCTCTTTGAAAATATTGGACAGAGATAAAAATCAAATCAATATTTTTATGAGCTCATAAGTATTTATTTTGGGCATTTGGAATTAATGCAGCAATTATTTGCTTTGGATATATATTATTGTCCAAAAATTATGCCAGTTGTTGAGGAGCTCTGGAATAATACTATTAGCCCTTGCAAAAATTGGCATAAGAAAATAAAATGGTTTAGTATTTTATCTAAACCAAACAAATGTCAGAAAAATAGAAAAGAAAATAAAAAAGGAAAAGCCTACCTGTGCTTACCTGTGGCTTGGCACTGTGCAGCCGGCCTAACCCAGCGGCCCAACAGGTCGGCCCAGCCGACTGGCACTGCCAGTCGTCCCCTTCCTCGCGCCAGGAGGATAGGGGCACGTGCTCGCCGCGCGCGAGCACGCGCCGGCCACCTCCTGCTTCCCCGCTCACCGCTGGAGGCATCCGACGACGCCACGCACCCCCCTGAACACTGCTCACTCTCCCCAGTCCTCTCCTCTCCTCTCCCTCGCTTCCTTGCTCACGGTCGAGCGCTGCCGTCGCCACCGGCCACCGTTGCCGCAGCCACCGCCTCCCCCTCGCCCTCTCTCCGTGTCTGCGAGCTCCGCCACCTCGCCCTGAAGCTCTCCATCGAGCCACGCGCCTCCGGAGGCCCTGGAGCGCCTCCATCGCCGCCGTCTTCATCTCCGGCCGCCGTGGATCCCCATCGCCGCCCCGCCGTCTTCAGTGCATCCCCGAGCTCGCCGTCAAGCCCACTGAGACCGCTGTGAGCTGCTGCTTCTCCTCCCCCTCTCCGTTTGCTCGCTTGCATGCCGTAGCCGTGGCCCCCTTGCTTACCGTAGCCGTCGCCGCGCGGGCTCGTCGCTGGCGAAGCCCCGGTGACCAAATGGCCCCGCGCGTGCGTCTGTTGCACTCGCAACGACCCGTGGAGCAACGCTAGCGCGACAGCCAACTTGTTTGCAAGCCGCAACGCCGACCCCGAGCACACCCGCACGCCGGCCACCGCCGCGAGCTCTTTTCCAGCGAGCTCCGGCCACCCCAGCTACTCCCACTTGCCCTCTTGGTTGCGCGCGTTCGCCAGCTTCACATAGGTAGTCTCCATCGCGCGTTTGGTCGCCGAAAGGCGATTTCCGACGCCTCCGCCGCGTCTGGCCTCGCCGGCGTCGAGTCGCCGGCGGGCTTTGACCCCGCAGACAGGAGGTTTGACCTTTTCCGTGGGTCGCCGACATGTGGGGCCCGGCCCTGTTAAGTTTTAGTTAGGATTAGTTTAACAACTAATTAAACCATGTTTAGCTAATTGGGTCACTGACATGTGGGCCCAACCCCATTAACTAAACCAGTTTAGGTTTATTTTAAATCAGGATTAGCTACAGACACTGACGTGTGGACCCCACACGTCAGGTTTGACTTGGTCAGCCGCCTTTGACCTGCTGACGTAAGCATGACGCTGTGCTGACGTAGTTATTATTTTTCTGGAATTATTTTAAAACAGGAAATTCCAGAAAATGTTTTAAACTTCAAAAATTCATAGAAATTCAATCGTAGCTCAGATTGAAATAATTTATATATGAAAAATGATCAAAAAATTCAATATATCCATCTGTACCATTTTCATGCATGACAAACCAACCTATACATTCTGTATATATGAAAACACACTTATGGCATATTTAAGAGCTTAATTTGGAGTTGCATTTGAACCCTTGGTTCAAATGGACCTCAACTAAATAAATGCTAGATGCATTAACTCAAACAACATCACATACTCATGCCATGTTCATGCATCATAATGTTGCATATGCTTGTGTTTGATTTCCGACACCGTTCCTTCTCAATAGGTCCTGCTCCGGAGAGTGTTCGAGAGTACCTGTCTGAGGAGCAGTGCCCTCCCTGTTGATCTACCAGGCAAGCAAACCCCCTTTTTCATTCCGATACAATTCTACTCTCTCGCTCCTGCTCTCATTTATTGCATTAGGACAACAACGATTCAACTGCTACTTTATGCTGCGGTAGTTGAACCCATTCCTCTGCATGACCTGTCATTGCCACAGTAAATAGTTAAAACCCACTAGCATGTGTAGAGTTGATTGAGCCATGTTGTGTTCTTGCAATGTCGTGCCTGCTATTGCTTAGAGTTGTGTCAGGTATGATTCATCGGGAATGAATTGGAGTGGTACGATATGTTCTGGTGCTGAGAGTTAAGCGTGTGAACACGATTTGGTAAAGGTAGCGGTGAGAGGCCATGTAGGAGTACATGGTGGGTTGTCTCACTGGAACCGTCCTTAAGAAATGAGTTCGGTGTAAGTTGTCCGATGACTTGTTACTACCACACATTGGGCTCTGGGCGCTCCAAGCTCTCTCGACTTATTAGCCAACTTGATCTCTGTCCAGGAGTTGCAATTAGTTTCTGGTGTTTGTAGGTAGTGTTAGTAGTCTACCAAGTGGCACCCGGTCAGGTGGGCTTGGGACAGACTAGGCACAGTGGCACGGTGTACCAAGTGGCACCCGGATGGTGGGCTTGGGAACCCTGCTCACATCGTTTGGGGTCGTGAGTGACACCCCGGCCGGATCTCCTTGCGGATGGAACCCGAATAGGCGATGAATCTGGACTAGAGTCTTGTGTGATTAGTCAGGTCCTGGCCGACACCCTCGCCAGGCTTCGGCTTGAAGGTTGCCGAGATACATGATGTGTATATGGTGATAAGTGGTGAGAGCGTGTGTGAAGAAGTACACCCCTGCAGGGTTTTCATGATCTATTCGAATAGCCGTGTCCTCGGTTATGGACTTCTTGGATGCTTACGTGGTACATAGACAACTTAAAGTGGATACTCTAAAATGCTCAAGACAAGTGTGAGTGCTATGGATGGCCTTCTTGTAAGGAGACGAGGATGAATCCATAGTAGTGTATTGATGTGGTGATTAGTGGACTCGTGTGCGCTGCCTCACCTCAAAGAAGTTTCTCGTTGTCGTAGAACAGGATAGCCACTGAGTTAAAGCTGGCTTGCTGCAACTAAACCCCACATTACCTTCTTGATACAATGCATGTATGATAGGGTCTGATGTAAGTCTTGCTGAGTGCCTTTGCACTCACGTTTGCTTTATTTATTTTTTGCAGGTGAGACATCTGTCTCACTAGTAGTACCGCTTGGACTTCGACGAGTAGCTTGTTACCTCAGCTACGATCTTGTACCTTGGAGGGACTTGTAGATAGTCAGACTTCTCGGCCTTTTTCTTTTAAAGTTGTCTGTACTCAGACATGTAATGCTTCCATTGCTTGTATGCTCTGAATGATGGGTTATGTGACCCCTGTTTGTATTAATGTCATGCGGCTCTTCTGAGCCTTTATCTATATGAGTTTGCGTTATGTTGGGATGCCATGTTGTACAGCACATACTTGCATGTTATGCGTACGTGTGACGTGTATTGCTATGTGTGGGATCCGACAAACTAGTTGTTTATCCTTGGCAGCCTCTCATATGGGAAAATGTAGTCTAGTGCTTCCTTGAGCCATAGTAGTCCGCTACAGCCGGTTCACCGCAGTCCTGCTAGCCCAGCACTACTGCTCAGCACACTTGACTGGCCGGCATGTGTTTCACTTCATTCATGTGTCTGTCCCTTCGGGGAAATGTCACGCGGTGACATCCGGAGTCCTGTTAGCCCAGTGCTACAGCCCGGATTCACACGCTGCTGACCGACATGCTCGATGTGAATCATGTATGCCTGTCCCCATGGGTTAGTGCCGCTTTGGGTTCACGACTAGCCATGTCGACCCGGGTTCTCTGTCATATGGATGCTAGCGACACAATCATATACGTGAGCCAAAAGGCGCAAACGGTCCCGGGCCAGGGTAAGGCGACACCCGTGGGAATACCGTGCATGAGGCCATAAAGTGATATGAGGTGTTACCGGCTAGATCGATGTGACATGGAATCGGGGTCCCGATAGCTCGGACTTGTTCTTCAGGGTGAAACCCTAGAGCCTGGCCTTTGATGCTTGGATCCGGTGTCGACAAGGTGTTGCTGTTGAAAAACCTCGTTGTCCCTGTGGTGTCAAGATATGGTTGGTGTGGATATGGTTATTGTTCTAAACTGCTGATCGACATTTGGCTAGCTTCGGGTTTTTTTCTCTCGCTTAGGCATTATTTTGGTCTTATACGATTTTGCTCTTTACTGGCGTTTTTATTTGTGTGTGTTGATGTTGGTTGTGTGCATCCTAGCTATGCAGAGGCCAGCTGTGCTCATTGTGTTTGTATCCATTTCATGCTTCATTTTGAGTCAATAAAATTCACTCTTTATTAAGAAAAAAATCTGTGCATCCAAATATTTATACATTAATACATATATTCATATTTTATCCACTAGTACATGTTGTACATTTTCGAATTTAAGAACAAAGTGCAGCGCCGCTCGTCGCCGGGGGTGCCTCTAGTTGCCGTCGTCGCTCCTCTTCCGAGCTCCATGTGGATGTCGTCGTTAGTGCCACAAGCCCATGTGAATGTCCTTGTTGTTGCCACAGCTCCGTGTGCATGTCGTCGTCGTTGATATGAAACAGACCTTATCTTCTACATAGAGATTAGAAAAGAAACTGTTCGTAGTGAATGTAAGTAAATTTTGATGAACAAATCATACTTACTGCTACCGAAACGTATTAATTGCACGATAAGCTATATATTCTGAAACTATCATTTTAGACAGAAGGGCATTCATGATCCATATGTTGTTGATGAATATAACTACCAGATTAGCGAAGTGACATTACCAGGTCGTCCAGTTAGGAGTTACCATGTTTGGCGTACGTCGAGTGCCCTCCAAGTGCACACTCGACAAAAGGAATGCCGAGATTAAATCGGCCTTTGTCGAGTATTCTAGGTAGTCAACAAAAAAGTTATTCCAGTTGTTTGTAGGCCTTTAGCTCTAGGTGCTATATATAATGCATCACATGTAATATCCGAGATCAAAGCAAGAAAATCAAAAGGTGTGACACGTGCCTATGGCCATCAATCCCTCATGCCGCCCTCTGGTCATCGCCTGCATGTTTTTCGTAGCCGGCGGAATCACTTGCTGTACATATACGTTCTGGCCGAAGGACCAATCGATCCGGGAGCTCCCTTAGGATAGCTGGCATAGTAGGTGCTTACTTTCTCCTGGAAGAATCGATCAACTGTGGCTTGTGTACTTGAGCGTCTCGCCGAAAAGCAATCGGTAGGCCGTAAGTACATGGGGTCAGCGCATGTACATATTTCATTGACTGAAAGTATTCGTCGAGGAGCGTTGTGCGACGTGCATATAAGTTATCATGCTGGATGTTCATTACTAGAGTCTTCGACCACTGTTTTAATAATTATGTATCCGATTTGCCCTATGGACAAATATGCAAGCAGACTTTTCATGTTTGTTTGAGTAATAGAAATAAGGTTCCCAAAATCATGCTATAAATAGAAAGGATTTCCGAAAGAAGATGTCATTCATTTGATGAGAAATAGAAAAATATAAAGTATTCTTATAACTCAAGCTGAAGCAGCTGCTTTCGAAGTAACAGAAGGAAAAGCAGCAACCGAAGCGGGGATGTCAAAGTCAAAAAGAGGATTACTCAACACCTATTGACATCCAGTCTTTGGGTATCTCTCTATGTAACTCTTGCCGCTTGGTTACCATGACAGGCGTTTACAACCTCAACCATTTCAAGCTGAAATCAACTCAACGTACACAATCTCACAAAAACCCGTACCGGCACAGGCCACCTCACAAAAAAACCCGTACAGGCGCACACCATGGATGGTTCTACCGTACCATAGATGGACAGCCACCGTCTGATCATAAATTACCTCTTGAAATAACATGCAAGTATCGATCAAGCGACATAGCCATCCCGATTTTTCACCATGGCATCCACTAGCTTGGACCATTTCGTGCGGAGGGTTATCAGCACCATCACGCTGGTCTGGCACGCCAGCCCCGTGATTAAGCCCAACCATAAACCCTACAAAAGGAGAAAGTGACATTTGTTTTTCAGAATTTGAGCTACATGTTTGCCACATTGCGCAATGGCAGCGTGGCGAGGCACGGGCTTATGTCTTGCTTACGTGGGTGTACAAGTTGAGCTTGAAGGCCAACAGGATGGCCACCGGCATGCCGGCCAAGTAGAACGCCACCAGGTTCGTCGTCGCCGCCAGGTGCTGCCATCCACAGCCCCGTGCCACCCCTGCCATGCGCCATTTTATTCATCAATTATGCAGAACCTCTTAGAACCAATGAAAAAAAATCATGTTATGACAATGTAGCGCAGCCTTGAAATGCGCTATAGTGAAGGATTGTACACTGATTTTACTTAGTGAGACATTGCTCCAAACACCATGCCATGCTATTAGCAACACTAGAGCGTGCTATTTTTTCCATTACTTAGAATTATCAGCGCATCCCAATCCATGATTTTCTATCCGTGGTATGAAGTTATTTGTGCAGCCTGGGCTAGTGATCCTTGAAGAATGGTTTACGTAGCCCACGATATTTCTCACCTGACAACACGCCCTGCGCGGAGTCCAGCACGATGGAGATCGTCAGGAGTGGGGTGATGCCTGCAAACTTTGCCACAATCACCGTGCTCTCCGTGAAGAGGCTGGCCCAGAGGTCATGGCCGACTATCAGCAGCAGAATAAACGAGAGGGCAAGGAACACTGACAGCTTCATCGTCACCATGACCGCATTCTTTGCTCTGTCCACGTTACCGGCCCCGATCTCATTTGACACCCTGGTGCTGAAAATGGTGCAAAAACGCGATATTAACCACCACAATTAAGTGAACCAAGAACTGGTTCTAGACAGCAACGACACACTAAGAACCTGGGACATGGACTCTGAAAAGGCCGGGGGATGTACCTCACAGCGGCACTGAACCCATAGGTGATCATGTAGGAAATGGCCTGCGTGCTTGCGCTGCATTTAGAAAAAAGTTGGTGCATCAAGTCCGATTGTTTGATAAATGATGCACGAGCAATAATTGTTTAGGGAGTTTCGTCAGTCCAGACCCGTACCATATGGCAATCAACGACGTGCTTGCAGTGGAATTCGGCAGTAGGCCGGCGATCAGCACGAGGAGCTCAATAGCCCAGTACTCCAAGCTGAATGGACTCAATAAATTTCAGGTTGCATCTGTCCAGACTCAAAACCAATTTGCAGGGGACAACATGTTTATATATACGCATGTTGGTTGACAAGTGTAAACGTACTAACCAGACCATGATGGCAGAGGGCATGGCGAGCTTGATTGTCGGCAACACATAGTTGAAGGCGTCGGTGGAGAAGCCCTTCCACGTCTCATCGAACTCCTTGGACCACATCACGTATGCGAGCAACATCAGGCACGAGACCCAGAACGTGGCTGAGATGGCCAATGAAGCGCCGGTGAGGCCCAATCCGACCACATTCACTAGCAGGTAGTTCACGGCGATGTGGAGCACAAACGGCACCATGGAGCAGACAACAAGTGGCACAACAATCGACTGTGTCTGCAGATACCGCAGCAGACACTGTAGGAAGGAGTAGGCGAACAGGCCGGGCACCTGGTAACGGATGAACACCGCGGCGGCGTGGGACACCTCAGGTTCTTGATGCAGAAACAACAGAATTGGCTCCGTGAACAGCCAGACGACGGAGATGAGTACGGACACCACCGTTGACATGATGAGCGACGACTGCAGGTACAAGCCCAGCAAGCGGTACATCCGGGCACCATAGGCCTGTCCACACAGCGTCTCCATGGCGCCGCTCATGCCGGTCTGTAAGTTGCATCAGTTTCCCGAATCCATCAGTAATTAAGCATGCAGCATATATTATGGAAGGTTCTATGTGTCCATCAAATTCTTTCAATGCAACGCAACATTGCTCATTCCAAACCAACTTGTCAAATTACTTTTGTTCTTTTATTTTTTTCGAATTGTAAGGTGAAGGATCTAGGGTGAATCATATTGTCTTCTTTAACATGGATGGAACCGAAACAAAATGGCAACAGCTAAACGTATAACAAAGAGGAAATGTCGGAAAATTATAAAAAGTTGATGGAATGCTTACAGGGGCGGATGTAGTGTGGACATACTCGGAAGGTGGAGCGCCATATATGTGTATTATTACTATCCTCCTCTAGCTAGGACGGATGGAGTATGGACAGACTCGAAAGGTGGAATGCCATGGGCGGGAACGTCGGGGCAGCCAGTAGGCGGCCCCGCTCAATTTGGTCAGGTAGAGTGGAATGTGTTGAGCCATCAATCATTGTCGATCCTCGACCAGTGATGATGGCAACATGAAGTTTTGTTTACCAACCGATACATGTACATGCACACTAGTTCTATCAAGCTAGTATGTATAAGCATATGTTTTCTACACTCCTTGTGTTTTCATTTTACTACATTTGTGTCGTGTTTGTTTGTGAATGAGGGTGGCAGACTTCGGCGGACTGGGTCTGCTGGTTTCGTGACAGACAACGTGGGAGGTGACCACCATATTGAAAGGTTGATAGACAAAGGTAAGTTGCCTTGAAATTTTTGATATTGCAATATTTTATGTGGTTGAAAACGAATGTTGTATTCTCTAGGATGCAAATAATTTTTGAAGCCGTTTGGACTTGTTGTATTAGTACGTCCAACATCTGGTTTTTTCTGTGTTAACACCGGATGTTGCCTATGTTACTGAAGTTTCTTATGAATTCCCGCATTGTGTTGGAGGTGCTGCATACATACAATAAATGTGTTGGGTGGGATTATTTTAAGAGCTGACACAACGAATTCATTGCTTGGTAAAATATTTTCATCCATTACCATCTATCATATACCATTTATTACCAATAATTAGTGACATGAAGGGAGGCGTTCGGGAACCACATGTCAAATGATAACCAGATTAATTTGGTTACTATTTTCTAGAAATAATTTTATCTCCAACTATTTAGCGGTGGATAGGGCTACTCCTGCGGAGCTGCCCGCCTGCCTAATTAGGACTGGAGCGAGGGCTAAGGTACTTCAAAGTGTGTTACACAAAAAAATTGCAAGTTGACACATAGTTTCTATTATATTTCTAAAAATGTATATATTTATACGTAAAAACGAGTATGCTAAAAATATGATACATATTATTTAAAAAATAGTATATATACTATCTAGATATTTTTATGTCCAACATGTGATTCATGGATAGTGGGTGTGCCCCTTTTTTCATGCGGGTGGATAGTGGGCGTGTGGAGATGAAAGAAGCAGGAGGATGCCCAATGATTTAGAAGATCCAGCTAAAAAAAAATCAAGCGCGTGACGTATAGACAAGTCTTTAAGCATATCCGAACTTGTGGTGCCACTGTGCAAAGGTTGTGGCTGCTGGACGTACACGTGCGTATCGTTCAGACAAAATAGTGCCTACAGTTGGCGCCAACAAATATACAATGAATTTCAATTGTCCAGACTTGGCTAATTTATGGTCACTGACGACCATGTGCTGCATGGGCAAAGCATGGTTACATTCGTTGTAAATATCCCCTACAACGGTTTTAACTCCTAGAAAGATTTAGGAGCTTCAAAAACACACACCCTCTGTTAAAGTTACAGTTTATGTCCTATGTGTATCTTCAGATAGTCAATTTGATCGATGAAATGCGAGTTATATGTAATTAAACAGATATTATTAGAAACTTAGTTGTGTGGTAGAAACTTCTCTGTGTACATTGACCAGCATTGTTTACAAGTATGTGTGCAACGTACGATAAGATGAAGATATTTAACTGGGCAAATCTTTTCTACTTAATTAATCCATGAGGTAAATTTTTGGCCTTCATTTCAATAAAAGGAAAATGCAGATACGTTCATTGGGTAACAGAAACGAGATCTCTATGAGCAGGACCTACGTGGGGCGACATTCGATATACGATCGTAAATCAAGCATCCCCACACACATATCTAGGGCGGTTCAATTAGATAAGCGTGATCAAAATTAAGAGGGTGCGATACCAGAACGTACAACAAAGGCGTAGCCGGTGACGGTGGCCCAGGAGTTGCCGAGCGTGGCGCCGGCGAGGTGGACGTTGCCGAGGTGGCCGGAGAACATCACGGACACAAGCGGGATGGCGTAGTAGGACATGTTGGTCAGGACCATCGGCAGCGCGAACTGTAGCTGCGCCCAGGCCTCCTCCGTGTCGATCAAGCGGCGCAGCCACGCCGGCGAGGGACGCTTTGCCTCGCGGCATTCGCCGAAGGGCTCGCCGGCGCCGAGCAGCGGAGCCGAGGACATGTCGCCGGCCGGCTGGCCAGATTAAATCGAGAGGGAAGGGGCTAGCTTAGTTTCGTGGTTGGTGGTGCTGGTCGCGATGGGAATGGCTGTGGTGGCCATCGACGAGTGTGATGCGGCGGCAATATATGGACGTATGTATGCGTGAGAGGAGCAGCAGCCATGACTTGCACGTTTCTCCCGACGTCCTGTAGCTAGCGCGTGGAACGCGCGGTGGTGGGCTTGGTGGATGCCAATCGGTCTAATTAGTGTGGTGTCTGTGACTCTCAAATTTACTTTTGGAGTTTGCTAAGCAGTGGATTTATTAAATGGATTGAGTAGATCTCATCTACTACGCGAAGGGAGTAAGGGCATCTTCAAGGAGGACCCTCAAACTTTTCTGAACGGTAGTGTCTGAACCACTTTGCTATCTAACAGAGATCTGTATATGTCTGCTTAGCAGTCAGGATGTACGGATTCTAGTATCCAAGAGACAAACATGGAGGCTTTGCCGGAGTCCAGACATGCACTTGAACAATCACATGCATGGTCCCACTCTTCTCTCTTTTCTCCCAACCGCATATGCATGGTCTTTCTTTTCTCTCTCTCTCTCCTTCTAACTGAACAGTAAACCACAAATATTACATGACATGCATGGTCTTCACTACTTTTTCTCCTTCCAACCGGATACTTTGTGAGTATTGGATGGCTCCCTCCCGCATCATGTTCATGAACCACGTCCCAACATAAAAACGAACATATACCGGAGGCATTTGTCCGTCAGCCTTGGAGATGCTCCAAGTGGACATCATAGAATTTTTCTTTCAATTTATCGTTCTCTTCTACTCCCTTCTTCTAGAATTACTTGTCCCGGGAATGGGTATATTTTAGTTCTAGACTAGATACATCAATTTCTAGCTATTTCTGCGACAAGTAACTCGGGAAAGTGAGAGTATTAATTCGCTTTTTCTACTTTTTTTGTTCCTTTAATTATATCTATATATATCGTATTTCCTTTTCTATAAAATACATCAATTTAGTTACACAGGTTGGTGTGCATGTGAAATTGGTAGACTCTGCAAGGAGGAAAACGGGTCAAAACAGACTGCAACAAGGGCTAACCTCATGGTGACTTGCGCAGATGGAGGTCAAGGGCTTGTAGCTATTTTCTTCCCAAATGTTAGCGACACAATCACAATCCATGAAAGCTAGTGGCATATATCGATATTAGCTCTAAAATAGAGGCACGGAGCAAGTTTTCTCAATAGAAGATCAAACAATCAACCCGGGAACCAAATCAAATTCCAACCCCTTCCATTTTATACACATGCGAGATCCTGGATCGATGCATAGAAGAAGAAGAAACGGCACTGCCATGGCCTGGATCGGTACTTCCCCACAAATGTGTTGGTGGAGAGCCCGCTTCATCCCCTGTTGGACTCCAGGTGACGATCGAACACCCTCATCTATCAGCTCTGGCATGACATCATCAATGCATGCACAACGGAGATGTTGAGTCGTCCCAAAGTCATCTCGTAGAACTCCTACAAAGCCATCTCCTATGTCTCTGACGACCTGTCATCATCGTCATTGATGGCGAGTTGTACCGAGATGTGGAGGACCTCTGAGCCTCCTAGTTTCCTCTAAACTGATCCACAACTGGCTGACACCAGCAACGAGTGTCTTTGCCTCCATGAGAATGTGAGGGGTGTAGGCGTCACATCACCTTGGTCAACCCGGCCATTGTCGAGATTCTACTTATGTTGGAAAATATGCTCTAGATGCAATAATAAAGTTTTTGCTAATTTTATGTTCATAAATAAGTTTATATTTAGGTGATATGCTTGCAATGGTTCTTGAATGTGGCATTTGAAGGAAAACCTATTTGCATGTGCGGAGAGATAAGCCGCAAATCAGATCCCTAGTCTAGCCTCTTGAGTAGCACATGTATTCAGATGGTTCTATTTTTCTAACCATTAGCATTGTTAACATAAAAAGGGATACTAACAATAATGAGAACTGATTATTAGCGTTCTACTCCTTCATGAGGCGCTTGGATTTAGCCACGACAGCCCTCTTCTCCTTGGCGAGGCGCTTGGACTCCTCAAGCCCGATGCAATGCCTTGGTATTTTTGTGTGGTGGTGACAGGCATCCATTTCAGCCATGGTTAACAGCCACCAAATATGTTGCAGACAAGCTCATAGTCCGGGAGGCTAACCTTCACGGACTTGCATGACCCATAGACGAACCGACTAGATCCTGTTCAGGCAGCCTGCCTCTTGCGCGAGCTGCACTCACCTATCAAAATAGATTACCTAACTCATCATGTGCTACCTTGTACAACTATGTTCATCTTGCATATAGCTTATAGAGAAGAAAAAGATATGCTAATGTGTACCGATCCTTATTGATGAGTTAGATGGATAATTTTGGTTTATCAACCTTCTTGCTTGAGGATGAGCAAGGTTTAAGCTTGCGAAGGTTGATGTGTTTGTTTTATGCACACTTTTTAGAGTATGTCTTAATGCCAAAATCTCTCATATCATATCCATCTAACACCTTTTCATGTGCACAATGCATAGTTCGCCGCACAACCTTTAGTTTTTCTTTGTTTTGTTGTCTTTGTTGTACTATTGGCATGTTGTTGGACTTGGCACATCAAGAAGGACCAAGTTGGTGTTAAACATGAGAAGTTCCATGCACTAGACCTAGGCATTTTGGGAGTGTCAAAAATGACATTTTTCCAAAGTGCTCAAAATAAAGGTCCAACATTGGTGGATCGGCGTCATCCACGCAATTCCAACGAGGCCAAGAACGTATAAATTGGAGTTCGCATGAAGAATTTGTGACCATTCTATCAAATGGTCCAGAGTGTTTGACGGCGCTCATACGATCGCGTGCAGTCGTACTGGTGATTGTATCGCTCCGAGATAGCTTCGTAAATTTGCCATAACTTTACAGGTTTTGCACTGATTTTGTCCTCATTTTTTCCTACGCAATCCTCGGCGAAGAAGGGATGTTTTGGGAGATGAATTGACTCCCCAGAGCCCTTGAATGATAGTATAGGAGCCACATCAACAGAGGAGACACGAGAAGGCCTCCTGTATATTCACCTCCAACCCTAAATGTCGGGAATCATCTCATTTATCATCACCAAGTTCCATCTGTTGTCAACACATCTCCGTTGCTACAACTCCACCATAAAGAAAGGACCAACATATGGAAGAAGAAGAAGAAGAGAGGAGGCTCCGCCCATGTCCGGCACCGTCCTTCCTACCACCATGCCTCTCACCTTCCCCAACACCATGGTTGCTTGTAACTTGTACCTATATCATCTCAAGGTTTGGGTTGTTCCCGTCAGTTCTCAGGGAACTAGATGAACTCTAGTATATACCGAACCAAACGCCTATGCGAGATATGAGATTCGCTTCTGCATATTTATGTTAATGATCTTGTGGGTGAAGTCGACCATCCAACATTTGCCGATTTTGGATGAAAGTATACTACTATTGGCTCGATGGTAGGTTGAGGAGGTTGGTAGTGATGATGTGTATCTCCTCCCTTTCCTGATTGTTGCAATAGGGGATAAATGAAGACCGCCTTTGGCTACGTCCATGGGAAAACCCTTCACCGATCATATTCTAAGTGGGGATGAATAGTTGTAGTGTATGTGCTACAGGGCTGCGGCATGTGTGCACACATTTGTACCCGGCTCTGCTTACAAAGACAAACATGAGAAGTGGTTTAAGTATCCAAACCTAGAACTATGAGCTTGCATATGACAAGTAGACCGTACCGGTAGTGATGACTCCGGACACCTCAAAAATGCCATTATTACTCAAGCGGCACCTCTCTATTTCATCCGCCTTTTTATTTACGGTTTTTAGCTCCGCTTAGTTGTTTAGATAAAATCACCCTTATTACAGTTCGACTAGCAACCGATTAAATGAACTATTTCCAGATAACAATATGGGTGTGAACCTAGCCGCATTAACGAAAACGTAGTTGCGGGGTTGGTAGTTGTCTGTGCATAGCTCCCTTTCAAATTGACATATTCTACTTATACTGAATTACAATAGCCCAATGCACTTATAGGTCATCATTGACCGACACGCATGCAACAACAATTACATGGGACTGGTAGACATGTAGTTTTATTGGGACAATGCACCTGTTTTTTAAATTTCGTTTTTTATTTTTGGTTTTTCTTCTCCATCTTCGTTTTTTACTTTAAATCATTTGGGACTTCAAACAACTTCTAAAAAATTTAAAACTGAGAATTTTGAAATAATTTTTTTAATAATTCATAAATGTTTGTGGATTCCGAAAATGTTTGCTATTTTTAAAAAGGAAAATAAAAAACAAAAATAAAAATAAAAAGAGAAATTTAAAAACAGGTTGGCCAGACATGGGCCTGCCCAAATAGGCATGTTGTGTCTTCTCCCACCGCGAAGTGCGCAGTATAGAAGGTTCCTACTGCATGATCCGGCCCAGGAGGCGAATCCCCTATTGTGAAACGTGTTTTATCACTTAGAGGAAGCATCACTGGGTAATATTCTACAACTTTGGGGGCAATTTCAATGACGTACCTCTAGAAGCAATAACTGATTTATTATCCTACAAGCAAAAGAGTCGGTCCATTGCAATGCAAGAATTTTTTTAAAATCTTCAAAGGCCATGACCACATTTTATTACATCACCGAGATACACTATCACTCTTAATTTTGTGAAATCATAAACAAATTGAAATAATGAACACTTTTTAAATTCGTGCTCATATTTGGAATTGTATTTTCCAAATTCGTGACCACTTTTACAAATATTTGAACATTTTCCACAATCAATAATATTTTTTGAATTGATGAACATTTTATACTATTTGCAAAAAAATAAACATTTTTTAAAATAATTTTCTTGAATCGGCGGACATTTCTAGGATCAACGAACAATTTTCTCGAAATTGATGGAACAATTATTGCAATTCACAAACATTTTTTTGATTTAACGAACTATTTATTAAATGCATTGTCATTTTTTGAATCAACAAACATTTTATTAATGAACAAACTATTTTGTCTATCACGAGCAGTTCTTAAATATTTAGGATATTTTTCCATTAATGAATATTTTTTGAATTGGCGAAATGTTGTTCAATTTCATTAATATTTTTTCAAAGACAAACTTTCCAAAAAATCATGAACATTTTTTGCTTTCCTGAACATTGTTTTCAAACTTTTGGACAGTTTTTAAATAAGCAAATCGGTTTTTACAAAATCATGAACATTTTATGACTTACTAAATATTTTATTCCAAAACTCTCATTTTTTATTTTTAGAACTTTTTTGATGTCCAAAATTATTTAAAGGAAAAACACTAAAACAGAAAAAAAAAGAAATTTCAAAAAATAGGTCGCCCAGGCATGGGCTGGCCCAAAAGGGTGCGCTGCATCCTTTCCCAGCGCGCAGAGCGTAGTATAGGAGGTCCCTAGCCGCAGGCAGGAATTTGCCTGTGTGAAATGTTTTTTTATCACTTACAGGGGGCATTGGTGGGTAATATTTTACAACTTTAGGAGCAATTTCTGTAGCGTACCACCAAAAGCAATAGCCCTTTTATATTAGGTATAGATTTGTCAGTATTAATTAGAACGATCAGAGTTGTGCCCTGCCGTCCAATTGCTTTAATATTCGTAAGCTTGTCTGGTCTTAGACCTTTGATTACTTTAGGAGGGAGTCCACTCATGCATGCTTCTAGCAACTTTTGCCAGAGCAGCATACAACAACCATCTCCCATTTTATCTTTCAATTTTAATCTACTATGAAGTTTGAATTAAGTTTTGAAGTTTTGTTTGCATATTTGTGTTCATCACGAGCAAGACCAATATTCAATACATTTTAACAACTTTTTTTGAAAAATATCTAAGTTTTAAATATTGAAACTTTTTAATTATAACATTAAGTTTTATCAAGTTTCATATGCTTTTAGGGTTCTGCGCTTAGGTCTTTGTATTTATGTTTTAGGTTTAGGGTTTAGGTTTTAGTTCTGAAACTTGCTAAATTTGTTATCGATCCACAACGTCATTGGATTCCGCATGAGGGCCTAATTTTCAGTTTTTGAAACTTACGATTTTGCCGTTTGCACGTACCAAGTTTGAACAATTCAAACTTAACAATTTTTTAATGACCTTATCAAAACGTATTCAAAATGAATCTTATTTGAATGCCCTCATCACAAGCAACATGAATTTGAAATTGAAAATGAAGTTGGACTTCAAAAGACATAGAAGACTCAAAACTGAAACTCAAAAGAAAGAGAATGGAGGATGAGATGGGTGAAGCTGCCAAAAGCTGTGCGGATGGAACCCATTGATCAATTGTAGTGCAGTGGGATGTTCTCCACATGGACTAGGCGATCAGCGAATATGCTCGGCTAAAACTAGGTAACACAATTCAGATGATGATTGCAAGAAAATATAAACCTAAGTTAACCAAGGTTGATGACAAATAAATTGACAAACAACACAGCGAGATTAAGATTTGAACTCGCTTTATTTTTGGTATTTTCTTTTGACTTGAGAAACTAATACAGTAACAGAAAGGGAAGCAACAAGACATGGACACTTTTAACTATTGAGATGCAAAAGAGGGAAGAAACAAGATTATAGGACCGAATAGAAATGTTTCACATCACAATCATACACACATATTCGTATATCACTGGTACTTGAGTAACAGCCTACAGCAAACTGGACACTAATCAGTAGCAAGTGCAGTACATAATTAATATATCTAACTAGTTCTCATACATACGAAATGGGTGTCACAATGCAATAGTACAAACTCTCACTTGCGAAGGACTCTCGTATTATAGACACAAGCCCAAGGACACTCCGTCATCCGGTCGGACACCGTTGTGTGACAAGGTTGTGCTCGTCGGCCACCGGGATGAGGGAACACTGATTGCTAAGATGGCACCGTGTGAAAACAACTTCTATGGAAACTATGAGATGAACTTATATGGAAACTATGAGGCGTTCGCCTATGTGAAGACAACAGAGCTGCTCAGTGTTTATGCAACAAATTAAGCAATTTGTCGTTCATAAAGAAGTTTTGCGTCAGTTTCAATGGTGGTTGAGTTTATCTCGACTGGCTTTTTTCCTTTTTATATGAAATAAAGAACTATATGTGTGTGAGAAATTAAGAGAGCTGAGAGAGACACTGATGGACAGGGTCGTGGCCGTGATTTTTGGGATGCCACTTGCTACTATTTCCGCTTTCTTTTTCTTCTTGTTTCTCCTGGTCCCCACATGGGGTTTGTGATTCGTCTGTCAAGTTGTTTTTTATTTGAAACAAACTTGCTGCCAGAATATGTTTCACGGCACCCCACACTTCTGGCCCAAATATCTACACATGATCTAATCATAATTTTAAATAGCCGGTCTATAGCCCGCTATAGCCTTTTCAGTAGGATGTCGCTAAACAATCTCCTTTACAAATAGTCCGCTATAGCTGATTTGAAGGTCCGCCGCTATTTTCCATAGCCTGCTATTTAAAACATTGAACATACAAATCAAGCTACACAACCCGCCGTTCTAGCGCCATTCCTGGTTCAAATTCATCCGGCTCGCTCGATGTGCCTCGCTGGCCGACGCTAGCGTACTTTCCATCACCGTGGTAAACATCCGTGCATTCGTTTTTCTGTACGCTGTCTACTCGGGCTAGAGCGGCTGACGGCTGGGCCAGCCTCTAGCGTGGGTCCGTCTTGCAGTCACGCCGTGTGTTTGTATTTGTGTCTGGGTGGAAAAAGGCAGCGGTGATCGATGATCGTGGGTTGCCGGAGCATCCATCATGGGTGCACCGAGTCAAGCCTGAAAAAATATCCGCGCCGCCTCCTTTCCTTCCTCTCTCTCCCTCTTCGCCTTCTCCTCTCCTTCCTCTCTCCCTCCGCGCCGCCTCCTCTCCTCTTCATGCGCGGCGGCGTCTCGACATCCCTAGCCCCCGCCGTAGCCTCCCAACCCCCTCCCCCTCCTCCCGCATGAACCCTAGCAGAGAAGGAAGGAGAGGAGAGGCGGGAGAAAGGGAGAGGAAAGAGGAGAGGGAGATGTGGCGGCTTACGGGAGATGGTCACCGGCCGGCGTCGGCCTGCACTGGCGAGGTCGGGCGCAACCTTGCGGTTGGCGGCGGCTCGATCCGTTCCTGAATCGGGAGCTGTGAGGAGGCCGGGGCTCGGGCGTGATGCACGGGAGGCTGCACCCCGCCTCCATCTCTACGCGTGAGGCGGCGACCTCGGGAGGAGCTCGAGCCACAGCGGTGGTCCACGTCGCCGCCGTCGGCAGGAGGAGCGTGGGTCGCAGAGACGGCCGACTCCATCCGGCTTTCGCGCTGCCGTCCAATCCATCCACCCGAGAGATCAGTCCCCGCGTCCTCGCCTACATCATTTCTCGCTGTCACGTGCGCTCTCTCCTCCGTCCTCCGTCCTCTTACGCACGCCCTCGTGGCCAGATATTTGGTAATTTCTTTTCTGAGAATAAATAGATATTGTGCCCCCATCTGTTTGTTGTTTTGCCCAGCTGAAAGGTGGATCAAATATGAAATACGTGAACGTTCGATAGTGTGAAAAGCAAGCCCTGGTTTTGTTGAAGTTCCATTGAATTTCTGTGATACCTAAGTACTAATGCTCATACTTTGCAATTTTCTCTCCACATCTTTCAGTCATGGGTTCTTGAGGAAAGCAGGTAATGCATTTTGTTTGTGTCAACTATACTGAATCTGCAAAGCCTTTTTTGTCTGCAGAGAAACTCACACTCTGCATTAGTTGTAAAAGCTGCTGATTTTGATCTTAACAATTGCAGGGAAACTATGGAGAAACTTGCACAGTTTGGGCAGCGTCAGTAGGCAGAGTTGCTGTTCAAGTAGCAGCAGATCACCAGCGCGCGGACTAGGAGATCCAGGTCATGGGCCATCCCCATTCAGGTAAGCTTGCTTTTCATTTGTGTTTTTTGTTTGAAGGTTTTTTTAGGGCTTCTTTGATGAATTACTCATATGTGAGGACATTATAGGCCATGCACACATTGAGTGAACAGATTCAGCTTTCTTTTTTATCCCTTGGTAGTTCTCTGAAGGAAATATGCCCTAGAGGCAATAATAAAGTTATTATTTATTCCCTTATATCATGATAAAAGTTTATTATTCATGCTAGAATTGTATTAACCGGAAACATAATACATGTGTGAATACATAGACAAACAGAGTGTCACTAGTATGCCTCTACTAGACTAGCTTGTTAATCAAAGATGGTTATGTTTCCTAACCATGGACAAAGAGTTGTCATTTGATTAACAGGATCACATCATTAGTTGAATGATCTGATTGACATGACCCATTCCATTAGCTTAGCACTCGATCGTTTAGTATGTTGCTATTGCTTTCTTCATGACTTATACATGTTCCTATGATTATGAGATTATGCAACTCCCGTTTGCCGGAGGAACACTTTGTGTGCTACCAAACGTCACAACGTAACTGGGTGATTATAAAGGAGCTCTACATGTGTCTCCAAAGGTACATGTTGGGTTGGCGTATTTCGAGATTAGGATTTGTCACTCCGATTGTCGGAGAGGTATCTCTGGGCCCTCTCGGTAATGCACATCACTTAAGCCTTGCAAGCATTGCAACTAATGAGTTAGTTGCGGGATGATGTATTACAGAACGAGTAAAGAGACTTGCCGATGACGAGATTGAACTAGGTATGGGATACCGACGGTCGAATCTCAGGCAAGTAACATACCGATGACAAAGGGAACAACGTATGTTGTTATGCGGTCTGACCGATAAAAGATCTTCGTAGAATATGTAGGAGCCAATATGAGCATCCAGGTTCCGCTATTGGTTATTGACCGGAGACGTGTCTCGGTCATGTCTACATTGTTCTTGAACCCGTAGGGTCCGCACGCTTAAGGTTACGATGACAGTTATATTATGAGTTTATACATTTTGATGTACCGAAGGTTGTTCGGAGTCCCGGATGTGATCACGGACATGACGAGGAGTCTCGAAATGGTCGAGACATAAAGATTGATATATTGAAAGCCTATGTTTGGATATCGGAAGTGTTCCGGGTGAAATCGGGATTTTACCGGAGTACCGGGGGTTACCGGAACCCCCCGGGAGCTATATGGGCCTAAGTGGGCCTTAGTGGAAAAGAGAAGGGGTAGCCCAATATGGCCGCGCGCCCCTCCCCTCCCTTGGTCCGAATAGGACAAGGAGAGGGGGCCGACCCCCCTCTCTCTTTTCCCCCCTCCGCGAATCCTATTCCAACTAGGATTGGGGGGGGGGGGAATCCTACTCCCAGAGGGAGTAGGACTCCTCCTGGCGCGCCTCTCCTTGGCCGGCCGCACCCCCCCCCCCTTGAGCCTTTATATACGGAGGCAGGGGCACCCCAGAAAAACACAAGTTGATCCACGTGATCATATTCTTAGCCGTGTGCGGTGCCCCCTTCCACCATAGTCCTCGATAATATTGTAGCGGTGCTTAGGCGAAGCCCTGCTGCAGTAGTACATCAAGATCATCACCACGCCGTCGTGCTGACGGAACTCTTCCCCGACATTTTGCTGGATCGGAGTCCGGGGATCATCATCGAGCTGAACGTGTGCTAGAACTCGGAGGTGTCGTAGTTTCGGTGCTTGATCGGTCGGGCCGTGGAGACGTACGACTACATCAACCAAACGCTTCCGTTGTCGATCTACAAGGGTACATAGATCATACTCTCCCCTCTCGTTGCTATGCATCACCATGATCTTGCGTGAGCGTAGGAAAATTTTGAAATTACTACGAAACCCAACAGTGGCATCCGAGCCAGGTTTTATATGTTGATGTTATATGCACGAGTAGAACACAAGTGAGTTGTGGGCGATATAAGTCATACTGCTTACCAGCATGTCATACTTTGGTTCAGCGGTATTGTTGGACGAAGCGGCCCAAACCGACATTACGCGTACGCTTACGCGAGACCGGTTCTCCCGACGTGCTTTGCACATAGGTGGCTTGCGGGTGACAGTTTCTCCAACTTTAGTTGAATTGAGTGTGGCTACGCCCGGTCCTTGCGAAGGTTAAAACAGCACCAACTTGACAAACTATCGTTGTGATTTTGATGCGTAGGTAAGATTGGTTCTTGCTTAAGCCCGTAGCAGCCACGTAAAACTTGCAACAACAAAGTAGAGGACGTCTAACTTGTTTTTGCAGGGCATGTTGTGATATGATATGGTCAAAACGTGATGAGATATAAGTTGTTGTATGAGATGATCATGTTTTGTTAAAGTTATCGGCAACTGACAAAAGCCTTATGGTTGTCTCTTTATTGCATGAGATGCAAGCGCCAAATAATTGTTTTACTTTATCGCTATGCGATAGCAATAGTTGCAAGAGCAATAGCTGGCGAGACTACCGTGTGACGACACATTGATATAGATAAAGATGATGGAGATCATGGTGTCTGTTGGATTTCGTAGTAATTTCAAAAAAATTCCTACGCTCACGCAAGATCATGTGATGCATAGCAACGAGAGGGGAGAGTGTTGTCTACGTACCCACGCAGACCGACTGCGGAAGCGTTGACGCAACGTAGAGGAAGTAGTCGTACGTCTTCCCGATCCGACCGATCAAGCACCGAAAATATGGCACCTCCGAGTTCGAGCACACGTTCAGCTCGATTACGATCCCCGGACTCCGATCCAGCAAAGTGTCGGGGAAGAGTTCCGTCAGCACGACGGCGTGGTGACGATCTTGATGTACTACAGCAGCAGGGCTTCGCCTAAACTCCGCTACAGTATTATCGAGGATTATGGTGGCTGGGGGCACCGCACACGGCTAAGGAATAGATCATGTGGATCAACTTGTTGTGTTTTTGGTGCTAGCCCTGCCCCTCTATTTATATGTTGAGCCCCGGGGTCGAAACTTGGAGCAAAAGTCTCCTCAAAGTCGGTTTTTCCCGAAAGGCAAGAGTCCCACTCGGACTCCAGGACCAAACGCCACAATCCTTGGCGTCTGGCCCAGACGCCATGGGCCTCGGCGTCTGGCCCAGGGCCAGACGCCAGGGTCTCCGGCGTTTGGCTCCCTGGCCTCCACAAAACTCCTTTTGCGCCGACCTAAAACCTCATGGGCTTGACCCCGTGGCCTAACCATATCATCCGATATATGAATCTTTACGTCTCGACCATTTCGAGACTCCTCGTCATGTCCCCGATCTCATCCGGGACTCCGAACTCCTTCGGTACATCAAAACATGTAAACTCATAATATAACTGTCATCGTAACCTTAAGCGTGCGGACCCTACGGGTTCGAGAACAATGTAGACATGACCGAGACACGTCTCCGGTCAATAACCAATAGCGGGACCTGGATGCCCATATTGGCTCCTACATATTCTACGAAGATCTTTATCGGTCAGACCGCATAACAACATACGTTGTTCCCTTTGTCATCGGTATGTTACTTGCCCGAGATTTGATCGTCGGTATCCAATACCTAGTTCAATCTCGTTACCGGTAAGTCTCTTTACTCGTTCTGTAATACATCATCCCGCAACTAACTCATTTAGTTGCAATGCTTGCAAGGCTTAAGTGATGTGCATTACCGAGAGGGCCCAGAGATACCTCTCCGACAATCGGAGTGACAAATCCTAATCTCGAAATACGCCAACCCAACATCTACCTTTGGAGACACCTGTAATGCTCCTTTATAATCACCCAGTTACGTTGTGAGGTTTGGTAGCACCCAAAGTGTTCCTCCGACAAACGGGAGTTGCATAATCTCATAGTCATAGGAACATGTATAAGTCATGAAGAAAGCAATAGCAACATATTAAACGATCGGGTGCTAAGCTAATGGAATGGGTCATGTCAATCAGATCATTCAACTAATGATGTGATCTCGTTAATCAAATAACAACACTTTGTTCATGGTTAGGAAACATAACCATCTTTGATTAACGAGCTAGTCAAGTAGAGGCATACTAGTGACACTAAGTTTGTCTATGTATTCACACATGTATTATGTTTCCGGTTAATACAATTCTAGCATGAATAATAAACATTTATCATGATATAAGGAAATAAATAATAACTTTATTATTGCCTCTAGGGCATATTTCCTTCAGTCATGCTGGTGACGATAGAGATCATGACAGTACTTTGGAGATGGAGATCAAAGGCGCAAGATGATGATGGCCATATCATGTCACATATTTTGATTGCATATGATGTTTATCTTTTATACATCTTATTTTGCTTAGTTTGACGGTAGCATTTTAAGATGATCTCTCACTAATTATCAAGAAGTGTTCTTCCTGAGTATGCACCGTTGCGAAAATTCTTCGTGCTGAGACACCACGTGATGATCAGGTGTGATAGGCTCTACGTTCAAATACAACGGGTGCAAAACAGTTGCACACGCGGAATACTCAGGTTATACTTGATGAGCCAAGCATATACAGTTATGGCCTCGGAACACGGAGACCGAAAGATCGAGCGTGAATCATATAGTAGATATGATCAACATAGTGATGTTCACCAATGAAACTACTCCATCTCACGTGATGATCGGACATGGTTTAGTTGATTTGGGTCACGTGATCACCTAGAGGATTAGAGGGATGTCTATCTAAGTGGGAGTTCTTAAGTAATATGATTAAATTGAACTTAAATTTATCATGAACTTAGTCCTAGTAGTATTTTGCAAATCATATTGTAGATCAATAGCTCGCGTTGTTGCTTCCCTGTGTTTATTTTGATATGTTCCTAGAGAAAATTGTGTTGAAAGATGTTAGTAGCAAAGATGCGGATTGGATCCGTGATCTGAGGTTTATCCTCATTGCTGCACAGAAGAATTGTCCTTGATGCACCGCTAGGTGACAGACCTATTGCAGGAGCAGATGCAGACATTATGAACGTTTGGCTAGCTCAATATGATGACTACTTGATAGTTTAGTGCACCATGCTTAATGGCTTAGAATCGGGACTTCAAAGACGTTTTGAATGTCATGGACCATATGAGATGTTCCAGGAGTTGAAGTTAATATTTCAAGCAAATACCCGAGTTGAGCAATATGAAATCTCCAACAAGTTCTATAGCTAAAAGATGGAGGAGAATCGCTCAACTAGTGAGCATGTGCCCAGATTGTCTGAGTACTACAATCGCTTGAATCAAGTGGGAGTTAATCTTCCAGATAAGATAGTGATTGATAGAATTCTCTAGTCACCATCACCAAGTTAGTAGAACTTCGTGATGAAATATGATATGCAAGGGATAACGGAAACGATTCCCAAGCTCTTCGTAATGCGGAAATTGATGAAGGTAGAAATCGAGAAAAACATCAAGTGTTGATGGTAGACAAGACCACTAGTTTCAAGAAAAGGGCAGAGGGAAGAAGGGGAACTTCAAAAAGAACAGCAAGCAAGTTGCTGCTCAAGTGAAGAAGCCCAAGTCTGATCCTAAGCCTGAGACTAAGTGCTTCTACTGCAAAGGGACTGGTCACTGGAAGCGAAACTACCCCAAGTGATTGCCAGATAAGAAGGATGGCAAAGTGAACATAAGTATATTTGATATACATGTTATTGATGTGTACTTTACTAGTGTTTATAGCAACTCCTCAGTATTTGATACTAGTTCAGTTGCTAAGATTAGTAACTCGAAATGGGAGTTGCAGAATAAACAGAGACTAGTTAAGGGTAAAGTGACGATGTGTGTTGGAAGTGGTTCCAAGATTGATATGATCATCATCGCACACTCCCTATAAATTCGGGATTAGTGTTGAACCTAAATAAGTGTTATTTGGTGTTTACGTTGAGCATGAATATGATTTGATCATGTTTATTGTAATACGGTTATTCATTTAAGTAAGAGAATAAATTGTTGTTCTGTTTACATGAATAAAATCTTCTATGGTCATACACACCAACGAAAATGGTTTGTTGGATCTCGATTGTAGTGATGCACATATTAATAACATTGAAGCCAAAAGATGCAAAGTTAATAATGATAGTGCAACTTATTTGTAGCACTGCCGTTTAGGTCATATTGGTGTAAAGCGCATGAAGAAACTCCATGCTGATGGGATTTTGGAATCACTTGATTAAGAATCACTTGATGGTTGCGTACCATGCCTCATGGGCAAGATGACTAAGACTCCGTTCTCCGGAGCGAGCAACTGACTTATTGGAAATAATACATACTGATGTATGCGGTCCGATGAGTGTTAAGGCTCACGGCAAGTATCGTTATTTTCTGAACTTCACAGATGATTTGAGCATATATGGGTATATCTACTTGATGGAACATAAGTCTGAAACATTTGAAAAGTTCAAAGAATTTCAGAGTAAAGTGGAAAATCATCGTGACAAGAAAATAAAGTTTCTACGATCTGATCGCGGAGACAAATATTTGAGTTACGAGTTTGGCCTTCAGCTAAAAACTATGTGAAATAGTTTCACTACTCACGCCACCTGGAACACCACAGCATAATGGTGTGCTCGAACGTCATAACCGTACTTTATTAGATATGGTGCGAACTATGATGTCTCTTACCAATCTACCACTATCATTTTGGGATTATGCATTAGAGACAACTGCATTCACGTTAAATAGGGCACCATCTAAATCCGTTGAAACGACACCGTATGAACTATGGTTTGGCAAGAAACCTAAGCTGTCGTTTCTTAAAGTTTGAGGTTGCAATGCTTATGTGAAAAAGTTTCAACCTGATAAGCTCAAACCCAAATTGGAGAAGTGCATCTTCATAGGATACCCAAAATAAAATGTTGGGTACACCTTCTATCACAGATCCAAAGGCAAGATATTCGTTGCTGAGTATGGATCCTTTCTAGAGAAGGAGTTTCTCTCGAAAGAAGTGAGTGGGAGGAAAGTAGAACTTGACGAGGTAACTATACCCACTCCCTTATTCGAAAGTAGTACATCACAGAAACCTGTTTCTGCGACACCTACACCAATTAGTGAGGAAGCTAATGATAATAATCATGAAACTTCAGAACAAGATACTACTGAACCTCGTAGATCAACCAGAGTGGGATCCGCGCCAGAGTGGTACGGTAATCCTGTTCTGGAAGTCATGCTACTAGATCGTGATGAACCTACGAACTATGAAGAAGCGATGGTGAGCCCAGATTCCGCGAAATGGCTTGAAGCCATGAAATCTGAGATATGATCCATGTATGAGAACAAAGTATGGACTTTGATGGATTTGCTCGATGATCGGCAAGCCATAGAAAATAAATGGATCTTCAAGAGGAAGACGGACGCTGATAGTAGTGTTACTATCTACAAAGCTCAACTTGTCGCAAAAGGTTTTCGGCAAGTTCAAGGGATTGACTACGATGAGACCTTCTCACCCGTAGCGATGCTTAAGTCTGTCCGAATCATGTTAGCAATTGCCGCATTTTATGAAATCCAGCAAATGGATGTCAAAACTGCATTCCTGAATAGATTTCTGGAAGAAGAGTTGTATATGATGCAGCCGGAAGGTTTTGTCGATCCAAAAGGAGCTAACAAAGTGTGCAAGCTCCAGCGATCCATTCATGGACTGGTGCAAGCCTCTCGGAGTTGGAATAAACGCTTTGATAGTATGATCAAAGCATATAGTTTTATACAGACTTGCGGTGAAGCCTGTATTTACAAGAAAGTGAGTGGGAGCACTACAGCATTTCTGATAAGTATATGTGAATGACATATTGTTGATCGGAAATAATGTAGAATTATTCTGCAAAGCATAAAGGAGTGTTTTTAAAGAAGTTTTTCAAAGAAAAACCTCGGTGAAGCTGCTTACATATTAAGCATCAAAATCTATAGAGATAGATCAAGACGCTTGATAAGTTTTTTCAATGAGTACATACCTTGAAAATATTTTGAAGTAGTTCAAAAATGGAACAGTCAAAGAAAGAGTTCTTGGCTGTGTTACAAGGTATGAAATTGAGTAGGACTCAAAAGCCCGACCACGGCAGAAGATAGAAAGAGGATGAAAGTCATTCCCTATGCCTCAGCCATAGGTTCTATAAAGTATGCCATGATGTGTACCAGATCTATTATATACCCTACACTGTGTTAAGCAAGGGAGTACAATAGTGATCTAAGAGTAGATCACTGAACATTGGTCAAAATTATCCTTAGTGGAATAAGGAAATATTTCTCGATTATGGAGGTGACAAAAGGTTCGTTGTAAAAGGTTACGTCGATGCAAGTTTTGACACAGATCTGGATGACTCTAAGTCTCGATCTAGATACATATTGAAAGTGGGAGCAATTAGCTAGAGTAGCTCTGTACAGAGAATTGTAGACATAGAATTCGCAAAATACTTACGAATCTGTATGTGACAGACCCGTTGACTAAAATTATCTCACAAGCAAAACATGATCACACCTTAGTATTCTTTGGGTGTTAATCACATAAATGATGTGAACTAGATTATTGACTCTAGTAAACCCTTTGGTTATAGGTCACATGACGATGTGAACTATGGGTGTTAATCACATGGTGATGTGAACTCTTAGTGTTGAATCACATGGAGATGTGAACTAGATTATTGACTCTAGTGCAAGTGGGAGACTGAAGGAAATATGCCCTAGAGGCAATAATAAAGTTATTATTTATTCCCTTATATCATGATAAAAGTTTATTATTCATGCTAGAATTGTATTAACCGGAAACATAATACATGTGTGAATACATAGACAAACAGAGTGTCACTAGTATGCCTCTACTAGACTAGCTTGTTAATCAAAGATGGTTATGTTTCCTAACCATGGACAAAGAGTTGTCATTTGATTAACAGGATCACATCATTAGTTGAATGATCTGATTGACATGACCCATTCCATTAGCTTAGCACTCGATCGTTTAGTATGTTGCTATTGCTTTCTTCATGACTTATACATGTTCCTATGATTATGAGATTATGCAACTCCCGTTTGCCGGAGGAACACTTTGTGTGCTACCAAACGTCACAACGTAACTGGGTGATTATAAAGGAGCTCTACATGTGTCTCCAAAGGTACATGTTGGGTTGGCGTATTTCGAGATTAGGATTTGTCACTCCGATTGTCGGAGAGGTATCTCTGGGCCCTCTCGGTAATGCACATCACTTAAGCCTTGCAAGCATTGCAACTAATGAGTTAGTTGCGGGATGATGTATTACAGAACGAGTAAAGAGACTTGCCGATGACGAGATTGAACTAGGTATGGGATACCGACGGTCGAATCTCAGGCAAGTAACATACCGATGACAAAGGGAACAACGTATGTTGTTATGCGGTCTGACCGATAAAAGATCTTCGTAGAATATGTAGGAGCCAATATGAGCATCCAGGTTCCGCTATTGGTTATTGACCGGAGACGTGTCTCGGTCATGTCTACATTGTTCTTGAACCCGTAGGGTCCGCACGCTTAAGGTTACGATGACAGTTATATTATGAGTTTATACATTTTGATGTACCGAAGGTTGTTCAGAGTCCCGGATGTGATCACGGACATGACGAGGAGTCTCGAAATGGTCGAGACATAAAGATTGATATATTGAAAGCCTATGTTTGGATATCGTAAGTGTTCCGGGTGAAATCGGGATTTTATCGGAGTACCGGGAGGTTACCGGAACCCCCCGGGAGCTATATGGGCCTAAGTGGGCCTTAGTGAAAAAGAGAAGGGGCAGCCCAAGATGGGCCGCGCGCCCCTCCCCTCCCTTGGTCCGAATAAGACAAGGAGAGGGGGCCGGCCCCCCTCTCTCTTTCCCCCCCTCCGCGAATCCTATTCCAACTAGGATTGGGGGGGGAATCCTACTCCCAGAGGGAGTAGGACTCCTCCTGGCGCGCCTCTCCTAGGCCGGCCGCACCCCCCCTTGAGCCTTTATATACAGAGGCAGGGGCACCCCAGAAAAAACACAAGTTGATCCACGTGATCATATTCTTAGCCGTGTGCGGTGCCCCCTTCCACCATAGTCCTCGATAATATTGTAGCGGTGCTTAGGTGAAGCCCTGCTGCAATAGTACATCAAGATCGTCACCACGCCGTCGTGCCGACGGAACTCTTCCCCGACACTTTGCTGGATCGGAGTCCGGGGATCGTCATCGAGCTGAACGTGTGCTAGAACTCGGAGGTGCCGTAGTTTCGGTGCTTGATCGGTCGGGCCGTGGAGACGTACGACTACATCAACCAAACGCTTCCGTTGTCGATCTACAAGGGTACGTAGATCATACTCTCCCCTCTCGTTGCTATGCATCACCATGATCTTGCGTGAGCGTAGGAAAATTTTGAAATTACTACGAAACCCAACAGTTCTCATTGAATCTTCAATTATGAATATCGTTGCAATTAGCAAGCAACCGTGATGGCAGAAACTAGCTAGATGCCTAGATTGATGTGTTCCGTTATTCTATGCAGATTCTGCACTCCAACTAATTGTTTTTCCGTTGTTAGCCGGATCCTTCATGGTTGGAGTGAAGGGGCAGGGGGGCTGGCAATGGGGGAAGGAGCAGCGAGGCCGGGCCGACGGCGCGGACATGTTGCATCTTCTTTCGTGGACCATGGATACTTGGTACGTCGCTTTGCTTTCCTTTGTTGGGGATGGTGACGATGTAGTAGTCCACTCCTTACACAACTCGGCCTAAACGCTTCAGTGTGCGGCAGCCGCTGGAGATTTGAGTTTTGTACAGGGAGGCACATCGGAGGGCAGTAGTCGATGTTTTAGCCAATCATGATGTATTGCACATTGCCTTTCGTTTGCCTCTCACTCTTATTCTTGACATGTTGATTTTTCACTGACATGGAGAAGAAGAGATATTATAGGGCGACATTAACTTCCGTTGTTTTTAATTTTACTATGATTGCAACTTTCAGATTTATCATTTTCTAATACTTGGTGATTCGTATTTTGTAGGTGATGCTGGATGCTTCTACTCTGCAATGCTCATATCCGATGCAATATATTTTTGCTTTATTGAAGGGGACTAACTTGTGCTGGGAGAGATTCCTGAAGGTGATGTCAGATCATTGCTAAATAACAAAGTGTTAGAGTACATAATGGGCCTAATGGGCCCGTTAGTCTTAGGGTTAATTAGAGATAAGAGTCGCTTTCTTAGGGGTCAAGTAAGCCTTGCTTGGGAGTCAAGTAAACCTCTCTATATAAAGAGAGAAGATGTATCAATCTAATCAAGCAAGAATTAAGAAGGAAATCCTTTCATCTTGCCCGACCGTGGGCAAAAGGCCCCCGGCCGGCCTTCTTGCGCCCTCCTTCTAGCAGCGCCGTAACAATTTGGTATCAGCTAGCTTCGGTTCGATCATGTCTTCACCGCCGCCCAACCCGTCTCTTCCGCTGCCGGTCACGACCGTCGCCCCGCTCCTGGCCGCGCCGGGATCCTCCGTCGCGCCCGCCCCCGTCGTCCTCACCCCGGAGGTGTCCGGGGCGCTGCGGGACCTAACACAGGCGGTCCAGGAGATCCACTTGTTCTTGGCCGGGTCCTATGGGCCGTACCCGGCTGAGCCGCCCATCACCGCCACCGCGCCGCCGTGGCTGCCGTGGCAGCCGCCGCACCAAGCGGCCCCCGCCGCGCTCGCCGGGCAGCCGCTGCAGCTGCCATCCATCGCCCCGTCCTGGCTGTCGTGGCAGCCGCCGCACTAGGCGGCCTTCGCCGTGCTCGCCGGGCCACTGCAGCTGCCATCCATCGCCACCACCGCCCAGCCCTGGCTGCACTGGCAGCCGCCGCTCCTGCCGGCCTCCGCCGTGCCCGGCGCTCCGCCGCAGTCGCTACCGCAGCCACCGCCGGTTAGCTCCGGCCCCGCATCGACCGCGCCGGCGGGAGTCCCGCTCCACCAAGTCCAGTCCCCGCCGTCGCCGTCACCGCTTCCGTCTTGGATCGCTACCCGCCACGTGTCGGCGGCGGTGAGGCTGCAGGCTACTGCGCGCGGCCTCCTAGCGCGTCGGCGTGTGCGGGAGATGCATGGTCTGCAGCTACCGCTCCTCCAAGTTGCCCTTCGCTGCGCAAAGGACCTCGATCTCATCCGCTGCGCCGGGGATCTTGGGCATGCGGTTTCCCCCACGGGCAGCGGGCATGCTGTTTTCCCCACGGGCAGCGACCTCCAAGTCTGCGACATTGGCGGTTGGGGGGGCGCACCCCTCCTCGTCATTCTCCATCGCAAGCCCCCCACTCTTCCCTGTGTGGTGCAGACCAACAGCCATCCGGCAGGAAGAAGGCATGGTGTCACCGACAACAATGCTCCACGTAGCACCACTGCATTCCGTCACCGGGCGCCGCAAGGGCGCCTCTGCTGGTCACTCTTGCGACCACTTCCAGGTGGCCATACATATGCACTCCTTTTGTCCAGATGGTGTCCATGGGATCCAGGTGGCTGTACACGTGCACGTCCGACGTGCGGATGGTATCCACTTTTTGTTAAGAGGTCCAAAATAAATCGTCCCAGTCCATTTCAGGTTGAGAATAATAAAACAAGCCGAGATGTAAAAGGCTTGTTTTTAGGTGTTAGGTTTGGGTTGCGTCGAGTCATGGTTATAAGTTGGTTAGGCTGCAGTTTGAGGACAAGCTGCATGTCCAGGTGGGTGTAGTGTTAGAGTATGTAATGGGCCTAATGGGCCCGTTAGTCTTAGGGTTAATTAGAGATAAGAGTCGCTTTTTTAGGGGTCAAGTAAGCCTTGCTTGGGAGTCAAGTAAACCTCTCTATATAAAGAGAGAAGATGTATCAATCTAATCAAGTAAGAATTAAGAAGGAAATCCTTCCATCTTGCCCGGCCATGAGCAAAAGGCCCCCGGCCGGCCTTCTTGCGCCCTCCTTCTAGCAGCGCCGTAACAGAATCCTTGGCACTTGTGATCTAGTAGTATTTGTCTACGAGAGGTATGCATTCTGTCCAGCTAGGCCGAGTATTCCAGATTTAGTAATGCTAGAGATACAAACAGATTCTGTATACATTTTGATGTTTTAGCTTCCATAGTGAGAGCAAGTTGCAAGACCATATGCGGTCTTATGTTTGCGAGTTTCCTAAATTTATAAGATTCTTGGTCCAATCAGGAGTAGCAGTACAAATGGTTCATTAACTTTTCCACTATGTCTGCTTCTTAGATTTACTACATTCAACTCCTGCATGAATATTTTTTGGTGCCCTCTTTCTGGCGTAGAAGATTGGCAATGCCACAAGATCGAAATATGTTCCATTTATTAATATACGACTCTGCACCAAACTGCTACTCTGTCCAGCTAGGCCGAGTATTCCAGATTTAGTAATGCTAGAGATACAAACAGATTCTGTATACATTTTGATGTTTTAGCTTCCATAGTGAGAGCAAGTTGCAAGACCATATGCGGTCTTATGTTTGCGAGTTTCCTAAATTTATAAGATTCTTGGTCCAATCAGGAGTAGCAGTACAAATGGTTCATTAACTTTTCCACTATGTCTGCTTCTTAGATTTACTACATTCAACTCCTGCATGAATATTTTTTGGTGCCCTCTTTCTGGCGTAGAAGATTGGCAATGCCACAAGATCGAAATATGTTCCATTTATTAATATACGACTCTGCACCAAACTGCTATGGTTGTCAAGTGCATATATAGTGGTATTCTTCTACAAGAACACCCAGTAGGTAAATGATCTTAGATTTTTTTTTCCAGCCATCTTCAGCTGCAGTGCTATTCCTGTTTTCTGAAGTCATGGGTTGCAAGGCTATGCAATCTCTTAACAGTATATTGCACCCAGTTAGCAAGTAAGTCCTTTCTCTTTCTTCTTTATTTCCTGTTTGCATTCAGAATAATTATGTCTAGGCATACTAACCTGCAGTTTTCTAACGTGTGCTTCTCAAGAATGATCTGCATTCGGAACAAACAATTGGAGGGGGGGACCTGGTTTCAACTGTTGATGAGGCACTGTCCGAGGAGAGACAGTAGATAAATGCAAATGTCCCCCAGCGCCAGAGGAGATCCTTTCTATGGAGAAACACCACATACGTACATAATTTTCTGCCTGGATTCTGGAAACGGCCAAGGATAAGCAACTCAAGCGAAAGATTGCTTTGGTCGATCCTGCTGTGTTATTCTTCCCAAACATGCTAAAGAAAGGTTGGTACGATTGGTAGCCAACTAACTTACATAACACACACACATTACTCTGTTTTTCTAATGAGTGTATGTGGATGCATACAAATAGTTTACTATATTCTCTATTTCTTTAGTGAGTATATGAGGATGTGTAACAGTTCTATGCTTTTCACGGATATATGTTGAAGCATGGAAAATGTATATGGTGCGTTTCATTTCTGCTCATCCTGATTTAACCAAACCAACCCCATGCATTTGAGGTTGTTGTGCCTGTCAGGTTTGGACATGTCCTTATTTGTGCTAAATCACTAAACTAAACTTTATAAATAAAATAGCCTCCCCCTCCTTTCCAACAACTTATTTATTATTAGAGCAAGCAACGACGTGTTATCATGCTCGCTTTCTTGTGAGCAGTACTTGAGTTTAGATTGACATATACTCTTAGGTATATAGAATCTTTGCCTACCTCTTGCCTATTTGGCATAAATAGATGGTTTGCTTTGGAGAGGGATTAGATAAGGCCTATGACTCCTAAGTAAGCGTGATAAGCAGCAAGCAGTACACTTCTATTTACTATTAAGCGGCTACTGAATTTCTGATCATACAGTCTAGAAGCAGTACACTTCTATATTGTACACTTCTATATTCGGCGCATTGCACCGCCATCATACAGTCTAGAAGCAAAGGCAAGGATTACAGGGAAAATAAAGGTGCAATGCACCCAATATATTTTACTTTTGGCGAAGTTTTGGCGCTTGTGCAAGAAAGTAACACCATTATTATACCTACTGATCCTTCTTCCCAGGCAATTCGCCATCCGAAGAAATGCAAACTAACTCATCTTTGTACTTCCTCTGTTACAGAGGTAAAAATACTACTGCTTTTCGAAAGCTTTTTGTTGTTGCATGTTCCCCTTTCTTAATCTTGTATTTATTCAATCTCACCATTCTATCGTTTTCCTGAAAAATTATACTCACATAGTAATATTTTCCTTATTGGTGATCTTCTGTTTGGCCTTCATTTGGTGTGCATATAGCATGGGATATTATAGGCTTATTTTTTTTATTTGTTCATGCACTAATGCATACTCCCTCCTTTCCCAAATATAAGCCTTTTTCTAGAGATTCCAACAAGTGACTACATACAGAGCAAAATGAGTGAATCTACACTCTAAAATATGTCTACATACACCCATGTGTTGTAGTCCATTTGAAATGTCTAAAATGACTTATATTTAGGAATGCAGTGAGTAAATCTTTTGGTTATGCTCTTATTATTTAGTCTAGAGCTATGCAATGACAACCATGGCTTTAGTGTTCAGGTGAGTGCCATAGACTGAAGAACCCTTGGCATCTTATCTAAATTCTTTAATCCTATATTATGTATTATGCGTGCCCAGTTAAAGTTAAAGTACCTTATACCAGTACCTTAATTAGCCTCTTCTGACAATTGATTGTTTGAACTGTTATAGTAGGACTCGGACTTTCAAAGTTATTAGGCATGTGAACATGTTTTTATTTTAGTTTATACAGTTTTGTGTTCTTTTGGCTTCAGGTTGCTCCTGCAGAGAAAGCACAGTAAACTCAGATGATTTAGTTAGAAAATACTCTTCTAAAGGCGGTCACTCAACTAAGTATCTTATACAATATACCCAGCTGGATGATTGGAGCAGTCTCAGCTGCTAATTAGTGCTCCTGTGTTGAATCACTCAGCTCAGTATCAACACTGCCCTCGAGACTTGGCTATTAGCATAGTAGCAATGAGCTCACACAAAAAATCTGCAGATTCATCAAACACTGAAGGAGGTTAGTTCTTACCTGAGTGGCAATGGCGGCTGCCGTGCTGGAGCATCCCTTGCCGTGAAAAGTTACCAGCTTCAGGGAGTGCTGGCACAGCCGAAACTGACGCCACTGACGGCAGGGAGCGACGGTGGCAACTGAGGATTTGGCTCGCCGGTACGAGCAACAGTGGCACCATTTGCCGGTTCCGCAGCTCCAAGCTACAGAGGTAGCTGCCGGGCCACCAAGATGCAGATGGAGCCGCAACACCTCATGGAGCCGCAACACCTCTGAGCTGCAGCAGGAGCCGCTCTGCCGCCAAGCTGCAGCGTTAGCCGCCGCCAAGATGGAGCCCAAAGTGTCGGCGGCGGCCTCCACCAGGTGCTTTATCACTTCAGTACGAGTAGAATGGGGAAAGAAACGGGACGAAGATGGTGAACTGGTGGATGGAACAAGACAAACAGTCAGCCACGTGGTGACCTCGGACGTTACATGTGTGACGCGTGTGTATAGGTGTCCAGAGTGTGTGGTTCTCTTGTCCCAATGGCACAGCTGTAATTTTGTTTTTCTTGCTAATTTGTACTGCATGTACTGGTATGATCTGTACTGTTTCATGCAATCTATTCCTACTTATTTTGACTTCCTTCTAGCCTGTATCATATAATAATAAGATATAAGTATCTATTAAGTTTATTTTGAATTAGTGGATCGCTGTCGCTTTTTGCGCCATGGGCGCAACGAGTCATCTAGTTGGATCTAATATAGATCATAAGTTCACAACGATATGTTGAGCAATTTTTTAGGCCCTTCTTTTGTGGTTATCAATGGAGAGAGGTGTTGTCGTGCAAGAAAGGGAGTGGGTTTCTCTCTCTCTTAACTAGATAATTGCCAGTGCGTCGCAACAGGATATAAATATTCTACTACATCAGCCCGTAATTTACCCTGCCCATTGTACTGTGATTAAAAGTTTACCAAATCCTGTCCATGATTTATAAACAATTTTTTTTTTGTTCTGATAAGCACTTTGATAACAACTTATTGACTTACCAAATAAAACATAAATTTATTTGGTGAATCAAGAAAAGGCAGGACAGTTGAGGCAGTTTTCAAGAAAACACTACACCACGACACTGCATTCCCTATAAACGTGTGTTGGAAAAAGTCATCTTTATCGACCGACTGTTTGTTTGTAAAATTTCTATCATACTGTTGGTCGGTATTACTCACATATAACAATCAACTGTCGGTCGGGAATACTGAAATATATAGCATCAAACCGTTGGATGGAAATAAGTACACTCTCGCTACACAGTCTTTTTTTTTTTAGAAAGATCTCGCTCTCGCTACACAGTCGGTCGGCAAATGCTGCCGACCGACCGTGGGCCGCTAACTGGGCGCTGAAAATATCCGTCCGCGCGCGTGCCTACGAAACTTAGCGCGAAGCCCATCCGAAATTTCCATGCCGCGCGCCCTCACAGCCCACCTCCTAATACATCATCCGCTCAAAAAAAATAAAACCCACCCCGCGATCTCTCTGCCCTCTCTTCCTTATCTCTTCCTCTCCCGATCTGAGCGGCGGCGGCGGCGACGCTCGCATCCGGCAACGCTTCCACCCCTCTGCCCACCTCTTCCTCCCACCACTCCATCACCATCCCCACATCGCTGCTGATTTCCCATGCGGAGGTGGTCCTGTGGCGCCGATGCCCTTAGCCAGCTGCCGGCGGCGGCACTTTTTGTTCGTGCCCAAGCGCCCGGTGAGGCCACCTCTCACCTCCCTCCTATGGTGCCACCGCCCCCAACCCATACGCAGCTTCCTCTTCCCCGCTCCCATGGTAGCAGATCTGAGTGGTACAAGGTCCCTTCGGTCCTGGTGGTTCGGAATGAGGCGGGCGGCCTCTGCTCCCTTATCTTCTGGCGGGTGGCTGGTGCCCCAATCTCTCTTAGCCATCTATGGCGGCAACGACATCAGGAAGCTCTCTCTTTCTCTCTCTAGTTAGTACTAGTTTGCCGGAAGAGAAGAGATGTCTATGTATGGTGATGATGAGTCCATGTTGTTGTATCCCTAATTCACTCTGTGGTGGTCCAGATTATATGCTTGAGAAGATCGACAGCGTCGACAAGAGCATCGGCTGGTATCTCTGCATCCTCTTCTACAACCATTTAAGCATAACAGTGGCTGGGCTGCAGGTGAGTATGATTTGAATCTGCATTAAAGAGTGATTAGTCTTACTTTCATTGTTGTTATGATGAATGGTTCAGTCCGTGCATGAACTATATATATTATACTGTATCTACTTGTTCTATTGTTATTACAATAAATGGTTCAGTCTGTGCATAAATTATGTCACCAATGCTTGATTTCATTTTGGTCTCCATGTCCTCTATCTGCATTTCATGTTCGTATTGGTCTCCATGTCCTCTATTTACATTTCATGCAACGCTGAATCCCTGTAAACCATCTCTGCAGCCCAACTAATAAAGAGAGGATCAGAATGTTACTTCACCTGCGACTTGATTTTGAATGCCGACCACTACAATGAAAGCAACTCAGGAGCTTGCTCTTGGATCAATGGGCTTGGAGAATGAGTTTGCAAATGTTGTAATGCATCAGCTTGAAGGTAAAACAAATTATAACAATTCAAAGTTTCATTGTATTATTTCACCTGACGACGAAACTGCATAGCTAATTACAAGTGTTTCAGTCAGGGTTTAATGATAGATATACGCCCAAATAGTCCAATCCTAGGGGTTCTTTTGAGCTCCTAGATCCAATATATTCTGCCCTTGAAGTTTTTGTGGTTATGCTGACGCCAACATGATTATTTTGGCTGAACGCGGAACCTGAAGTCTACATGCCTTGATACATTTCATTTTGATGGCATCTACCGAAGCTATCGCTCAACCGGCGGATCTAGCGCGGGTGTCCGCCGCCTCCTTTTATCAACACGTGGCCTACCTCCGACGTGCTCGCAGTGAATGATGGTGGTGTTTTTGTTTTGCAACATCTACTCTGTTGCAAGAAATATTTCTGCAACATCAGTTATGTTACATAAGTTTCTTCCATAACACCATATAGAGGTGAAGACAGAGAAAAAAAAATTCTGCAACATCATCTTAGTTGCAAAGTTTTTCTGCAACATTACCTTTGTTGCAAAAAAAAGTGAAGATGGAAAAAAATTTGCAACACGACCTATGTTGCAAAAAATAAATCCCGCAACACGATCGATGCTGGAAAAAAATCATCAACACAATTTTTGTTACAAGAGTTTCCGCAACAAGACCATTGTTGCAAAGAAGAAAAAGACATTCAGCCACTCGATTTTGTCTTAACTAACGGCTCGCGAGGCGGCGGATCTTTTAAAAAGATCCGCCGGCTGACGCGTAGCAGCCCCCAAAAAATATAGATAGGAGGAAAATTAAAACGAAAAGAGTAAGGGGAAATATATGAAAATACTCCTTCGCCTTCACCCGCTCGAGCGATTGAATCAATTCAGCATGGAGCGCTCAGCCAACACGATTTGCAACCGGGGCCCACCACGTGTGACAAGATGGATGACTTTGTGCGCATCCACGCAAAAGCTGGTTAAGACATGTGGGCTTTAGGCCCACACAAAACTACACTAGTCGCCACTACTAGGAAAAAACTTATACACAGAGGTATAGCAGTAGTGTTGGTTAGAACAGAGCGATACTGCTGCTTAGTAGTAGCACGTGTCAATAAAGCGCGCTACAGCTATGGTTGTAGCTACTGTATGTAAAAGTGCTACTACTATAATTCTCACACTATTGCCGGTAGGCTAGGAATAGTAGTAGCGAGGCTGCAGAAAGAACGCTACCGCTAAGTGCCTTGTAGTAGCGTGTTTCTTGTATAGAGTCTAAAAAAAGAAATTAAAATGGAAAAGAAGTGGAAAAGTAAATGAAAATGAAAAAAGTAGAAAAAGGAGAAATGAAAAAAAGAAAATATAAAGATAAACAAAAGAAAAATAAACATAAAGGAGAAATGCATAGCAGTAGCGCTTGTCGCCACAAAGCGTTGTAGTTACTATAGCAGTAGCCGTTTTATAAGCCCGCGCTATAGCTGCATTCCCTAGATAAAAAGAAAAAGGGAAATAAATAACTACTTCCTATAGCAGTAGCGCATTTTGGTAGAAAGCGCTATAGCTAACTTAGCTATAGCGCTTTTTGCCTACCAGCGCTACTGTTTTTTTGACTTAACCCCGCGCGGGCTCAAATTTTCGTAAGCCCTTTCCCCTAATTCCCCATCGATCTCTTCCATCGTTGTCTCTCCCTCGCCGCCCCTGCTCACTCGCCGCCCCTGCTCCCTCACCGTCGTCGTTTCCTCGCCGACCCTGCCCCCCCGGAGCCGCGCGTCATCGCCGCCATCGGAGACGTGCGCCCTCGACACCCCTGCCTCCCTTGCCGCCACTGCTTCACTCGTCCGCTCCTCGCCGCCACTGCCTCCGTTGCCGCCAACGGAGTCGCGTGCCCTCGCTGCCCCTGCCTCCATCGCCGAGCACCTCCCCGCTACTGTATCTCCCCTCTCTGTAAGCCCCCCCACCCCACCCCTCCTCTCTCTCTGCCTGTTCTTCCTGCCATGTTTTTAGTAGTAGTACACTGGTACAGCGAGCTCCTAAACAAACGGTTTAAAACCCCTTTCTGCGACGGTATTTGGAACCGTCGCCAAGTGAGTATGGGCGATGGGAGGTCCTTCCCACACAATCCAGAAATCGTCGGGGATAGGCCCTCGTGGGACCCAGGCTGGGGTCATGTGCGATCAGGCGAGGCATGGAAACCTAATCATTTCCGTAGGTATGTACATCCCACACGGTGAATCCTAGAAATCATTTCTGTAGGTATGTACATCCCACACGGTGAATCTCAGATATCATTTCCGTAGGTATATACATCCCACACGGTGAATCCCAGAAATCATTTCCGTAGGTATGTTCATCCCACACAGTGAATCCCAGAAATCATTTCCGTAGGTATGTACATCCCACACGGTGAATCTCAGAAAATCATTTCCGTAGGTATGTACATCCCACATAGTTCTTTGTGTGGAAACATGTGTGCGAGGTGGCCTAACGCAAACAGTTCGCTGCCGAAAGCCGTGTGTGATTATTAGTTGATCGAACACGTCTACTTTCTAGAAACCATGCGGGTTGTTTGAGTTCATCACCCACGGTGATGTCTGAGTAACCGTTTGCAATAGAAAACCCCAATAAGGAGGGTAATTAGCCTATTATTGATAATCCATGTACTAATCAAACTGATATTTCTTATAAAACACGCCAGATATTTCATATCCGTATGAAAGCAACCAGGATTTCATAATCGAATTATATCAGATAGTTTCGGCACTCAGTTATGCTATTACACAACAGCACCAAGTTTCACATGCAGCATCAAAAACCTTTGGAAAGTAGCATCATACACGGTAAAGAGACAGATGAATCTCATCTGGGAAACTACAGAAGCGGAAGGCAAATATTGAGCCTTCAGTGATGTTAAATGTCCTTGCAACTTTAGGCCAGTGGCTTTGGATAATTGCCCGCCAAACCTTTGTCCTCTTCAGCAAGACTTCAATATTGTATCATGGGTGTTGAATGAATACCTTTCTTGCCTCTTGACCATGCAGGTGGTTTGAGAGGTAATCATCGGTGAACTGCTTTGAAAAGTACTGAAAACAAAGCTATGTATAAATCATTGTTGTAAATTTTGAAATGGCGCAATGGGTAAAAACAAGGTAAAATAGTTGGTACCATCCTATAGTTGACTGATGTCTTCTTCATTGTGCAAACAAAGATCTTGCTGTTATTCGTCGCAAGTTTCTTCATCCTAACAATCTTTCTGAGTTTCTTGACTTGACTGATATTCATGGACATCTCATTTCCCCATATGCAAAATGGGTCGAACAATGGGTCTAAGCCTCTGACAGCAGGACCTACATGTGCAAGACCAAATTGTAAGAAATCTAAATATTAGAATGATTTCTGCAACTGCACAATAATGTGCTATTAGCCAAAGGACCCTGCTTGAACAAACCTCGATGATAAACCGCAGTGTCTCCCATTATTTCCCTGCAATACACATAAGGAAGATCTTGATCAGGTTAACTGAGAGTTGTCATACTATCAGTAGAATATGTATTGAGTACAGCCAAATTCGATTGGTGTCACATGCATAACAATACAAAATTGTACCCACAGCAAATGAAAATCAAATTGCAGAACTGAACTAAATAGTTAAATGGACATCAGGCCAAATGAACCAAAATAGTTAACTGAGCACGACATTGCAAAATAGAAACATGTACTAGAAGATAAGACAGTTAACAAAACAAAGAATGCTTGAGAATAGTACTATGAAGTGTAGCAATTGTTGGACCAAAGTGTTAACTGAACATTACATTTCAGAGCACCAAACTGTTAACTGAACATCAGATTGCATATTAACATTATAGAGGACAAATCACTAGAAGGCACTGGCGGTGGCCTCGAGAAAACATCACGAACTGTATTTTAAAGTAGACAACCGCACGACGGTGTCGACGGTGGCCTCGAAGACGAGGTGCTCCTCCAAGATCTGGTGGTCGACACGAATGTCGGCCATAGCGACCTCGTCCGCGCGTGCGGCCGCATGCTACTCGGCTCCACGTTATACTGCGTGTAAAATGGTTGTGGGCGGCACTTAATTGGAGGAGGCAGCAGTGATTTCGGTGGAATGTGTCGCTCCGTCAGTCGGGGCATGTGGGACGAGAAAGGAGGATGGTGTGGGTGGGGTGTTGATCACCTGACCATATCGACGAGGTCGTGCAGCAAGAAGAAGGGCCGGCAACGAGGAGGCGGCGCTGCAAGAAGAATGGTAGCCGACCAGGAGGCGGCGCTGCAAGAAGAAGGGTCGCCGGCGAGGAGGCCGAGCTGCCAGTAAGCAGCAGTGAAGGTTTGAACTTGAAAAGCAAGGAGGAACAGTGAAAATGTGGCTTTTGGTAGGAGGGAGGGGGCGGGGAGATAGACATTTCCGTGGTGGCAAAAAAAATTCACTCGGTGCCGCGAGAAACTGGCGCGTAAATGTGGTTCAAGCGGGTGCGGTGGACTGTAGACGACGAAGCTTCCTGCGTAAGCCAGACAAACGGTGCGCCAAGATATTTTATATCGCATCCCACACGATTCTTTCTAGTAAATTGTTTGTGGTATACCTGATTTTTTTATCATGTTTTTAAAGACAAAATGGTGTTATGGAGGGAAATGATGGTGTTTGAATTACTAGAACATTTACGTACAGTGAACATGCAACTAGTACATGAGTGTCATGTTTAAATTTGAAATTATTCCGGATTCGTTTGGCATTTTTATGCATTAATTGAGTTTTTTCGCATTTAGTGTACATAATTCAAATTTGCTGGAAAATCACATGTGTCTTTGGATGAATTTATAGGTCCCATGCAAGAAATGAGAATAAAATTTAAACATCTAGGCGTCGTGGCTCGGCCGGACAGATTGAGAAACTTAGTTTTTTAATTTCTGTAAATCCAAAACACGACTAAAAATCATGAAACTTGGCATGGTCTCATGACATGGCACCAACATGTTACGGTAAATTTTGTGGCCGAATTGGGACAAGCTTTGGTGTAAGATTTTTGCAAACTGGAGCTTCTCTCAAAAAGGCTCCTGGTTTTGAGAGGGAATGTGTTACCTCCGTGTGCGAAACGACATACGTACACTGCCTTCTCCCGTCTTAATTTTTTTGCAAGTATCGTGCTAAATTTTGGAATTATTCTGTATTCGTTTCACCTTTTTAATACATTAATTGAGTTTCTGGATATTTAATGTGCATAATTCAAATTTGAACTACAAGCACGTGCTCCAGTGCACTATAGTTGTTTGAAAAAATCACATGTGTGTCCTTAGGTGAATTTCTAGGTCACATACAAGAGATGAGAGTGAAATTCAAACATATGGGCGTCGTGGCTCGGCCAGAAAGACTGAGAAACTTGGTTTTTAATTTCTGTAATTCCAAAACACGGCTGAAAATCATGAAACTTGGCATGGTCTCATGACATGGCACGAACATGTTGCGGTAATTTTGTTGGCCGAATTGGGGCAAGTTTTGGTGTAAGCTTCTTGCAAACCGGAACTTCCCTCAAGAAGGCTCGTGGTTCCGAGAGGGAACGTGTCACCTCCATGTGCGAAACGACATACGTACACTGCCTTCTTCCGCCTTAATATTTTTGCACAGGCAGATTAAACCAAATAGAAGTATCATGCTAAATTTTAGAATTATTCCAGACTCGTTTCGCCTTTTTACATTAATTGAGTTTCAGGGCATTTAATATGCATAATTTAAATTTGAACTACAAGCACAGGCTCCAGTGCACCAAAGTTGTTTGAAAAATCACATGTGTGTCCTTGGATGAATTTCTAGGTAACATGCAAAAGATTGGAGTGAAATTCAAACATCTGGGCGTCGTGGCTCGGCCGAAAATATTGAGAAACTTGGTTTTTTAATTCCTGTAATTCCAAAACACGCCTGAAAATCATGAAACTTGGCATGGTGTCTTGACATGGCACGGACATGCTGCGGTAATTTGTTTGGCCGAATTGGGACAAGCTTTGGTGTAAGCTTCTTGCAAACCGGAGCTTCCCTCAAGAAGGCTCGTGGTTCCGAGAGGGAGCGTGTCACCTCTGTGTGCGAAACAACATATGTACACTGCCTTGTCACTCCTTATTTTTTTTACACAGCCAGATTAGACCAAATAGAAGTACCGTGCTAAATTTTGGAATTATTCCGGACTCGTTTCGACTTTTTTATATATTAATTGAGTTTCTGGGCATTTAATGTGCATAATTCAAATTTGAACTACAAGCACATGCTCCAGTGCACCAAAATTGTTTGAAAAATCACATATGTGTCCTTGGGTGAATTTCTAGGTCCCATGCAAGAGATGAGAGTGAAATTCAAACATCTGGGCGTCGTTGCCCGGCCGGAAATATTGAGAAATTTGGTTTTTTAATCCTGTAATTCCAAAACACGCCTGAAAATCATGAAACTTGGCATGGTGTCATGCCATGTCACCAACATGATGCGGTAATTTTTTTGGCCGAATTAGGATAAGCTTTGGTGTAAGCTTACAAACCGGGGCTTTCCTCAAGAAGGCTCGTGGTTCCGAGATGTAACGTGTCACCTCCATGTGCGAAACGACATACGTACACTGTCTTCTCCCGCCTTATTTTTTTACCCAGCCAGATTAGACCAAATAGAAGTACCGTGCTATATTTTGAAATTATTCTGGGTTCGTTTCGCCTTTTTATACATTAATTGAGTTTCTAGACATTTAATGTGCATAATTCAAATTTGAACTACAAGCACATGCTCCAGTGTACCCAAGTTGTTTGAAAAATCACATGTGTGTTCTTGGGTGAATTTCTAGGTCCCATGCAAGAGATGTGAGTGAAATTCAAACATCTGGGCATCGTGGCTCGGCCGAAAAGATTGAGAAATTTGGTTTTTTAATTGCTATAATTCCAAAACACGCCTGAAAATCATAAAACTTGGCATGGTCTCATGACATGGCACCAACATGCTGTGGTAATTTTTCTCTCCGATTTGTGAAGGCCCACACATTAACAATCAACAAAGTCATTTTGGAACAAGTGTTGTCACGTTACAAATCGGAAACACAAGTATTATTGAAATCGTGGGTGTTCGACTTACCAATTACGTGTGGCTACGCGTCCCTTTTTTATTGGCTAGGAGGTGTCGTGCGGGGTAGCTATTTGAGTACGGGAGGCGTGCGATCAGACCCTTGCGCGTGCTCATCGGGAGGAGAGCCCTTTGACCGCTACCCGCCACGCACCTCCCTCCCAATGTCTGCATTAATGGCGCCCGAGCACCTATTCTACGACATGGCTATATGTCTCACTGGACTGAGATTTAAGAAAGAAAAACTAAAATCTGAAAAGAAAGTTTTGCACGGATCTTGATGTAAGATTCGATGGACCTATATAGCATTGACTGTGACTTATAGCAAGCATGATGAATATAAGGACGATGACAGTGGATAATAATTGTCTTACATATTTAGAAACATAATTAAAAAAGCCAAATGCGGCAACACCCGAAATACAAGGGCAAAAGAAGAAGGAAGACAACGATCTGACTCGATGATCTCTACTTTCTTGATGCGTTGCTGCAGGCCGCGGGAACTAGTCTCTGCGGCGAGCGGCGACGAGCTCTTTCTTGTCCTCAAGATGTTGCTTGGGAGCATCCACCGATTCCTCCACCAGCCTTCTGCGCTCAATGCGTAGCTTGTTATTCTCGTATATAAGTTTCTCGACGATGACGCCGGTCCTCTTCAACAAGGCAGTGGTCTGCTCCTGCTGCTCCGCACTTCCGACGATCTTCGCCCTCAGCAGGTCACGCTCAGCTCGGAGCTTCGCATTGCTCTCATTTTGTTGCCGGATGACGTCGGTAGACTGTTCAAATGAGGCTTGCAGGTCATCCTGCAACCTCGCCCACCTGGAGATCTGATTCATCTTCCTATGGACGAGGGCACGCATGCGCCTGTAAGAGTCCTCGCCTGCCCGCGAGGCATTTTCCCAGGCCGTCGCGGCAAGGAAGGACATCTCTGCTGCATTCGCGGCGCGTCGGGACATCTCTTCTGCTTCCGCGGTGCGGCCGGACTAGTCTGCTGCATCGACGGTGCGGTGAGTCCTCCGTGCTACTTTGGCGGTGCGGCGGGACCTCTCTGCTGCTACGACCATGTGGAGGGACATGTTGGCTGCTATCACGGTGAGGCGGGACATCTCCTCGTGCTCCCACTTCCAGTCTTGCCTCTCCCTGGTCGCAATCTCTCGACCCAGAACTCACGCTGGCCATGGCAGACACAGGGGAACGATGATGAATGACTTGTTTGTTTTTGACTTTTTGTGGATGAGGAGTTGAGGAGGAATGTGCAGTCATCTGGAAGTAGTAGTATTTATAACCGCATAGTAATACGCTCCTAAGTGGGAAACAGTTTAGGTTTTGATCGATGTGAACAGGTTTGCAATTTAGAATGCGACGGGACGCATGCTCAAAATTTACCGACGGTTATAAGTGCGGTACTATTTTCAGAAGGCGTAACATGGGCACGTATGCCTTCTCGGCCGCGTACGTGGCGTTTGCACCATAGGGTGCACCAGAGTAGGCAATGTCATCACACGTCTTTTAATTAGAATGGGTGTGCCCGTCTAGCGCACACACGTTGATCTATCTAACCGTTACAGTTTGTTGTGGCTAATCACAAACAGTTCATCCATGTGAAGTGTATGCCATCAACCGCTGACACTTTGATGTGGGTTGCCCATTTCTGTTATGTTGCCTAATCGCAAACAGTTAATCCTTCTGAAGCGTATGCCCTCAATCACACACACCTTGATCTGGCTGACCGTTTCTTTTGTGTTGCCTAATCACAAGCAGTTCATCCGAGTGAACCGTATTATGTATATCGCACACACCTTCATCTGGCTGCCCGTTTTTTTGTGTTGCCTAATCACAAACAGTTCATCCGAGTGAACCGTATGCTCTATATCGCACACGCCTTCATCAGGCTGCCCATTTCTTTTGTTCCGCCTCATTGCAAATAGTTCATTGGACTAAACTGTATGCCCTGTATCGCACACGCAACTAAAATCTGAACCGTGTTTGATGCATCCTCCATCACAAACGTTTTCACCTTTTTTGACAGTTTTCACACAGCACCGTTTGCGATTATGGCATCACACACAGTTTCTCGAAGGGTTTCTGATCATAGTGTCGCGTTAGTAGCATCCTGGAGTAGTGGTAGTAGATGTTAATTAGTAGTAGGGTTCATAGATAATGTTTTTAGTACTAGTAGTAGATGTTAATTAGTAGTAGTGGTGGTACTAGTTAACTAGGGCAGTAGGGTTAATAGTAGAAGTTTTTTAGTTAGGGTAATAATAGATGTTAAGTAGTAGATAATGTAGATGTTAATTAGTTCAGTAGGGTTTAGTTTTTGAATTGAGTTTCTTTAACTAGATGTTAATTAGGGCAGTCGGGTTTAGTTTAGAGTAAAATTTAGTTTGATAGTTAACTAAATATAATTTTTAGGAAAAATGTATATGTTTAACTAGGGCAGTAGGGTTAGGGCTGTAGGGTTTAATTACAAGTGTTAGGAAAGTAAGGTTTAACTAGATGTTAACTAGGGTAGTAGGATTTAGTTTAGAGAAAAAATTAATATACAAAATATAAATTTCTATTAGTGCTGCAAGTCCAGTAGGTTCTTAATATTTAGTGAATTTTTATGAGGACAAAAAATTAGGGCATAATTTGAGTTCTAGGGTTCATAATTTTTATTAGGACAGAAATTGAGTTCTAGGGTTCATAATTCTTATTAGGACATAATTTTTATTAGGACAAAAAATATGTAAAGGTTCTAGGTTTCTAGGGTTCATCCATCTATATTTGGTTTTTGAATTGAGTTTGAGAGAGAATGAGATTTGTGTAGATTTTCTTGAAGTGTCAAACACTAAGAGATGTAAATTTGAAGTGGTCATGTTATATGCAAATTCCTCAATAGTGTTTGCTCATGTTTATCTACCATTGTAGTTTCTCGTGTACATGTTCTTAAGTGGTCTTGTTATATGCAACATTGAAGTGGTTCAATTGTGCCCAAGTGGCCTTTTGTTGTTTGCAGGGAATGATTCCGAGTGGCCTATGTTTTGCCGGAATGTTGATTCATTTCCGTTCCAGCAAATTTCAAGCGCTCTATTTGTCCAGTTTGTAGCAAAGGTCATGCCAAAAATTTTCGTGAATTTTGGCATGACCTGTGCTACAAACTAGGACATATCGAGTGCCCGGGATTTGCCGCAACGGGAATGAATCAACATTCCTGCAAAACATTGGCCCTTTTATGTCATTATTCATTTTATGAGGTCTAGAATTAATTAACTAGATTTAATCGTAGGAAACATGGCTAGCAACGATGAAGCACATGGTTCCGGTGATTGCAACATCTACGCGGCGGGAGACGCCTATTTGAACCTTCTCGATGAGCAATGGTTGTTGTAGGGCCCACCTGTCACATCTGAGACTGAGACCGACATCGAGACCGGCGTTGAGACTGACACCGGTGCCGAGACCGGCACCGAGACTGGCGAAGCGGGTATAGAACCAAAACCAAAGAGGCAACGGCGCCCAAACCAACTCATAGCTACTAGACTGGTGGTCACGGAGGTGGAAGACGGCAATTTTGAGCCAAAAGAGTCTGCGAAAGCGCGTGCATGCTACGACAATCAAATAGGCTGCATCCTACGGGAAACCGCCACCATCAGTGATGCGAAACTAAGGAAGATACCAGATATGAAACAGTCCCTCCTAACGAAGCTGCACCAGGTGTTCTTGTTCCCGGGCCGGGATGAAATCAAATATAAAATCCAAATAAAGACCCGGCAATGAAGAAGATAAACAGACGCTCCATGGGCAAGTTTAGCGGCGTGATGTCCACCTGGAGAGTAAGGGTGAAAGCAAGGATCATCGACAAAAAATAACCCTACTCCAAGATTGTAAAGGATAATCCGACAATTACGAAGAGCAGTTTGAAATATTCAAGGCGGCTCGCGTTGCCGAAGCTGCCAAAGAAAAGTCGGAGTACATGAAGGGGCTTCAAGAGAGGAAAATGGGGTGCCACCACCTCGGAAAACGTGGTTACGCGGGGAAGAGGTCCATATGGGCCAAGGAGGACGCGGAACGCGAAAGTCTGGGCATCCCAGAACCCTTGGCGGAGTTCACCGTCCCTTAGGAGCGTCACATCCTCAGGGCCCGGTGCCATTGGTGAAGGAAATATGCCCTAGAGGCAATAATAAAGTTGTTATTTATATTTCCTTATATCATGGTAAATGTTTATTATTCATGCTAGAATTGTATTAACCGGAAACTTAGTACATGTGACAAACAGAGTGTCCCTAGTGAGCCTCTACTTGACTGGCTCGTTAATCAAAGATGGTTAAGTTTCCTAGCCATAGACATGTGTTGTCATTTGATGAACGGGGTCACATCATTAGAGAATGATGTGGTAGACAAGACCCATCCGTTAGCTTAGCATAATGATTGTTTAGTTTTTCTGCTATTGCTTTCTTCATGACTTAAACATGTTCCTCAGACTATGAGATTATGCAACTCCCGAATACTGGAGGAACTCCTTGTGTGCTATCAAACGTCACAATGTAACTGGGTGATTATAAAGATGCTCTACAGGTGTCTCCGATGGTGTTTGTTGAGTTGGCATAGATCAAGATTAGGATTTGTCACTCCGTGTATCGGAGAGGTATCTCTGGGCCCTCTCGGTAATGCACATCACTATGAGCCTTGCAAGCAATGTGACTAATGAGTTAGTCACGGGATGATGAATTACGGAACGGGTAAAGAGACTTGCAGGCGGCGAGATTGAACTAGGTATGATACCGACGATCGAATCTCGGGCAAGTAACATACCGATGACAAAGGGAACAACGTATGTTATTATGCGGTTTGACCGATAAAGATCTTCATAGAATATGTAGGATCCAATATGAGCATCCAGGTTCCGCTATTGGTTATTGACCGGAGATGTGTCTCGGTCATGTCTACATAGTTCTCGAACCCGTAGGGTCCGCACGCTTAACCTTCGATGACGATTTATATTATGAGTTACGTGATTTGATGTACCGAAATTTGTTCGAAGTCCCGGATGAGATCACGGACATGACAAGGAGTCTCGAAATGGTCGAGACATAAAGATTGATATATTGGACCATGTTATTCGGACACCGGAAGTGTTCCGGATAGTTTCGGGTAAAAATGGAGTGCTGGAGGGGTTACCGGAACCCCCTGGGGGAACTAATGGGCCACCATGGGCCTTGTTGGAGATAGAGAGGAGGGCAGCGAGGGCAGGCCCCCCTTGCAGTCCGAATTGGACAAGGTAAGGGGGGCGGCGCCCCCCTTTCCTACTCCCTCTCCCTCTCCTTCCTTCCCCCTCTCTCCCTTTTGGTGGAATCCTACTAGGACTAGGAGTCCTAGTAGGACTCCCCTCTTGGGCGCGCCCTAGGGGCTGACCGGCCCTGCCCTCCTCCCTGCTTTATATACGTGGGGAGGGGCACCCTAGAACACACAAGTTGATCTTTTAGCCGTGTGCGGTGCCCCCCTCCACATTTACACACCTCGGTCATATCATGATAGTGCTTTGGCGAAGCCCTGCACCGGTAACTTCATCATCACCGTCATCATGTCATCGTGTTGACGAAACTCTCCCTCGGCCTCAACTGGATAAAGAGTTCGAGGGACGTCATCGAGCTGAACTCGTGCAGATCGCGGAGGTGTCGTACGTTCGGTGCTTGGATCGGTTGGATCGCAAAGACGTTCAACTACATCAACCGCGTTACTAAATGCTTACGCTTTCGGTCTATGAGGGTACGTAGACACACTCTCCCCTCTCATTGCTATGCATCTCCTAGATAGATCTTGCGTGATCGTAGGTAAATTTTTTGAAATACTGTGTTCCCCAACATTGGTATCAGAGCCAGGTCTATGCGTAGATGTTATATGCACGAGTAGAACACAAAGAGTTGTGGGCGATAATAGTCATACTGCTTACCAGCAATGTCTTACTTTGATTCAGCAGTATTGTTGGATGAAGTGGCCCGGACCGACATTACATGACCGCGTTCATGACACTGGTTCTACAGACGTGCTTTGCACACAGGTGGCTGGCGGGTGTCTGTTTCTCCAACTTCAGTTGAATCGAGTTTGACTATGTCCGGTCCTTGTTGAAGGTTAAAACAGCACACTTGACGAAAAATTGTTGTGGTTTTAATGCGTAGATAAGAACGGTTCTTGCTAGAAGCCCGTAGCAGCCACGTAAAACTTGCAACAACAAAGTAGAGGTCGTCTAACTTGTTTTTCCAGGGCATATTGCGATGTGATATGGTTAAGACGTGATGAGATATAAATTGTTGTATGAGATGATCATGTTTTGTAAAAGTTATCGGCAACTGGCAGGAGCCTTATGGTTGTTGCTTTATTGTATGAAATGCAATTGCCATGTAATTGCTTTACTTTATCACTAAGCAGTAGCGATAGTCGTAGAAGCAATAGTTGGCGAGGCGACAACGATGCTACGATGGAGATCAAGGTGTCAAGCCGGTGACGATGGAGATCATGACGGTGCTTTGGAGATGGAGATCAAAGGCACAAGATGATGATGGCCATATCATGTGACATATTTTGATTGCATGTGATGTTTATCCTTTATGCATCTTATTTTGCTTAGTACGGAGGTAGCATTATAAGATGATCCCTCACTAAATTTCAAGGTATAAGTGTTCTCCCTGAGTATGCACCGTTGCTACAGTTCGTTGTGCCGAGACACCACGTGATGATCGGGTGTGATAAGCTCTACGTTCACATACAACAGGTGCAAGCCAGTTTTGCACATGCAGAATACTCAGGTTAAACTTGACGAGCCTAGCATATGCAGATATGGCCTCGGAACACTGAGACCGAAAGGTCGAACGTGAATCATATAGTAGATATGATCAACATAGAGATGTTCACCATTTAAAACTACTCCATCTCACGTGATGATCGGACATGGTTTAGTTGATATGGATCACATGATCATTGAGATGACTAGAGGGATGTCTATCTAACTGGGAGTTCTTAAGTAATATGATTAATTGAAGTTTAATTTATCATGAACTTAGTCCTGATAGTATTTGCATATCTATGTTGTAGATCAATAGCTTGCGATGTAGCTCCACGTTTATTTTTGATATGTTCCTAGAGAAAAATAAGTTGAAAGATGATAGTAGCAATGATGCGGACTAGGTCCGTGATCTGAGGATTATCCTCATTGCTGCACAGAAGAATTATGTTCATGATGCACCGCTAGGTGACGGACCTATTGCAGGAGCATATGCAGACATTATGAATGTTTGGCAAGCTCGGTATAATGACTACTTGATAGTTTAGTGCACCATGCTTTACGGCTTAGAACCGGGACTTCAAAAACGTTTTGAATGCCAAGGAGCATATAAAATGTTCCAAGAGTTAAAATTGGTATTTCAGACTCATGCCCGTGTCGAGAGGTACGAGACCTCTGACAAGTACTTTGCCTACAAGATGGAGGAGAATAGCTCAACCAGTAAGCATGAGTTCAGAATGTCTGAGTACTACAATCGCTTGAATCAAGTGGGAGTTAATCTTCTAGATAAGATAGTGATTAACAGAGTTCTCTAGTCACTATCACCAAGTTTTTGGAACTTCGTGATGAACTATAATATGCAAGGGATGATGAAAACGATTCCCGAGCTCTTCGCGATGCTAAAGTCGGCGAAGGTAGAAATCAAGAAAGAGCATCAAATGTTGATGGTTAACAAGACCACTAGTTTCAAAAAAGGAGCAAAGGAAAAGAAAAAGGAACTTCAAGAAAGAATGGCAAGCAAGTTACCACTCCCATGAAGAAACCCAAAGCTAGACATAAGCCTGAAACTGAGTGCTTCTGCTGCAAAGGGAATGGTCATTGGAAGCGGAACTACCCCAAATACTTGGCGGATAAGAAGGATGGCAAAGTGAACAAAGGTATATTTGATATACATTTTATTGATGTGTACTTTACTAGTGTTCATAGTAGCCCCTGGGTATTTGATACTGTTCAGTTGCTATGATTAGTAACTTGAAACATGAGTTACAAAATGAACAGAGACTACTTAAGGGCGAGGTGACGATGTGTGTTGGAAGTGATTCCAAGGTTGATAAGATCACCATCACATACTCCCTCTACCTTCGGGATTAGTATTGGACCTAAATAAATGTTATTTGGTGTTTGCGTTGAGCATGAGTATGATTGGATCATGTTTATTGTGGTACGGTTATTCATCTAAGTCATAGAATAATTGTTGTTCTATTTACATGAATAAAACCTTCTATGGTCATACACCCAATGTAAATGGTTTATTGAATCTCGATCGTAGTGATACACATATTCATAATATTGATGCCAAAAGATGCAAAGTTGATAATGACAATGCAACATATTTGTGGCACTGCCGTTTAGGTCATATTGGTGTAAAGCGCATGAAGAAACTCCATGCTGATGGGCATTTGGAATCACTTGATTATGAATCACTTGATGCTTGTGAACCATGCCTCATGGGTAAGATGACTAAGACTCCGTTCTCTGAAACAATGGAGCAAGCCACTGACTTATTGGAAATAATACATACCGATGTATGCGGTCCGATGAGTGTTGAGGCTCACGACGTGTATCATTATTTTCTGACCTTCACAGATGATTTGAGCAGATATGAGTATATCTACTTAATGAAACACAAGTCTGAAACGTTTGAAAAGTTCAAAGAATTTCAGAGTGAAGTAGAGAATCATCGTAACAAGAAAATAAAGTTTCTATGATCTGACCGCAGAGGCGAATATTTGAGTTATGAGTTTGGCCTTCATTTAAAACAATGTGGAATAGTTTCACAACTCATGCCACCTGGAACACCACAACGTAATGGTGTGTCCGAACATCGTAACCGTACTTTATTAGATATGGTGCGATCTATGATGTCTCTTACCGATTTACCACTATCGTTTTGGGGTTATGCATTAGAGGTAGCTGCATTCACGTTAAATAGGGCACCATCTAAATCTGTTGAGACGACACCGTATGAACTATGGTTTGGCAAGAAACCTAAGCTGTCATTTCTTAAAGTTTGGGGTTGCGATGCTTATGTGAAAAGGTTCAGCCTGATAAGCTCGAACATAAATCAGAGAAGTGCGTCTTCATAGGATACCCAAAAAGAAACCATTGGGTACACCTTCTATCACAAATCCGAAGGCAAGATATTCGTTGCTAAGAATGGATCCTTTCTAGAAAAGGAGTTTCTCTCGAAAGAAGTGAGTGGGAGGAAAGTAGAACTTGATGAGGTAATTGTACCTTCTCTCGAATTGGAAAGTAGCTCATCATAGAAATCAGTTCCAGTGATGCCTACACCAACTAGAGAGGAAGCTAATGATAACGATCATAAAACTTCAGATCAAGTTACTACCGAACCTCGTAGGTCAACCAAAGCACGTTCCGCACCTGAGTGGTACGGTAATCTTGTTCTGGAAGTCATGTTACTAGACCATGACGAACCTGCGAACTATGAGGAAGCGATGATGAGCCCAGATTCCGCAAAATGGCTTGAGATCATAAAATCTGGGATGGGATCAATGTATGTGAACAAAGTATGGACTTTGGTTGACTTACCCGATGATAGGCAAGCCATTAAGCATAAATGGATCTTCAAGAGGAAGACAGACGCTGATGGTAGTGTTACTATCTACAAAGCTCGAATTGTCGCAAAAGGGTTTTCGACAAGTTCAAGGAGTTGACAATGATGAGACCTCACCTGTAGCGATGCTTAAGTCTGTCCGAATCATGTTAGCAATTATCACATTTTATGAAATCTGGAAAACGGATGTCAAAACTGCATTCCTTAATGGATTTCTTAAAGAAGAGTTGCATATGATGCAACTAGAAGGTTTTGTCAATCCTAAAGGTGCTAACAAAATGTGCAAGCTCCAGCGATCCATCTATGGACTGGTGCAAGCATCTCGGAGTTGGAATATACGCTTTGATGAGTTGATCAAAGCATATAGTTTTATACAGACTTGCGGTGAATCCTGTATTTACAAGAAAGTGAGTAGGAGCACTACAGCCTTTCTGATAAGTATATGTGAATGCCATATTGTTGATCGGAAACGATGTAGAATTTTCTGGAAAGCATAAAGGAGTGTTTGAAAGGAGTTTTTCAAAGAAAGACCTCGGTGAAGCTTCTTGTATATTGAGCATCGAGATCTATAGATATAGATCAAGACACTTGATAAGTCTTTTCAATGAGTACATACCTTGACAAGTTTTTGAAGTAGTTCAAAATGGAACAGTCAAAGAAGGAGTTCTTGCCTGTGTTGTAAGGTGTCAAGTTGAGTAAAGACTCAAAACCCGACCACGACAGAAAATAGAAAGAGAATGAGAAGTCATTCCCTATGCCTAAGTCATAGATTCTATAAAGTATGATATGATGTGTACCAGACCTATTGTGTACCTCACCATGAGTTTGGCAAGAGGGTACAATAGTGATCCAGGAGTGGATCACTGGACAGTGGTCAAAATTATCCTTAGTGGAATAAGGACATGTTTCTCGGTTATGGAGGTGACAAAAAGTTTGTCGTAAAGGGTTATGTCGATGCAAGCTTTGACACTGATCCGGATGACTCTAAGTCTCAATTTGGATACATATTGAAAGTGGGAGCAATTAGCTAGAGTAGCTCCGTGCAGAGCATTGTAGACATAGAAAATTGGCAAAATACATACGACTCTGAATGTGGTAGACCCGTTGACTAAACTTCTCTCACAAGCAAAACATGATCACACCTTAGTACTCTTTGGGTGCTAATCACATAGCGATGTGAACTAGATTATTGGCTCTAGTAAACCTTTTGGGTGTTAGTCACATGGAGATGTGAACTAATCACATAAAGATGTGAACTATTGGTGTTAAATCACATGACGATGTGAACTAGATTATTGACTCTAGTGCAAGTGGGAGACTGAAGAAAATATGCCCTAGAGGCAATAATAAAGTTGTTGTTTATATTTCCTTATATCATGATAAATGATTATTATTCATGCTAGAATTGTATTAACCGGAAACTTAGTACATGTGACAAACAGAGTGTCCCTACTGAGCCTCTACTTGACTAGCGCGTTAATCAAAGATGGTTAAGTTTCGTAGCCATAGACATGTGTTGTCATTTGATGAACGGGGTAACATCATTAGAGAGTGATGTGATGGACAAGACCTATCCGTTAGCTTAGCATAATGATCATTTAGTTTTTCTGCTATTGCTTTCTTCATGACTTATACATGTTCCTCAGACTATGAGATTATGAAACTTCCGAATACCGGAGGAACTCCTTGTGTGCTATCAAACGTCACAACGTAACTGGGTGATTATAAAGATGCTCTATAGGTGTATCCGATGGTGTTTTTTGAGTTGGCATAGATCAAGATTAGGATTTGTCACTCCGTGTATCGGAGAGGTATCTCTAGGCCCTCTCGGTAATGCACATCACTATGAGCCTTGCAAGCAATGTGACTAATGAGTTAGTCACGGGATGACGCATTACGGAACGAGTAAAGAGACTTTCCGGTGATGAGATTGAACTAGGTATGATACCGACGATGGAATCTCGGGCAAGTAACATACCGATGACAAAGGAACAATGTATGTTGTTATGCGGTTTGACCGATAAAGATCTTTGTAGAATATGTAGGAGCCAATATGAGCATCCAGGTTCCGCTATTGGTTATTGACAGGAGATGTGTCTCGGTTATGTCTACATAGTTCTCGAACCCGTAGGGTCCGCACGCTTAACGTTCGATGACGATTTATATTATGAGTTATGTGATTTGATGTACCGAAGTTTGTTCGGAGTCCCGGATGAGATCACGGACATGACAGGAGTCCCGAAATGGTTGAGACATAAAGATTGATATATTGGACCATGTTATTCGGACACTGGAAGTGTTTCGGGTGAAAATGGAGTGCTGGAGGGGTTACTGAAACCCCCCGATGGAACTAATGGGCCACCATGGGCCTTGTTGGAGAGAGAGGAGGGCAGCCAGCGCAGGCCCCCCCTTGCAGTCCGAATTGGACAAGGGAAGGGGGCGGCGCCCCCTTTCCTACTCCGTCTCCCTCTCCCTCTCCTTCCTTCCCCCTCTCTCCCTTTTGGTGGAATACTACTAGGAGTCCTAGTAGGACTCCCCTCTTGGGCGTGCCTTAGGGGCCGGCCGGCCCTCCCCTCCTCCCTCCTTTATATACATGGGGAGGGGGCACCCTAGAACACACAAGTTGATCTTTTAGCCGTGTGCGATGCCCTCCTCTGTAGTTACACACCTCGGTCATATCATCATAGTGCTTAGGCGAAGCCCTGCGCCGGTAACTTCGTCATCACCGTCACCATGCCGTTGTGCTGACGAAACTCTCCCTCGGCCTCAACTGGATCAACAGTTCAAGGGACGTCATCGAGCTGAACGTGTGCAGATCACGGAGGTGTCATACGTTCGGTGCTTGGATCGGTTGGATCGTGAAGCCGTTCAACTACATCAACTGCGTTACTAAACGCTTCCGCTTTCGGTCTATGAGGGTACGTAGACACACTCTCCCCTCTCGTTGTTATGCATTTCCTAGATAGATCTTGCGTGATCGTAGGTAAATTTTTTGAAATACTGCGTTCCCCAACAATTGGGACCCGGTCAAGAAGGTTTTTTAGACGGACGCGGTCACGAGGATTTCATGAGACGACTGGTAATTTTTAATTTATCTCCTAATTTTAGCTTCTGATCAATTCGACTACAGGTTTAGTCATATTTGTAAATGATACTTGTTCCTTTTGCATAGAGAGCAGCACAGGATTGCGACCGAAAGCGACTCGCCGTATGAGGCGTTGGTGATGACCCACAAGTATAGGGGATCTATCGTAGTCCTTTCGATAAGTAAGAGTGTCGAACCCAACGAGGAGCAGAAGGAAATGATAAGCGGTTTTCAGCAAGGTCTTCTCTACAAGCACTGAAATTATAGGTAACAGATAGTTTAGTGATAAGATAATTGGTAACGAGCAACAAGTAACAAAAGTAAATAAAGTGAAGCATGGTGGCCCAATCCTTTTTGTAGCAAAGGACAAGCCTGGAAAAACTCTTATATGATGTAAAGCGCTCCCAAGGACACATGGGAATATCGTCAAGCTAGTTTCCATCACGTTCATATGATTCGTGTTTGGTACTTTGATAATTTGGTATGTGGGTGGACCGGTGCTTGGGTGATGTCCTTACTTGGACAAGCATCCCACTTATGATTAACCTCTATTGCAAGCATCCGCAACTACAACAAAAGTATTAAGGTAAACCTAACCATAGCATGAAACATGTGGATCCAAATCAGCCCCTTACGAAGCAACGCATAAACTAGGGTTTAAGCTTCTGTCACTCTAGCAACCCATCATCTACTTATTACTTCCCAATGCCTTCCTCTAGGCCCAAATAATGGTGAATTGTTATGTAGTCGACGTCCACATAACACCACTAGAGGAGAGACAACATACATCTCATCAAAATATCGAACGAATACCAAATTCACATTGACTACTAATAGCAAGACTTCTCCCATGTCCTCAGGAACAAACGTAACTACTCACAAAGCATATTCATGTTCATAATCAGAGGGGTATTAATATGCATATAGGATCTAAACATATGATCTTCCACCAAGTAAACCAACTAGCATCAACTACAAGGAGTAATTAACACTACTAGCAACCCACAGGTACCAATTCCGGACTTAGAGACAAGAATTGGATACAGGAGATGAACTAGGGTTTTGAGAGGAGATGGTGCTGGTGAAGATGTTGATGGAGATTGCCCTCTCCCGATGAGGGGATCGTTGGTGATGACGATGGCGATGATTTCCCCCTCCCGGAGGGAAGTTTCCCCGACAGAACAGCTCCGCCAGAGCCCTAGATTGGTTCCGCCAAGGTTCCGCCTCGTGGCGGCGGAGTCTCGTCCGGAAAGATGGCTTGTGATTTTTTTCCTCATCGAAAGACTCCATATAGTAGAAGATGGCCATCGGAGGGCCACCAGGGGGCCCACGAGGTAGGGGCGCGCCCAAGGGGGTAGGACGCGCCCCCACCCTCGTGGGCAGGGTGTGCCCCCCCTGGTGATTTTTTTATATATTCTGAAAATGACTTCCATGAAGTTTCAGGACTTTTGGAGCTGTGCAGAATAGGTCTCTAATATTGGCTCCTTTTCCATCCCAGAATCCCAGCTGCCGGCATTCTCCCTCTTTATGTAAACCTTGTAAAATAAGAGAGAATAGGCATAAGTTTTGTGACATAATATGTAATAACAGCCCATAATGCAATAAATATCGATATAAAAGCATGATGCAAAATGGATGTATCAACTCCCCCAAGCTTAGACCTCGCTTGTCCTCAAGCGAAAGCTGAAATCGAAAAATATGTCCACATGTTTAGAGATAGAGGTGTCGATAAAAATAAAATACGGACATGAGGACATCATGATCATTCTTAGAACAACAACTTATATAATTCTTGTCATATGATCTCTTATGCTTGAGTAATAATTCAATCACAATTTCATGTACGAATCATAAACTTCATTGAAAACTAACAAACTATAATCTCAGTCATTGGAGCAATTGCAATTTATCATAACATAGGAAAGAGTCAATATAAGAGCTTTTCAGCAAGTCCACATCACTGGTAGAAAAAGGGCATGTTGTCCCGGTTCTGGAACCGGGACTAAAGGGTCGGTACTAATGCCCTGTCCCTTTAGTCCCGGTTCAATCCAGAACCGGGACAGATGGGCCTCCACGTGGGCTGTGCGCGGAGCCCAGGCAGGAGACCCTTTGGTCCCGGTTGGTGGCACCAACCGGGACCAATAGGCATCCACGCGTCAGCATTTCTGTGGCTGGGGTTTTTGTTTTTTTTTTGAAAGGGGGGGGGTTTGGGGGTTTTGGGGGGTTAATTTAGGTGTTTCATATATTGTGTTAGCTAGCTATAATTAATAGAGAGAAGTGTCCTCTCTTATGTCCGTGCTTGGTCGACGCTATGTACTATACATACGTATAGAGAGGACTAGACACGCTAGCTAGCTAGTAAGCAAACGAAGGAAACAGAAGATCGTCATGAACATATATGCATATAGAGAGAAGTGATATCGACCACCTCTCCTTCTCCGAGAGATTGGTCGAACAACAAGTTCTCGTATATCTATCCGACACTACCGGCTACATATATACAATAATTATCTCTTACAAATATAATCATACGGACTCAGGGTCCACATAGTATTCTCCGTCTTCAGTGATCACGTGGTCAAGAAAGAATGCCGCCAATTCCTCTTGAGTTGCTCGCATGCGAGCTGGTGCTAGGAGTTCATCCCGCTTTCGGAACATCTAATTTAAAGAAGGGGGTCAATACATATATATATATATATATATATATATATGAATGAATGAAACTCAACACAAATGATGGTAATAAAATAAAATTGTGAATGTTGTTATTTACGTACTTCATATTGTTCGTCAGTGTAGCCCCGCTCACAGGTCGTGTGGCGGATGGACTCGCAAACGTAGTATCCACAGAAATCATTCCCTTGTTCCTGCCACAACCACTTTACAAGAAATAGAGGTCAATCAAACTGATAAGTAAGAATGCCAAATGGTATTGATGAAACTAGCGCTTCAATCACTAGTAGATGCGCGGAACATGATACTATAGTACTTACTTTCGGGTGTCTAAATTGCAGCTCCTTCAGCAGTCCCGGAGCTTTTCTGGTGAATTTTCTCCAAACCCTACCGGACAAAGAAAACAATTACTTGATATATCAAGAAATGAACAAAGTTGCTGATATGGTGGATAATGATCGATTTAACTTACTTCTCGAGTATTTGAGTCATGTCTGCATAGTCCTGGGGATCTTTTCGTCTTGAGTCTAAGACGGTTACTAGTCCCTACTCAAGCTTAATCTCTAGGAGAATATAGTGGAAACTGCACACGCATGCATAACTCATCAATTACATTACTATAACCTTGACTAATATATAAGGGAAACCGAATACGCACAAGACAGTAACACTCACTTGAAGTTGTAAGGAAAGAGTATTATATCTTTGTTTTCATTTATTACCAACGATCGTAGCAAGTTGGCCTCGGTAGCTGTGGCATGAAATTTATCCTGATTTGCATCTATGAGATATGTGTTAATGAACCCAATATCACCGACTTGTCTTTTCTTCAATTCGGCGATCTTCAATCTGCATAATATAGTGAGGATGATTATAAATACATGCAATGAAAGAGCTGATCTATATAGAGAGACTTAATGACAGAAGTAGTACTACTTACAGACAGTAGCAGGTGACCGTTGTTTTATCGAGGGCCAATTGATTGAAAAACTGAAAGAACTCCTCAAATGGAACAGGCAACGGTTCAATCCCAACGAGGTCATGCTCCTTTTTAACTTTCACATACAAAGTACTCCTCCCCCCAGAGTCTCTGCAGATTTTCAAGTACCAATCATGTAATCTTTGCATCATTGTTGATAGAGATCTTTCATCTTTGACGAGAGGCTTCCCGTACTCGTATCTTTGTATCTGCACCTCCATGAAATCATAATGTACATCATCGGGCAGGTAATCGCCAAGATTGCTATAACCGGGCACCATCCTCGGATCATTAGCGACGTTGTCGCTAGGCACCTTGAGCGGGGGGCACGATTGCTTCGCTTGTTCGTTGAGCTGGGCAATTTGTTTCCCAGCTCGTCGATCTTTCAGCCTTTGATCACTGACAGTACTTCCTGACCGCTCCGCTTCGGCAAATTCCTTTCCAATAATGCGCGCGCTCATAGTTTCCTTTCGGCGGAGACTTGGGTGGTTTTGTCAGGGCAGCCAGAGTGCGCTTCGCTTTCACCGGATCTACCTTCTCCTCCGGAGGTGGATGTTTCTTTGCTTTCACCCCTTCAAAGTAGTTCCTCACTTCTTCTCGTGCGATCTCGGTGTTCTCCTCCGGGGTCCTCTCGTATGGTAACTTCTGTGGAGTCTTCAGAGAAGGACCAAATCTATATTTCCTCCCGCCTCTGGCTGTACTGCTAGACGCCGGCCGAGCAAACGGAGCAGTTGTCTTCTTTACTTGCTTACGAGGCGGAGGAGAAGGACTACGATGCGCCGGAGCAGCCGGAGCGGCGGCAGGTCTCTTCCGCCCTTGCTGACGAGGCGGAGAAGGAGGAGGCTGGCTGCTCGGGCACGTCGGCGCAGGCGGAGAAGGAGGCGGAGTGCCGCCACGCGCTAGAGAAGGAGCCGGTCGAGTGCCCTGATTGTCACTCGCCGGAGGAGGAGGCAGTGGAGGAGGCGGAGTGCCCTGACTCACCGGAGGAGGAGGCGGTGGAGGAGGCGGAGTGCCCTGACTTGCCGGAGGAGGAGGAGGAGGCGGAGGCGTCCAGTTCGGAAGGTTGATGAGCTCCTTCCGCCATAGGCATGGAATCTTCAGAGCAGACCCCAGCCTAGTCTCCCCTTCACCGGTAGGGTGGTCAAGCTGGAGGTCCTTAAATCCCTCTGTTATTTCATCCACCATCACCCTAGCATATCCTTCTGGAATCGGCCGGCAGTGAAAAGTTGCGCCGGGTTCAGTAGGATAAACAGAGCCAACAGCCGCCTTGACCTTCAAATTCATCCATTGCGTCATAAGGTGGTAATTTTGAGACTCCGTGATAGCATCCACGGGATAGCTGGCAGGAGCCGTCAAGGCATGCTCCGGCTGAAGCAGCTCGGTGGAAGCCACGCTGCTTCTCCGCTGAGATGGCAGGGTAGCTTCATGGGAAGCTTCGGTAGTACGTTTGCTGTGATTTGCTTCTCGTTCCTCTATCGCTTGTACCCTTGCTTGCAGCGCCTGCATTTGGGTCTGCTGCACTTTTTTCCTCCTCTCATGGGATTTGTAACCGCCTGCGTCCGGAAACCCAACCTTCCACGGAATGGAGCCTGGCGTGCCTCGTGTCCGTCCAGGGTGCTCAGGATTCCCGAGGGCCATTGTGAGCTCGCCGTTCTCTCTGTCTGGAAAGAACGTCCCTTGCTGCACTGCTTCGATATAGTGTTGAAGCTTCCCGACTGGTATGTCCATTTGATCGTTCGTCCAAATGCACTTCCCTGTTACAGGGTCCAAGGTTCCGCCAGCCCCGAAGAATCAAGTCCGGCAACTGTCTGGCCAGTTAATTGTCTCTGGTTTGGTCCCTTTATCAACCAGATCATTCTCAGTCTTGGCCCACTTAGGCCGGGCTATGAGGTAGCCACCTGACCCCGTGCGATGGTGATGCTTCTTCTTCGCAGCATTTTGCTTGTTTGTCGCCGACATCTTCTTACTCTTTTCCAATGTCTTGTGGGCCACAAATGCGGGCCAGTGATCTCTGATCTTCTCATATCTGCCCTTGAATTCTGGTGTCTCGTTATTTTCAACAAACTTATTCAGCTCTTTCTTCCACCTCCTGAATAGTCCTGCCATCCTCTTAAGAGCAAAAGACTTGATTAATTGCTCTTTAACTGGCTTCTCTGGATTATCCTCTGGCGGTAGGGTAAAATTTGACTTCAGCTCAGTCCAAAGATCATTTTTCTGCATATCATTGACATAAGACACCTCAGGGTCTTCTGTAGCTGGCTTAAACCATTGCTGGATGCTGATCGGGATCTTGTCCCTAACCAAAACCCCGCACTGAGCAACAAATGCGGTCTTTGTCTAGAGGGGTTCAATCGGTTGGCCGTCGGGCGCGATTGCTATGATCTCAAACTTTTCATCCGAGCTCAACTTTTTCTTCGGGCCTCGTCTCTTTACCGAAGTTGTGCTCGATCCGGAGGGCTAGAAAAAAGAACAAAGACTTAATTAATATGTGTACATACCAAAACAATGAATGCATCAATTAGTTAGTCAGCAGAAGCTTAACTAATATATATACCTGGCCGGACTCGGTTCGGTCACCGGAGACGTCATCACGGTCTCCTTCTTGCACCGGCATTGGGTCACCGGAGTCGTCCTCACGGTCTCCTTCTTGCACCGGCAATAGGTCACTAGAGCCATCATAATCATAGCCAGCTGCTTCCAGACCATCGGTGTCGTTGAGAAATAACGAGCAGACGGCATCACTTCCTCGTGCGATTATGTCCCCCAACAACTCTTCTTGTACTTCGTCTCGGGCGGTGTCCATAGTTTCTACAAATATTGACAACATGGCAATTATTATTCAAACATGACAGATGGATATATTAGTGGCAAACGTAGAACTAATATTAATTAGTGGCCTCGATGCTGCTTCTCTAGGGTTTGGGGTGGCCTCGACGCTGCTTCTCTAGGGTTTGGGGTGGCCTCGACAACACTTCAAGGATAAAAAAAGAGGAAGAAGAAGAAAAAAAGAGGAGAAGAAAGAATAGAGGAGTTGAGGAAGAAGAAGAAAAAAAGAGGAGAAGAAAGAATAGAGGAGTTCTACTCCTCTATTCTTTCTCCTCCTCTTTTTTTCTTCTTCTTCCTCTTTTTTTTATCGGGAACGAGGGTCGTCGAGGGTCACCGAGCGGTAGAGGAAACCCTAAATAGCAAGTATCGTGGGTGTGAGATACATGTGGCCGTCGGTGTCGGACACTACATCCACGTCCCACAAGTGGCGCGGGCGTCGAAGCCCGCACCACTTGTGGGACGTGGATGTAGTGTCCGACACCGACAGTACATGTATCTCACATCGACGATACTTTCTATTTAGGGTTTCTCCTCTACCGCTCGGCGACCCTCGACGACCCTCATTCCCGATAAAATAAAGAGGAAGAAGAAGAAGAAAAAAGAGGAGAAGAAAGAATAGAGGAGAAGAACTCCTCTATTCTTTCTTCTCCTCTTTTTTTTCTTCTTCCTCTTCTTTTTTTATCCTCTTCTTCCTCTCATGTTCGAGAGGATCGCCGAGGGGTCGGGAGGTTGCCTAGTGTCAAAGGATTCAACAAAACCATGTCTTCATCATTAGGCGAAAGTAACAGGTGCATGATGGTACGAAGCTCTCCAAAGTTATTTTGGAACGGAGTCCCAGATAGGATAATTTGCTTTTTGGTACAAAGTTTAGCAAGAACCTTCCAAATATCGTTATTTGGAAGGCCTTTGCTGAAATTCATACAAAAAGGCAAATTATCCTATCCGGGACACCATTCCAAAATAACTTTGGAGGACTTCGTCATGCCCTGGTTACTTTCGGTTAATGATGAAGCCATGGATTTCTTCAATACTTTGACACTAGGAAACCACTCTCAACCCCTCAGCGATCCTCGACCCCTCGAACCCTCGACGACCCTGGAACCCTCGACCCCTAGATGACCCTGGAACCCTCGACCCTCGATCCCTCGGCCCTATAGAACCCTCGAACCCTCAACCCTGAAACCCTCGACCCTTGACCCCTTAAGAAGAGGAAGAAGAAGAAAAAAAGAGGAGAAGAAGAAAGAATAGAGAAGAAGTTTTCTTCTCCTCTATTCCTTCTTCTTCTCCTCTTTTTTTCTCCTCTTCTTCCCGACCCTCGCCCCCTCGAACACTTGGCGACCCTCGACCCTCTACCCTAGCTAGTTCCCGACCCTTGCCCCTCGATCCCTCGAACACTCGGCAGCCCTCGACCCTCTACCCTAGTTAGTTCCCGACCCTCGCCCCCACGAACCCTCGAACACTCGGTGACCCTCGAACCCTCGGCGACCCCCTCCCCCCATCATGTCGAAGTTATCGGGGAGGGGGTATATCGACCCCCCTCATGTCGAAGTTATCTGGTAGGGGGTATATCGACAATGACATACCCGATACATACATACATACATACATAGCCACATGCATCCATACATATATGAACAAAATTAATATCTACTAATTAACAACCTAAATAAAAAAACTAATACATATCTGCATGCACACACATATACACTGCACACGCATACACATACATACACATATACACTACACACATGCATACATATCTCAAAAAAACTAACAGAGGCGGGCGGCGGAGGTGGGGTGCGGCGGCAAACCGGCGACGGCGTGGCAAGCGGAGCGCGGCCAGGTGGCGGCATCGAGGCAAAGCACGGCGGGCGGCGGCGGCGCGGCAAGCGGAGCACGGTCAGGCGGCGTCGTCGGGGCAGAGCATGGCGGGCGGCGGCGTCGGGGCGCGGCAAGAGAGCACGGCTGGCGGCGGCGGCAGGTGATACGTCTCCAACGTATCTATAATTTTTGATTGCTCCATGCTACTTTATCTACTGTTTTGGACTATATTGGGCTTTATTTTCCACTTTTATATTATTTTTGGGACTAACCTATTAACCGGAGGCCCAGCACATAATTGCTGTTTTTTGCCTATTTCAGTATTTCGAGGAAACAGAATATCAAACGGAGTCCAAACGGAATGAAACCTTCGGGAACGTGATCTTCTCACCGAACATGATCCAGGAGACTTGGACCCTACTCCAAGAAGTCTCCGGGGAGGTCACGAGGGTGGAGGGCGCCCCCCCCCCTGGGCGCGCCCCCTGCCTCGTGGGCCCCTCGGAGCTCCACCGACGTGCTCCTTCCTCCTATATATACCTACGTACCCCCATTAGACCAAAGACGGAGCCAAAAACCTAATTCCACCGCCGCAACTTCTTGTATCCACGAGATCCCATCTTGGGGCCTGTTCCGGAGCTCCGCCGGAGAGGGCATCCATCACGGAGGGCTTCTACATCAACACCATAGCCCTTCCGATGAAGTGTGAGTAGTTTACTTCAGACCTTCGGGTCCATAGCTAGTAGCTAGATGGCTTCTCTCTCTTTTTGGATCTCAATACAATGTTCTCCCCCTCTCTCGTGGAGATCTATTCGATGTAATCTTCTTTTTGCGGTGTGTTTGTTGAGACCGATGAATTGTGGGTTTATTATCCAACTTATCTATGAATAATATTTGAATCTTCTCTGAATTCTTTTATGTATGATTGAGTTATCTTTGCAAGTCTCTTCGAATTATCCGTTTGGTTTGGCCAACTAGATTGGTAGTTCTTGCAATGGGAGAAGTGCTTAGCTTTGGGTTCAATCTTGCGGTGTCCTTACTCAGTGACAGAAAGAGTTGCAAGGCACGTATTGTATTGTTGCCATCGAGGATAACAAGATGGGGTATTTATCATATTGCATGAATTTATTCCTCTACATCATGTCATCTTGCTTAAGGCGTTACTCTGTTTTTAACTTAATACTCTAGATGCATGCTGGATAGCGGTCTATGAGTGGAGTAATAGTAGTAGATGCAGGCAGGAGTCGGTCTACTTGTCACGGACATGATGCCTATATACATGATCATACCTAGATAACCTCATAACTATGATCAATTCTATCAATTGCTCAACAGTAATTTGTTCACCCACCGTAGAATATCTATGCTCTTGAGAGAAGCCACTAGTGAAACCTATGGCCCCGGGTCTATTCTCATCATATCAATCTCCATTACTTTATTTTCCTTGTTTTGCTTTTACTTTTCACTTTGCATCTTTATACCAAAAATACCAAAAAATATTATCTCTATCAGATCTCACTCTCGTAAGTGACCGTGAAGGGATTGACAACCCCTAAGCGTTGGTTGCGAGTTGCTACCGTTTTGTGCAGTTACAAGGGACTTGCGCGTGACCTCCTACTGGATTGATACCTTGGTTCTCAAAAACTGAGGGAAATACTTACGCTACTGTGCTGCATCACCCCCTCCTCTTCAAGGAAAATCAACACTAGCTCGAGACGTAGCAAGAAGGATTTCTGGCGCCGTTGCCGGGGAGGCCTACGCCAAGTCAAGTCAAGATTTACTCTCCCGTCAACGAGCCATTTCTGGCGCCGTTGCCGGGGAGGCCTACATAAAAGTCAACATACCAAGTACCCATCACAATCTCTATCTCTCGCATTACATTATTTGCCATTTGCCTCTCGTTTTCCTCTCCCCCACTTCACCCTTGCCGTTTTATTCGCCCTCTCTTTCCCTTTGCCTTTTGTCTGCTCGTGTGTTAGTTTGCTTGCTTGTCATGATGGCCCAAGATGCTACCAAATTGTGTGACTTTACCAATACCAATAACAATGATTTCCTTAGCACTCCGATTGCTCCTCTTGCCAATACAGAATCTTGTGAAATCAATACTGCTTTGTTGAATCTTGTTATGAAAGATCAATTCGCTGGCCTTCCTAGTGAAGATGCCGCTACTCATCTAAATGGCTTTGTTGATTTATGTGATATGCAAAAGAAAAAGGATGTCGATAATGATGTTGTTAAATTGAAGCTATTTCCTTTTTCGCTTAGAGATCGTGCTAAAGCGTGGTTTTCATCTTTGCCTAAAAATAGCATTGATTCTTGGAACAAGTGCAAAGATGCTTTTATCTCTAAGTATTTTCCTCCCGCTAAGATTATCTCTCTTAGGAATGATATTATGAATTTTAAGCAACTTGATCATGAACATGTTGCACAAGCTTGGGAGAGAATGAAATTAATGCTACGTAATTGTCCTACTCATGGTTTGAACTTATGGATGATTATACAAAAAATTTATGCTGGATTGAATTTTGCTTCTAGAAATCTTTTAGACTCGGCCGCGGGAGGCACTTTTACGGAAATCACTTTAGGAGATGCTACTAAACTCCTAGATAACATTATGGTCAATTATTCTCAATGGCATACTGAAAGATCTACTAATAAAAAAGTGCATGCTATAGAAGAAATCAATGTTTTGAGTGAAAAGATGGATGAACTTAGGAATTTATTTGTTAAGAGTGTTTCTTCTAATCCCAATAATGTGCCTTTATCTACTTTGCTTGAGAATAATAATGAATCTATGGATGTGAATTTTGTTGGTAGGAATAGTTTTGGTAACAACGTGTATAGAGGGAATTTTAATTCTAGGCCTTATCCTAGTAATCCTTCTAATAATTATGGAAATTCCTACAACAACTCTTATGGAAATTTTAATAAGATGCCCTCTGAATTTGAGAGTAGTGTTAAAGAATTTATGAATTCGCAAAAGAATTTCAATGCTTTGCTTGAAGAGAAATTGCTTAAAGTTGATGATTTGGCTAGGAACGTTGATAGAATTTCTCTTGAGGTTGATTCTTTAAAGCTTAGATCTATTCCTCCTAAGCATGATATCAATGAGTCTCTCAAAGCCATGAGAATTTCCATTGATGAGTGCAAAGAAAGAACCGCTAGGATGCGTGCTTACAAAGATGCCTTTATTAAAGCGTGTTCTTCTAAATCCTATGAAAATCAAGATGAAGATCTGAAAGTTATTGATGTGTCCCCTATTAAATCGTTGTTTTGCAATGTGAATCTTGATGAATCTGATTATGATCTTCCCTTACCTAGAAGGCGTTCTAAGAATTCTGAGTTTTTAGATCCTGATGATGAAATTGATAAAAAAGGGATTGAAAGAAATAAAAATCTAGATATTGCTAAACCCACTATTTTGGATCTAAAGGAATTTAACTATGAAAATTGCTCTTTAATTGATTGTATTTCCTTGTTGCAATCCGTGTTAAATTCTCCTCATGCTTATAGTCGAAATAAGGCCTTTACCGAACACAATGTTGACGCCTTAATGCAATCTTATGAAGAAAAGTTTGAGTTGAAAGTTTCTATCCCTAGAAAACTCCATGATGAGTGGGAACCTACAATTAAGATTAAAATTAAAAATTATGAGTTTCATGCTTTGTGTGATTTGGGTGCTAGTGTCTCTACTATCCCCAAAGCTTTGTGTGATTTGCTAGATTTCCGTGACTTTGATGATTGCTCTCTAAACTTGCATCTTGCGGATTCCACTATTAAAAAGCCTATGGGAAGAATTAATGATGTTCTTATTGTTGCAAATAGGAATTATGTGCCCGTAGATTTTATCGTTCTTGATATAGATTGCAATCATTCATGTCCTATTATTCTTGGTAGACCTTTCCTTAGAACGATTGGTGCAATTATTGATATGAAGGAAGGGAATATTAAATTCTAATTTCCCTTAAAGAAGGGCATGGAACACTTTCCTAGAAAGAAAATAAAATTACCATATGAATCTATCATGAGAGCCACTTATGGATTGCCTACCAAAGATGGCAATACCTAGATCCATCCTTGCTTTTATGCCTAGCTAGGGGCGTTAAACGATAGCGCTTGTTGGGAGGCAACCCAATTTTATTTTGTGTTTTTTGTTTTTGGTTCTGTTTAGGAATAAATAATCCATCTAGATTCTGTTTAGATGTGGTTTTATTTTTTAATTAGTGTTTGTGCCAAGTCAAACCTATTAGATCTTCTTGGAAGATAGTTATTTGATCTTGCTGTAATTTCCAGAATCTTTGCGCTCAGTGCCCGAATTGTCAAAAATCACCAGAACGTGATAAAATAGTGATTCCAATTGCTGCTGATCAATAAACAAATTGCCCAGGTCGTCTAATTTTGGTAGAATTTTTTGGGTTCCAGAAGTTTGCGTTAGTAACAGATTACTACTGACTGTTCTGTTTTTGACAGATTCTGTTTTGCATGTGTTGTTTGCTTATTTTGATGAATCTATGGCTAGTAAAATAGTTTATAAACCATAGAGAAGTTGGAATACAGTAGGTTTAACACCAATACAAATAAAGAACAAGTTCACTACAGTACCTTAAAGTAGTCTTTTGTTTTCTTTCTCTAACGGAGCTCACGAGATTTGTATTGAGTTTTGTGTTGTGAAGTTTTCAAGTTTTGGGTGAATTCTTTTGATGGATTATGGAACAAGGAGTGGCAAGAGCTTAAGCTTGGGGATGCCCATGGCACCCCCAAGATAATCCAAGGACACCAAAAATTCAAAGCTTGGGGATGCCCCGGAAGGCATCCCCTCTTTCGTCCACTTCCATCGGTAATTTACTTGGAGCTATATTTTTATTCACCAGCAGGGCGTGGCGGGGGGGAGAGGAGGGGAACGGCACGGCGGCTCACAGTGGGAGCGGGCCGGGAAGGCGTCGGGGTAGGGCTCGGCGGCGGCGTCTAGGACGGCGAAGTGGAGCAGCCTGATGGCGTTGGGGCAGGGCTCGGCGGTGGCGGAGGCGACGACGAGGGGCAGGGCTCGGCGGCGGCGACGACGCGAGAGGGGCAGCCTGGCGGTGTTGACGATGAGGAATGGGAGCAGTTGGCGGAAATTTCCCAAGTGTTGTATATATAGCCAGAGCATTGGTCCCGGTTCGTGGCACGAACCGGGGCGAATGCCTACCTATGGTCCCGGTTTGTGCCACCAACCGGGACCAAAGGCCAATTTTCAGCAGCCCAAAGGGCGGGAAGCGGCGGCCTTTGGTCCCGGTTGGTGGCACCAACCGGGACTACAGAGGGGCATTGGTCACGGTTCGTGGCACCAACCGTGACCAATGCCCCCTTTAGTCCCGGTTGGTGCCACCAACCGGGACCAAAGGCCTTTGCCCCGCGCCCAAATGTTTAGTCTCACCTTGCTAGTTGAGAGGGAGCCGCACCTGTTTATAAGGTGCGGTGCGCCTTCCCTCTCGAGCTCCTCTCTAAAGCAGGCTTTCGGGCCTAACCGTGCAATGTGTGCCTGTGGGCCTACTGGGCCTCCCACGGGCCTGAATCCTGGCCCATGGTAGGGTTTCTAGTCGTATTCAGGCCGTGGGTGCCCAGTAGGTGGCACTTTTTTTTGTTTTTTTTTGTTTTTTTGTTTCTACTTACAACAAAATACTTATTGTTGCTATATTTAATTTTTTCCAGTTTTTTTGTTTTGTTTTCTGCATTATTTATTTTCTTTTGTTTTTTGCTTTATTTTTTAATTCTTTTTGCTTTTAGTTTTAGAAAAATTATAATAAACTTTCGCTTCATGCACATCCAAGGAGGAAGGTTATACATACATAGAGTCACGGGCCAGGTGTTGTGCTTGCTGCTCTGCTCCCCGAAAGGATTAATGCCATCCGCGCTTAAAGCAAACCATACATTCCTTGGGTCCTTTGCAAACTCATCCCAGTACTTTCTCTCGATTTTTCTCCACTGCGACCCGTCAGCGGGTGCTCTCAACTTTCCATCTTTCTTTCGGTTCTCATTGTGCCATCGCATCAACTTGGCATGCTTTTCGTTTCTGAACAGACGTTTCAACCGTGGTATTATAGGAGCATACCACATCACCTTCGCAGGAACCCTCTTCCTGGGGGGCTCGCCGTCAACATCACCAGGGTCATCTCGTCTGATCTTATACCGCAATGCACCGCATACCGGGCATGCGTTCAGATCCTTGTGTGCACCGCGGTAGAGGATGCAGTCATTAGGGCATGCATGTATCTTCTCCACCTTCAATCCTAGAGGGCATACGACCTTTGCTGCGTATGTACTGTCGGGCAATTCGTTATCCTTTGGAAGCTTCTTCTTCAATATTTTCAGTAGCTTCTCAAATCCTTTGTCAGCCACATCATTCTCTGCCTTCCACTGCAGCAATTCCAGTACGGTACCGAGCTTTGTGTTGCCATCTTTGCAATTGGGGTATAACCCTTTTTTGTGATCCTCTAACATGCGATCGAACTTCAGCTTCTCCTTTTGACTTTCGCATTGCGTCCTTACATCGACAATGACCCGGCGGAGATCATCATCATCGGGCACATCGTCTGGTTCCTCTTGATCTTCAGCAGCTTCACCCGTTGCAGCATCATTGGGCACATCGTCTGGTTTCTCTTGATCTTCACCAGCTCCCCCCCCCCCCGTTGCAGCATCACCGTATTCAGGGGGCACATAGTTGTCATCGTACTCTTGTTCTTCGTCGTCTTCCATCATAACCCCTATTTCTCCGTGCCTCGTCCAAACATTATAGTGTGGCATGAAACCCTTGTAAAGCAGGTGGGAGTGAAGGATTTTTCGGTTAGAGTAAGACCTCGTATTCCCACATTCAGTGCATGAACAACACATAAAACCATTCTGCTTGTTTGCCTCAGCCACATCGAGAAACTCATGCACGCCCTTAATGTACTCGCGGGTGTGTCTGTCACCGTACATCCATTGCCGGTTCATCTGCGTGCATTATATATAATTAAGTGTCCAAATTAATAGAAGTTCATCATCACCTTAAAACCAAAGTGCATACATAGTTCTCATCTAACAACATATAGCTCTCCAGAGCATCTAATTAATTAAACCATACATTGAAACTATGTAAAACATTTCAATGCGAAAACAAATGCGATCATAATCGCAACCAAGGTAACAATTGATCCAACGGCATAATGATACCAAGCCTCGGTATGAATGGCATATTTTCTAATCTTTCTAATCTTCAAGCGCATTGCATCCATCTTGATCTTGTGATCATCGACGACATCCTCAACATGCAACTCCAATATCATCTTCTCCTCCTCAATTTTTTTTATTTTTTCCTTCAACAAATTGTTTTCTTCTTCAACTAAATTTAACCTCTCGACAATAGGGTCGGTTGGCATTTCCGATTCACATACATCCTACATAAATAAAATCTATGTCACGTTGGTCGGCATAATTTTCATAAACAATAAATGAACCAATAGTTATAAAGATAATATATATACCACATCCGAATCATAGACAGGACGAGGGCCGACGGGGGCAGATAGCAAAACCATCGCACTATATAAGATGCAATAATAAAAGTAAGAAAATAATACAAGTATCTATGTAAACATACAAGTAAGAATATTTTTCCTTTCAGAAAGAAGATAAGAACAAGAGGCTCACCACGGTGGTGCCGGCGATGAGCTCGGCGCGGGTGATCGACGGCGGTGAAGACGGGGACGGGGCGTGATGGACCGCTAAACCTAGACAAATATTATGGAAAATGGAGCTTGGAGGTCGAGCTTGGAGAGGAGAAAGCTTAAGTAGTGTGGCTCGGGCATTCCATCGAACACCTTGTGTGCATAGGAGGTGAGCTAGAGCACCACCAAGCCCTCTCCCCCTCGGCCAGAGAAAAACAGAGCACTGGGGTGCTCTGCTCGCGAGCGAGGGGTATATATAGGCACGTCATTGGTCCCGGTTGGTGACATGGGCCGGGACTAAAGGGGAGCCTTTGGTCCCGGTTCAAGCCACGAACCGGGACCAATGGTGGTGGGCCAGGAGCGAGGCCCATTGGTCCCGGTTCATCCCACCAACTGGGACCAAAAGGTCCAAATGAACTGGGACCAATGGCCCACGTGGCCCGGCCGGCCCCCTGGGCTCACGAACTGGGACCAATGCCCACATTGGTCCCGGTTCTGGACTGGACCGGGACTAATGGGCTGACCAGGCCTGGACCAAAGCCCTGTTTTCTACTAGTGCATACTCAACTATCATATAGTCTTTCACAATTGCTAACACTCAAGCAATACTTATGGGTATGGAGTTTTAATCAGACACAGAGAAAGATAGGGGCTTATAATTTTGCCTCCCAACGTTTTACCTCAAGGGTAATGTCAACAATAATAGTTCATGAAAACTCACATCCAATTAGCCATATATACCAGGATCTTTCCATCATGTTGTGCTTGCCAAAAGATAAAATGTAAAAAGGAAGGGTGAAGATCACCATGACTCTTATGCAAGGTTGGAGATAAAATTAAAAGATAGGCCCTTCGCAAAGGGAAGCAGAGGTTGTCATGCGCTTTTATGGTTGGATGCACAAAATGTTAATGCGAAAGAACGTCACTTTATATTGCCACTTGTGATATGGACCTTTATTATGCAGTCCATCGCTTTTATTTCTTCCATATCACACGATCGTATAAAGCTTATTTTCTCCCACACTAATAAGTCATACATATTTAGAGAGCAATTTTTATTGCTTGCACCGATGACAACTTACTTGAAGGATCTTACTATCCATAGGTAGATATGGTGGACTCTCATGGGAAAACTGGGTTTAGGGATATTTGGAAGCACAAGTAGTATCTCTACTTGGTGCAAAGAATTTGGCTAGCATGAGGGGGAAAGACAAGCTCAATCATGTTGGATGATCCACAACAATATAATTTATCTCAGATGTAAGAAAACATAACCCATTATGTTGTCTTCCTTGTCCAACGTCAACTCTTTAGCATGTCATATTTTAATGAGTGCTCACAATCATAAAAGATGTCTAAGATAGTATATTTATATGTGAAGACCTCTCTTTCTTTATTACTTTCTATTAATTGCAACGATGACCAAAACTATGTTTGTCAACTCTCAACAACTTTTATTCATCATACTCTTTCTATGTGAGCTCATTACTCTCCATAAGATCCATATGATCTCTTTTATTTATTTTTATTCTTTTCTCTTTTCTTTTATTCACTCAAGGATCATGGCAAAATAATCAAGCCCTTGACTCAACACTAATCTTTATTATATACAGCTCACGGACTCGATTACATAGAAGGATCATAAAGCAAAACTCACAACTAGATCATACTAAAAACTTTATACTACTAGATCAAGATATTACCAAAAGGATCGAACTAAGAAAAACGGTAAAGATAAAAGTGATGGTGATACGATACCGGGGCACTCCCCCAAGCTTGGTAGTTGCCAAGGGGAGTGCCCATACCCATGTGATTATGTCTCTCTTTTCGGGGATGGTGATGTGGTATTCTTGGCAATGATGCCCCTCAGGATACAATTTTCCTCCTCGAGCTTATTGACTTGCTGCTTGAGGTCCACTATTTCCTTTCGAAGCTTTCCTGTAGCAGCCAAAGCTCCCTGCACCCAAGGGTGCTGCATAGCTGCGGGAGAACCAGTTAAACTCTTTTTCATATTCTCATAAGAAAGAAATCTAACATTGGAAGGGATAACCGAGTTTGGAATAGTCGAGCTCTGCAGTTCCCCCATTGTGAATTCAGCTCGGAAGCGAGAAGTGACTTCTTGATCCTCCTCCATGGCATCTACTCTCTTCAAATCAGCCTCCATCTCTTCCTCCATTGCTGGCCCAAAGTGGTCAACATTGTTGTTTGTCATTGATCTAGGTGCCGGATGAGACACCCGGCTCTCCCCGAATTACTCTTGCGAAGACATCTTGCTCTAATCTGCGACAACAACAGCTCGAAACACCAAGAGAGGATAATTGCGTGATACGGGAGTCAAAACCTCCGGGAGATTATATAATGAATTTTTACCAACCAAAATACGTAACGTGTAAGAAAACGGAGTCCAGAGAGCACACGAGGTGCCCACGAGGTAGGAGGCGCGCCCAAGGGGTAGGGCACGCCCTCCACCCTCGTGGAGCCCTCGTGTCCTTCCCGGACTGCTTCTTATTTTTCTATTTTTCTAAATATTCCAAAATAGAAGAAAATTGCCATTATAACTGTTTTGGAGTCGGTTTACTTACCATACCACACACCTATTCCTTTTCGGAGTCTGAAACGTTCCGGAAAGTGTCCCTTATGTATTCCTCTGGGGTTACGGTTTCAATAACATTGGTTTCAACATTTATAGGATTACCTAAGATATAATGTTTAATTCTTTGACCGTTCACCACCTCCGGGATTGTGCCTTCGAAGTGGTTGATTTTTATGGCACCGGAACATAGACCTCCTCGATAACGTAAGGACCTTCCCATTTAGAGAGAAGTTTTCCTGCAAAAAATCTTAAATGAGAGTTGTATAATAATACATAATCACCTACATTAAACTCACGCTTTTGTATTCTTTTGTCATGCCATCTTTTAACTTTTTCTTTAAATAATTTGGCATTCTCATAGGCTTGGGTTCTCCATTCATCAAGTGAGCTAATGTCAAATAACCTCTTCTCACCAGCAAGTTTGAAATCATAATTGAGCTCTTTAATAGCCCAATAAGCCTTATGTTCTAGTTCGAGAGGTAAGTGACATGCTTTTCCATAAACCATTTTATACGGAGACATACCCATAGGATTTTTATATGCAGTTCTATAGGCCCATAATGCATCATCAAGTTTCTTGGACCAATTCTTTCTAGATCTATTAACAGTCTTTTGCAGAATTAATTTGAGTTCTCTATTGCTCAATTCTACTTGACCACTAGACTGTGGGTGATAAGGAGATGCAATTCTATGATTAACATCATATTTAGCAAGCATTTTACGGAAAGCACCATGAATAAAATGTGAACCACCATCAGTCATTAAATATCTAGGAACTCCAAAACTTGGAAAAATAACTTCTTTAAGCATCTTAATAGAAGTGTTATGATCAGCACTACTAGTTGGAATAGCTTCTACCCACTTAGTAATGTAATCAACAACTAAAATATGTGTGTATCCATTGGAGGCAGAAAAAGGTCCCATATAATCAAAGCCCCAAACATCAAATGGTTCAATAACAAGTGAATAATTCATAGGCATTTCTTGACGTCTACTAATATTACCAATTCTTGGACATTCATCACAAGATACAACAAACTTACGGGCATCCTTGAAGAGAGTAGGCCAATAAAAACCAGATTGCAATACCTTATGTGCAGTTCTATCTCCAGCATGGTGTCCTCCATAAGCCTTGGAGTGACACTTGCATAGGATCTGTTCCTGTTCATGCTCAGGTACACAACGTCTAATAACACCATCTACTCCTTCTTTATAAAGATGTGGGTCATCCCAAAAGTAATGTCTCAAATCATAGAAAAACTTTTTCTTTTGCTGGTATGTGAAACTAGGTAGTATAAATTTAGCAACAATATAATTAGCATAATCAGCATACCATGGAGTAGTACGAGAAGCATTTATGACATTTAATGGTTCATCAGGAAAGCTATCATCAATAGGTAGTGGGTCATCAAGAACATTCTCTAGCCTAGAAAAGTTGTCTGCAACGGGGTTCTCAGCTCCCTTTCTATCAACAATATGCAAATCAAATTCTTGTAGCAGGAGAACCCATCTAATAAGTCTAGGTTTAGCATCTTTCTTTTCCATAAGGTATTTAATAGCAGCATGATCCGTGTGAATAGTTACTTTAGAATCAACAATATAAGGTCTGAACTTATCACAAGCAAATACAACTGCTAAGAATTCTTTTTCAGTAGTAGCATAATTTCTCTGAGCATTGTCTAGAGTTTTACTAGCATATTGAATAACATTTAATTTCTTATCAACTCTTTGCCCTAGAACAGCACCTACATCATAATCACTAGCATCACACATAATTTCAAAAGGTAAATTCCAATCAGGTGGTTAAACAATAGGTGCAGAGATCAATGCTTTCTTAAGTATTTCAAATGCTTCTACACAATCATCATCAAAAACAAATGGTATATCTTTTTGTAATAAATTAGTCAGAGGCCGAGAAATTTTTGAGAAGTCCTTAATGAACCTCCTATAGAAACCGGCATGACCAATGAAACTTCTTATACCTTTGATGTCCTTGGGACATGGCATCTTTTCAATAGCATCAACCTTGGCTTTATCAACCTCAATACCTCTTTCAGAAACTTTATGACCCAAGACAATACCTTCATTAACCATAAAGTGGCACTTTTCCCAATTCAAGACAAGATTAGTTTTTCACATCTCTGCAAAACTCGGTCAAGGTTGCTTAAGCAATCATCAAAAGAGGATCCATAGACGGAAAAATCGTCCATGAAAACCTCACAAATCTTTTCACAAAAGTCAGAGAATATAGCCATCATGCATCTTTGAAAGGTAGTAGGTGCATTACATAAACCAAAAGGCATACGTCTATAAGCAAAAGTACCAAAAGGGCAAGTAAAAGTAGTCTTTGATTGATCATTGGCTGACACAGGTATTTGAGAGAAACCAGAATAACCATCTAGAAAGCAAAAAAATTTATGTTTGGATAATCTTTCTAGCATTTGATCGATAAAAGGTAAGGGGTAATGATCTATTTTAGTAGCTTTATTTAATTTGCGGAAATCAATTACCATCCTATAACCTGTAATAATTCTTTGCGGGATCAACTCATCTTTATCATTAGGAACGACAGTAATACCTCCCTTCTTAGGGACGCAATGGACAGGACTTACCCACTAACTATCAGCAACGGGATAAATTATACCTGCCTCAAGAAGCTTTAGTATTTCCTTTCTTACCACTTCCTTCATCTAAGGATTCAGCCGTCGTAGATGATCATAAACTGGTTTGGCATCTTCCTCCAAATTTATTTTGTGTTGACACAGAGTGGGACTAATGCCCTTAAGATCATCAAGAGTATATCCAATAGCAGGACGGTGCTTCTTCAGAGTTTTCAATAATCTCTCTTCTTCATGCTCTGAAAAGATAACAGGATATATCTTTTTCTCATCAAGATAAGCATATTTAAGAGTATCGAGTAACGGTTTAAGCTCAAACACGGGATCACCCTTGGGTGGAGGAGGATCCCCTAGGATTTCAACAGGCAAATTGTGTTTCAGGATGGGTTCCTGTTTAAAGAATACTTCATCTATTTCCCTTCTTTCATTCATAAACATATCATTTTCATGGTCTAGCAAATATTGTTCTAAAGGATCACTAGGAGGTACGGCAATAGAAGCAAGACCAATAATTTCATCTTTACTAGGTAATTCCTCTTCATGGTGTTGTCTTGGAAATTTAGAGAAATTAAATTCATGAGACTTATCACCTAAACCAATAGTGACAACATCCTTTTTGCAATCTATCTTAGCATTAACTGTGTTCAAGAAGGGTCTACCAAATATAATGGGACAAAAGCTATTTTGTGGGGAACCAAGAATAAGAAAATCAGCAGGATATTTAGTTTTCCCACACAAGACTTCAACATCTCTAACAATTCCAATTGGTGAAATAGTATCTCTATTGGCAAGTTTAATTGTGACATCAATATCTTCTATCTTAGCAGGTGCAATATCATGCATATTTTTTTGTATAAGTCATGGGGTATAGCACTAGCACTGGCACCCATATCACATAAGCCATGATAACAATGATCTCCTATTTTAACAGAAATAACAGGCATGCCTACCACAGGTCTAGGTTTATCTTTAGCACAAGGTTTAGCGATTCTAGCAGTTTCATCACAGAAATAAATAACATGCCCATCAATATTATCAGAAAAGAGATATTTAACAATAGCAATATTAGGTTCAACTTTAACTTGCTCAGGAGGTGTATAAGTTCTAATATTGCTTTTACGAACCATAGTTGAAGCTTTAGCGCGATCTTTTATCCTAACAGGAAAACGTGGTTTCTCAACATAAGCAGTAGGAACAATAGGATCATTATAAGTGATAGTCTTTTCTTCAACTTTAATAGGTGCATCTACTTTTACTTCTATGGGAGGATGATATTTAAACCACTTCTCCTTAGGGAGATCGATATGAGCAGCAAAAGATTCACAAAAAGAAGCTACTATCTCAGAGTCAAGTCCATATTTAGTGCTAAATTTACGGAAAACATTGGTATCCATAAAAGATTTAACTCAATCAAACTTAGGTGTCATACGTGACTCCTTACCTTCGTCGAGGTCCCAATCTTGAGAGTTGCATTTAATTCTTTCCAATAAATCCTATTTGAATTCAATAGTCTTCGTCATAAAAGAGCCAGCACAAGAAGTATCGAGCATGGTGCGATTGTTATCAGAAAGCCGAGCATATAAATTTTGAATAATCATTTCTCTTGAGAGCTCATGATTGGGGCATGAATATAACATTGATTTAAGCCTCCCCCAAGCTTGAGCTATGCTTTCTCCTTCGCGAGGCCAAAAATTATATATATAATTAACTGCGATCACGATGAACAAGATGCATAGGATAAAACTTCTGATAAAATTCCAATTTCAATCGTTTGTAGTTCCATGACCCCGTATCATCACATAGCCTATACCATGTCAATGCATCTCCCTTGAAAGATAAAGGGAAGACCTTATTCTTAATAACATCTACGGGTACACCTGCAAGCTTAAATAATCCACAAACTTCATCCACATATATTAGGTGCTCATTAGGATGCTTTGTTCCATCTCCTGCAAAAGGATTAGCTAGCAGTTTATCAAACATACCCAAAGGAATTCAAAGCAGACATTTTCATTTTCATTTTCATTTTCAGTAGGTTCAGTAGGTTGAGGAGCAACTCTTTGCTCTACTGGTCGGGTTGAAGATACCCCGAACAAGCCCCTCAGAGAATTACTTTCCTTACCAAATTCAGCACACTATATAAATTTTTCCTTACCAAATTCCACCTACCAAAGGCGCTTCACTCCCCGGCAACGGCGCCAGAAAAGAGTCTTTGTGACCCACAAGTATAGGGGATCTATCGTAGTCCTTTCAATAAGTAAGAGTGTCGAACCCAATGAGGAGCAGAAGGAAATGATAAGCGGTTTTCAGTAAGGTCTTCTCTGCAAGCACTGAAATTATAGGTAACAGATAGTTTTGTGATAATATAATTGGTAACGAGAAACAAGTAACAAAAGTAAATAAAGTGCAGCAAGGTGGCCCAATCCTTTTTCTAGCAAAGGACAAGCCTGGAAAAACTCTTATATGATGTAAAGCGCTCCCGAGGACACATGGAATATCGTCAAGCTAGTTTTCATCATGTTCATATGATTCGCGTTCGGTACTTTGATAATTTGGTATGTGGGTGGACTGGTGCTTGGGTGCTGTCCTTACTTGGACAAGCATCGCACTTATGATTAACCTCTATTGCAAGCATCCTCAACTACAACAAAAGTATTAAGGTAAACCTAACCATAGCATGAAACATGTGGATCCAAATCAGCCCCTTACGAAGCAACGCATAAACTAGGGTTTAAGCTTCTGTCACTCTAGCAAACCATCATCTACTTATTACTTACCAATGCCTTCCTCTAGGCCCAAATAATGGTGAAGTGTTATGTCGTCGACGTTCACATAACACCACTAGAGGAGAGACAACATACATCTCATCAAAATATCGAACGAATACCAAATTCACATGACTACTAATAGCAAGACTTCTCCCATGTCCTCAGGACCAAACGTAACTACTCACAAAGCATGTTCATGTTCATAATCAGAGGGGTATTAATATGCATATAGGATCTAAACATATGATCTTCCACCAAGTAAACCAACTAGCATCAACTACAAGGAGTAATTAACACTACTAGCAACCCACAGGTACCAATCCCGGACTTAGAGACAAGAATTGGATACAAGAGATGAACTAGGGTTTTGAGAGGAGATGGTGCTGGTGAAGATGTTGATGGAGATTGCCCTCTCCTGATGAGAGGATCATTGGTGATGGCGATGGCGATGATTTCCCCCTCCCGGAGGGAAGTTTCCCTGGCAGAATAGCTCCGCCAGAGCCCTAGATTGGTTCTGCCAAGGTTCCGCCTCGTGGCGGCGGAGTCTCACCTTCCTCATCGAAATACTCCATATAGCAAAAGATGGCCATTGGAGGGCCACCAGGGGGCCCATGAGGTAGGGGGCGCGCCCATGGGGTAGGGCGCGCCCCCACCCTCGTGGGCAGGGTGTGGCCCCCCTGGTGAACTTCTTGCGCTCAGTATTTTTTATATATTCTGAAAATGACTTCCGTGAAGTTTCAGGACTTTTGGAGCTGTGCAGAATAGGTCTCTAATATTGGCTCCTTTTCCAGCCCAGAATCCCAGCTGCCGGCATTCTCCCTCTTTTATGTAAACCTTGTAAAATAAGAGAGAATAGGCATAAGTATTGTGACATAATGTGTAATAACAGCCCATAATGCAATAAATATTGATATAAAAGCATGATGCAAAATGGACGTATCAGTTGGCGAGGCCCAAGTGGGACACCCCATTCAACCGGGCCTTGAACATATTGAAAGGACTCCCGGTGGACATTCGGCCGTCGTATGGACGCGTGCATGGCGTCGGAGACGGCGCCACGTGGAAGAATTACTACCGTGAGTCCACGGAGGAGAGAAAGGAAAGACGAAAGTTAAATGAAGAAAACATTGACAAGAAGGTTGCGATTGTGGTTGATAAGAAATAAACCGAGACAGTCACAACAGCGGTAGCCGCCGCAAAATAGGAGATTGCAGCTTCCTATGGTGTGTTGATTTCGGCTATCGTCACTTGAAGCAGGCAAAATCCAATTGGACTTTCCCCTTTCCAATTTCTTCGGGAGCATCTCGACTAGTGTTGCACCAGCACTTGCTCCCGCACCTGCTCCTGCCCCTGCTCATGCACTTGCTCCTGCACCGGCTCCCGCACCTGCTCATAGCAGCCCGTCCTCCGTCTCGGACGTGCTCGGCGGTGCTTCGTCTTTGGCTGAGCTCGACGCCCTCATGGTACCTATCACACCGGCCCTCTTCAATATATGTATAATCTCCTATTTCCGTTGCCTTTCGGATGTCTCACGTCGCAGACATGTCTTTGCAGGCCGATGTAACCGCGTGCACCATACTGTACACCATCAGCGGCCAGAAGGTGGACGTGGGGAAGGCGATGATAGTGAAGCCGACGGAACAATTGTTCCACAGCCAGCCGATCCCCCCTAACGTCTTCAAGGTTTGCGTGGCCAGTGTCAAACCGGGCCACGAGAATTTGGCTCCTCCGGTACTAGGGGAGATGACAACAAGACCTCGCGGCGGCTTTGCGATTGCAATACTTGGGTCCTGTTGTGGCCAAAGAGTCTGCTTCGTCTGGAGGCGGTCGGGAGCACGCCCACAACCACGCAGCCTCAGCAGGGTATGAACATGAACACCCCACCTACCCAATTAGCGTCGGCTGTCGTGTCGGGTGATAGCGGACGGGGTGAGGAAGAGGCTCCAATAGTCGCTGATGACATCGCCGCCGTCGAAGAAGCAATGCATGATGCCATCGACGAGGATGACGATGACCCTCTAAAGTATCTCAATACTGGCGCCTATGACGACGGAGAAATGATGGCTCAGCGGTATGAGTACTCACGGTTTGAGCGTGATGAGTCGGTGCCTGAATTGCCGGAGGATGAACGTATTATAAACGACCTTCCACTACCAAAGAAGCATAGGAAGAGAGCGAGGAAAGGCAACAAAGATGCTTTTATGATCCAGCTGCCTCTGCAGCCTCGGGTTCAAGTCCGTATACCTGTCATGGGTGCGGAGAAATACCATATCCCCGGTGAACCGATCCTACCTAAGGCAGCGGTAGAGGCCATATACGGCGATCTCAGGAGACTTCATGATGATGTGTTGCGAAGAGAGAAAAGCCTGATCGCCTTGCAAAATCCAGGATACCCGCTCTACGTCGTTAACGTGCTGCAGTAAAGGTCGTATGTCGACACATTCCCCGCGGAAAAGTTCTTCCTTTGATTCGATTACATCTTCGACATGTTTCACTTGAAAAAGTTGGATTTTACGTTTGTCCGTCTTTTTGCCTTGTACATGAACTACATCATTAGGATTGAGCAGATACCTTATATCTGTGTCGTTAACCCGTACTTCATGCACGAGAGCTTCTTGGCAGTCTGCGAAAGCACCGTGAATACGCAAGTAACTACATCGCTGATTTCATGTTCCGCAATAAGGACAAGGAGACGATTCTCGTGCCTTATCATCCCATGTAAGTCATCTGCAGATATCCTTCCTTCTATTTCAATCATTTATTTGCACGCATGGAGGCTAATTTGAGGTATACTTATTTTGCGCAGCAACGGGCGCGCCGTCCTTATCATCCTTTACCCCCGATTCTCCCACGCTCTTTACTTGGACTCGTCGAAGAGCATGCAGAAAAAGGATTACACCCACATCAAGTCTGTTCTCGACAGCGCTATCTTTAGCTACGACCTACAGGGTGGAGAGGTCATGCAAAAGAAGACAAGAAAGCGCACGCCCTGCTTTGGCCATAAGACCGACTTCTGCTGCATCCAGCAACCGAGTGGTACTCTTAGTGATGGATTCTATGTCCTCCACCACATGCTGGAGTACATACAGGATCAGTGGAAACTCCGCATGTCACCTAGATCCGGTGATGCCCATATTTTGCAATGGTCAAAGAACCTAAGAGATATCCCGGATCATCGACTTCGAGCTGAGTTCTATTACATCCAGCGTGAACTTGCCCAAATCATCATGAAGGAGGTCCTCGAAAAAACAGGGATACTCTATGAAGAAGGGCAAATGTCGCGGAAAGACGTCTGAACATGCGTAGCCGCTCAGCGTCTCGACCTGAAGCCTTTCACTGCGCTCGGGGACTATCTCCCTGACTTGGATGGCACGACATGTTGGAGTGATTGACCATATATGACAATGTGTCCATTTAGTCCATACTTTCTCTATGACGAAACTTTGAGTTATGCACGACGAAACTTTATTTGTGATGTAATTAAATCGTCCTCCTCAACTAGCGAAGATCACTCTAGTTAGGGCTTTGTGCGTACGATGAACTTTGTTATTTATGCTTATGATATGTTGCTTCTATTTTGGCCAAGTCTGTCTCTTTTTGTTGCTCAACTATATATGTTGCATATCATCGACTCATGTGACGATGCATGTGCATAGATCATCAATGGCAAAGAAGTGCTACGCCAGGAGTATACGACGAGTGGCCGGAGTGTCAGGCTCAGGTGTATCGGTTTCTGGTTTCCGAGCGATAGCTAGTAGTTAGTTTAGGTTCATGCTAGTGCAAGAGAGGGATACGAACCGACGCCTCAAGAAGCACTACATTATGTATGATGAGACATGTCATATAACTTGCATAGCTATATCGTGATTATGATGTGACGACAAGATTTATGTTGGATGATATGATGAGACTATTATGTGTATGATATGATGAACATATTGCATGTCTATGATATGATTAGAATATCGTATAAAAGCTATACAAAAACATCGCAAATACGTAGCAAAAAAAGATATGAGAAAATGTAGTAGCGCTGGTAAAGTAGCGCTGGTATGAAAAGCGCTACTGGTAAGTAGGTATAGCAGTAGCGCGTGTCAAACACGCTAATGCTAAACGTTAGCTGTAGCGCCATATCAGTAGCGCGGGTACCCGCGCTACTGCTAGGCTTTTCCCAGTAGTGCGCCCCCTCCTCTTCCTAATTTCAGAAGGGACCATCCTAATTGATCCCTCTAATCCTCTCTAATGGAGTGGTTGCTCACTCTCCCATTAGGGTTGTCCCAAAGCGAGCGCTCCAACATGTGAGACAGCCATGCCTGGGGAAGCATATGTAAGTTGAAAGAAGGACAAGGTGAATGACGGAACCTTATGTTCTTTTTAAGTAGAGATATTTTCTAACTAGTGGACAATACAAATAGAAGGAGAACAAAAAATATATTTGTTAATTAGTTGCACAATCAACACTTAAGAGGCGTGCCGCTCCAAAAAGTGAACCCTAGTAGGCATGCATTTCTCCTATTGCATCGCCAACCTCCCATGTTCTTCACCGACCTCACTGACGTCGGGGGAGAGGATGATGCAAATCTTGTGGTTCAGTAGTTTGGGGTTTTCCCATGTAGTTAGTGTTGTTGAGTCATCGACGCTTTGGCCATGGCTACGGTGGCAGCGGTGCGCGGTGTCTTGGTCGGAATGGCGAGGCAACGACATCTTAGAGTCAGAATAATGTCCACACGCCCTTATCCCCGCTCTAACGGTGCATCTAATGACGGCGTATGGTGTGTGGAGGTGTGTCTCGAACGGAGCCATTTGGATCCGATAGGCTTTGGTCTGTGACGCATTTGGTCGGAAATGGTACATGGACCTAGGACCTAATTGTAATCTTTTTTACTTTGGTGGATCTGTGTGTTGCAGATACATCTGTACCTAATAATAAAGAATTGAATGCTTTTGGTTGTCTGTCGTGTTGGTTTGCAGAAAACTCCCTATAGTTACTAGTATTTAAGCCACGGTATAGTCCCAAGTCATAAACAGACAAAAACGCTTCATTTCACATAACCCCTTGTAATTTTTGATAATTAAACTGCAGTACTGTTTTAAGTGACCAAAGAAAATGTTTCGCATTATGGAAAAAAAGCCTCCTACAGTTTCCTAAATTCAACCCGCAATTCATATCACATGTTTAAAAAAATTGTCATATCTTTTAAACCGTAATTTCAATTTTAACATGTTATATATAAAATTTGATTAAAAAATGTGTAGAATCTAAATATTATGTTATTTTACTTGTTAATCATTTTAAAATGTTGTTTTGGGTGCAACCTTGATAAATAGTAAATGATTCATCTTTATTTCGTATCGATGCAGATCCAGATAGAAAATGAACAACCCATCAAAAACACATGCACGCGTAGGCAAAACCTCGCAGGGGCCAAAAAAAGCAAATTTCCGATCTTATGCCAAGAGAGAGATGCATTAGGATTAACTCATTCAAACGCGTTGTGACTGTGTGGGCAATGATGTCATGTTGAAATAAAGAACGTGGACCTATTGAGGTCTTGAGTCATGATTATTGGGTGAGTGGCGTGTGTTATTTTTTTCTTCCGTTGCAACACACGGGCTTTTTTGCTATATATACCCAATAATAAAGCGCTATTGCTTCTAGTGGTACTTCATGAAAATTGCCGTCAAACTTACAAAATATTACCCACCAATGCCATCTGATAAAAAACATTTCACATAGAGGAATCCCCGGCTTGGGTCGGCCCATGCAGTAGTGACCTCCTATACTGCGCTCCATGCGCTGGGAGAAGACGCAACGCACCCGTTTGGGCTGGTCCATGTCCGTGCGGCAAGTTTTTAAAATTTCGTTATTTATTTTCATTTTTTATGTTTTACTTTTTTATTATTTAAATAATTTGGGACTTCGAAAATTTCAGAAAATTCAAAAAATATGAGAATTTTGAAATAAAATGTTCAACAAATCATAAAATGTTAGAGATTTTTTAAATGTTTGCTTATTCAAAAAATGTTTAAATTTTGGGGAAAAACTGGGACATCAAAAAATGTTCATGAGTTTTTAAAAAATTCTTGTATTGAAAAATATTAATGAAATTGAACAAAATTTCACGAATGAAAAAATATCCTAAAAATTCAAAAACTGTTCGTGACTTAAAAAATAGTTTAGTCATTCATAAATATTCGGTAATTCAAAAAGTTATCATGCATTTCAGAAGTGTTTCTTAAATAAAAAAATGTTCATGAATTTAAAAAGTTGTTCCACGAATTTAAAAAATGTTTGTTGATTCTAGAAATGTTCGCCCGTTTAAGAAAATTGTTTAAAAAATATTTAAAAAATTAAAAGTATTTTCAAATAGCATAAAATGTTCATGAATTCAAAAAATATTCTTGATTTTCAAAAATATTAGAAAATTTGTAAAAGTGTTCATGATTTCAAATATGTGCATGAGTTTTAAAAAATGATCATGATTTCATGAAAATTGAGAATTATAGTGTATCTCGGTGATGCAGCAAAGATGTTCTTGATTTTTCTGTCGTTGCAACACACAGACCCTTTTGCTAGTCTTATCAATAGATAGGAAGAATTTCAAGAAAAAATGAATGATAATGCTAAATCTGTTCACAGTGTAAAAATTTAGTCGGAAATTCGCATGGGCACGCAGGTGTGAGGGGCATGCATCTGCCAAGCCCTGCCCGGCCGCGAGGGACATCGTAAGTTTTAATTTATAATCGTTGAAACTTCCAATTTTGCATTTGGAAATTCTGATTTTGTCGGTTCCGAGTATCCAGTTTTAGAGTTGAAACTTTAGGCCATTTTTTGTCGGACGCAGGTACTAAATTTGTGATTTCATTGGTCGCTCATACCAAGTATCAAGAGTTCAAATTTAAGTTTCTTTTCAAAATTCATGAAGAAACATTCAAAATGGATCTTATTTGAAAGCCCTCGTCACGAGAAATATGAATATGAAAACAGAACATAATTTGGAATTTTTATTCAAAAGATATGAAAGTTTGAAAATCAAAAGCCAAAAGAAAAAGCACACGCGAGGGACTCAGTACCTTCGCACCTGCGTGCCCCAAATCTACATACAATTTTTGGTGGCACATTTGAGATAGGAAAATTATGAGTATTAGTTGGACATATGGGCGGTGAGAGTAGGGGGATTAACGAGCTACTCGGCTAAGCTTACGAGCAAAAAAAAAACTCGGATCGGCTTCGTTCATTTAAAGCTCGTGAGCACTCACGAGTACTCATGAACAGATTTTACCCCCTTTAGCTTCAGTCCTGATATATTTTTTGTGAAGGAACAAAGTCACCACATGAGGTGTGTGGTAGTTATTGTCTTCTGTGGGTTAGGTTGGATCCGTTAGATGGAATAGATAGGTTGAGGTGCAAAAAATGTTGTCACTTTACATAAGGGCTCATTTGGTTTGGAGGAATTTTGCAGGGAAAAAATTTCTTTAGAGGCCTTTGATTTGTAGGAATAGAATTCTTTTTTTTTCTTTTGCAAGAAAACATCCGACCTATTCATCTCCAAACGGCAATACAACAAACACCAGAAGTAATTAAAATTACATCCTGATCTGTAAAATCCTATTTCTATGGAGGAGTTCTTTCTATCCTCCACATTTCATAGTAAAATAAACACTAGGTTAGACTCAATTGAAAAAATAATATAATGTGAACCAAAGGACATCTCTCTTCCTTTTCCCTACTTATAGGATATGAAATACTCACTCCATCCATCTATATCTATACCAATATAAAAAGACCCAGGACAGATCCAACTGATCTTGACCATCAAACCGGGTCAATCCAACGACCTACACTGCTCCAATGGCGAGCGTTCAACATGTTTAACATGTAATTAATATCATACCAAATATTACACTAATCACAGAACTATCACACAAATAATAGCATACCTAATATCCACGTGCAATTAATATATTGCCTGAATATTAACGTGCATTGCACGTGCACATTCACTAGTATATGCAGGGCCTAATGTGTTTTTCAAAACTGTCTTTGACTATTCATAAGATTAATAGTATATGAGATGTATAATATGAAAATTATATTATTGGAAGCTCCTTTCACGCACAAATTTGACGGTATGCTTTGTGTAACATGCATGTCATATATCATTGCTCTAACATGTGGTCAAAGTTAGTCTCAAAAAATGCATTAGACCCTATATATATGGATAGAGGGAGTATATGACATCTCATTTCCTACAATTTTTCCTATTCCTATAATATTCATATCCTATAAACCAAAGGAGGTCCAAAAGTTGAACGGCCGGCTCTCGTATCACTGCTCGCGGACGCGTTCATGGACGGATACCGTGTACATTGTAGGGGTCCATGTTTGAGATGCCCTTAAGTTAGTTGCGAAGCGCTACCTCCGTCTCAAAATATACGACAATTTTAGGCTAACAATAGTGATAAGGGCGACTCTGAAAAAAATGTATTAGCAAGAGCAACTCCAACACGCCGACTCAAACGAACGACGCTTTTGTCCGTTTGGGTCAGCCCGACGGACACCCATATCCGCTTTTTTAAACATACTAGTTTTTGGAAAAAATGGGAACAAAATTTGAAACCTGGACAAAATAAAAAATGCAAACACTTTCTGAAAAATTCAAAAATTGGAGCAACTTTTTGAACATGAAATGTGTGAGGAAAATGTTGAATACTCCCTCCGTGAAGAAATGTAGTGATCTAAACGCTTTTATATATTTTTACAAAGGGAATGTTTTTTTTAAAAATGAACAACTTTGTAAAAATGGGAACACTTTTTTGAAACATAAAAAATTGGTTTTATTTTCATCGGTTTATTTTGGACATTTTCCGAAAAAGAATGGAAAAGTAAGCCACGGGCCGATCAAGCATCCGAACCGAGAGCGAAGTCAACGTCCGCATCAACCACCTCAGCGTGCCGATCAAGCCATTTGTTTGGAAGGGCCGAGCCGGGCCGCCGCGGAGGCCACACCCAGCGTGCATCCGACGCGACGCGCTACACCAGCCTATACATCCCTTCAGCAGTTGAGCAGCAGTGGTTACCTGTGGTTGAGTTGGATAGGTGGACAGTGGTATTCCCGATCCATCAGGATTCAAATCCTAATGCTCGCATTATTTCTGGATTTATTTTAGGATTTTCGGCGATGCGCTTTTAATGGAAGGAGACATTCCTGTCAACGACGAGGCGCCTACGGTGACTTCGTAAATCTCAAGATCATATACCGGCTCAGTCTTTTGGAGGTGCTCATAGGGGTAGGGTGTGCGTGTATGCGTTCATAGGGGTAAGGGTATGCGTGTGTATACGAGCGTTTGTGTCTGTACTGATGCTGAGAAAAAAAAAGCAGTTGAGCGGCAGCGACCGTCTCCGCCTCCTCCTCCCAGACGACTCGAGAATCCTCCTCCCCACACCTCCCTCGGCGCCACTTCGCAGCCCCCAGCCGCAACCGCGCCGTCACCGACCGCTCCCCGTCCGGCCGTCAGGTAAGCCCCCCGAGCCCTCCTCGCTGCTCCGCTCCGCTCGCGCCGTCTCTCTAGCTAGCTAGGGTTCCCGGCACCGATTCGGCGGCGCTCGCTCGCGCGCCGGGGCCGCGCCTCGGCGCAATGCTCGTCGCCGCGCTGCTGGTTTGGAGGAAGCTCTGATCCGGTGGCCGGCGCTGCTCGCTCGCTCGCTCGCGGTCTCCGCAGCAAATCGGCCGCATCCAGCGGCCCGTGCGAGCTCAGGATAGTTCGTTTGTTTCCCTAACGAGTGCGAGCTTAGGATCCGTTGGTCAGGCCGAGAGGGGCAGCTTGCGCGCGCTTGCGGGGCTACCTCTGACTGATTCCGCTGTCGTGGTGGGGATTGAGTGGTCGGGGTGTAGGCCTTTGCAGGAGCTCGTATTATCACTCGGATCCAGGCATTCAGCAGGTTAACATTTGACGAATTTTGGACCTGCATTGTTGCGGGGATAGCGTTTATGCTGGCTTTGGCGCGGTGATTTTGTGTATGCAAACTTTTGGGGCTCCCTCCTAGTGATTTCACTGTTGGGTTGTGGGAATCGGGTGGTCGGGGTGTAGGCATTTGTAGTGGAGCGATCCCAGGTTTTATGACCAGACATTTAGACGAAATTTGGACCTGCACTATCGTGGCACGTATCAGGGGGTAGCATTTATTCGGGTTTTGGCGCGACACCTTTTTTGTCAGGATTTTGTGGTGCAAACTTAAATAATGACTTCACTAATGTTGAACACTGGTTCTGTTACCATGGACTTTGGACTGTCAAAATCATTCGTTTTCGTAGGCTGAGCTACTTTAAGTTGTGTTACGTATGCTCTCGTGTGCGTGGGAGACTCCACATGCTGATTTCTCTTACCTGCTTCTCATGGTCACTGGATTGTGATGTTTCTTTTCCAGATTTTGAAGGTTCACAGCAGGAGAGATGGCAACTCTAACCAGCCTTGCCTCAAACCCGAATCCAAACAAGTCATTCGAGGTGTGATACTTTTTGTGGCCATGTCTGTCCTGCTTTTATTTTTTGCGTCTTGTCATTCTGCAAATGCTACATGTTCTCTGCAACGGTTGCTTTCAAGTGCAGGTCCTGCCTAATCCGGGTGACTCCCTCTCAAGCCTCAGTTTTAGCCCGAAAAGCAATCTTCTGGTGGCAACTTCCTGGGATAACCAGGTAATTTTGTTTCTGCTGTAATTTTCAGTGAGCTTTCATTATTGTGATGTATCTTACTAGGAGTGTCTTTTGAGTTTTGTGCAGGTGAGGTGTTGGGAGATAGGTAATGGTAACAGTCAGCCAAAGGCATCCATATCACATGATCAGCCAGTATGTTCTCAAACATATTTCTCCTGATAGTACTTTCATCTTACATATTAGAGTGGTTCCTTACCTGTTTACTTGGTATGATGATTGATTTGTTTCCTTCCATCAGGTGCTCTGCTCAGCCTGGAAAGATGATGGGACTACTGTCTTCTCTGGAGGGTGTGATAAACAGGTCAAAATGTGGCCTCTGCTGTCTGGTGGGCAGGCTCAGACGGTTGCAATGCATGATGCACCTGTCAAGGAGGTCTCTTGGATTTCTCAGATGAATCTTCTTGTCTCGGGAAGCTGGGACAAGACGCTAAGGTGCAAGAACAATATTCCTCTCCACCCTCGGTATTCTTTTTACATGGAAATTGAGCGCATATCACCCATGTCTGATCCTAAATTGTTATTTATGGCTGTTTTGCGTTATGGAATTCGTGTTGTTTGTGGTATCTTTTCTGTACTTCATGTGTTTTGCATTAATGTTCACACATTGGCCAATTTTAATGGCGATTTCATGCAATTTATGAAGAAACTGCAATTATGGAGTTTCACAAGCCCTAACCAAATATTGTAGAAGGTCTATCTCAAGCAGTTTATATTTCCACTCATTTTGTATGCCTTCTTTGATCCTGAAGAGTTTTCTACTGCTTGTTGAATCATACTGCCCTATTCTTATCAAAGGTTGTGCACTTTCTGGGTATCATCTGTACTATTTATGGCCGCAGTGGATTTTTCGGCAGAAGTTTTTATAAAAGTAACTGTTGACGTAGAGACAGTTACTATATTAAATGTACATCTTGTGATTAGTGTTAGAAATGTTCGTTTCAAGTTTTATCATCATCTTTATGAAGATTATTTAGGAAGCATCAAGTTAGGTTCTGGCTGTCAGTTTAAACATGAGCACAGATTGAGCATAGGCGATAATCATGGTAGGTAGGAGGCCAGTGACCGGGAACCTTGTGGGACCTGCCGGCGTACCCGTGATAGCAGAAGGGGTGCATGGGACACGACACTGGAATTAAGGCAGGAAGAAACAGAGAAAGAAACATTGGGGATTAGACTTCGTAGCCAATTCATAAAAAATGTGGTTGCATCATTTTGTAGAGGTTGGCCTTAACATATGACTAAGAAACAAAACAAACAAAGACTCTTCCCTAAACTGAATGCTGCAAATACCAAGACACCATTTAGGGCACGGGCTCAGGCTGAAGTCATCTAGGTCTCAGACATGCCAAAACAGAGTGGGACAAGGACAAGCTGAAACTGACTAGTCCTAGGTTTCCCGGGGCAACTCCTGTTCAGCTGGAGGTCTGGATGCGTGGTGCCTTCTTTGATACATGGACCTCATGTGGCACTTCTGTTGTGTGTTCGTGTTGTCTGCTTATTTTCCTTTGTCTGTATCATGCTGAAAGTAATACATTTGGGTTGTGCTTTGATCTTCCTTCTCATTACAACTTTTAGCTCTGATCCTTATGACTTGTTTCTAGTCCGCTGTCAATGCTGACCATCATACTATTGTAGGTATTGGGACACAAGACAGCCAAATCCTGCCCATGTTCAGCAACTTCCTGATCGTTGCTACGCACTTGCTGTGAATTATCCCCTTATGATTGTGGGAACAGCTGATCGCAATATTGTGATCTTCAACTTGCAGAATCCTCAGGTAATTTTGCTTCCTAACTGACTATGCATGTGCTCCTTTTATTTTCAGTTCTTTTGGTGGTGGTGCTCATGCTTTTACTGTCATTGACTTATATTTTGAACTGACTGACTTAATTTCATCTCTGGTGTGATGTTAGACTGAGTTTAAGCGTATTCAATCACCTCTGAAATACCAGACACGGTGCGTTGCTGCCTTTCCAGATCAACAAGGATTCCTGGTAATGCCATATTTTCTTGTGTCTTTTACTCTAAGCATACTTCCGTTGTTCGAATACATAACTGGTTGTTACTATGCTTGAAGTTTAATCACATGTTCTTCTCTACCTATCCCATCATAATTACTCCCTGCTTTCTGCGGTTTATAGGGTTTATGTCATTTTTTCCCCATTTTATATGTCTCAATTTTATTGCTCCCATTCACATGTTCAGATTTCAAGGTGCATTAAATCATTGCATGGAAGGGAAAAGATAAAACCCACCAATGCATGTAAAAAGTTCTTGTTCATTTATTGGTCATGCATGCATGCATTGCAATTAATACGTTGGTAAACACAATTTCTTGAGGAAGACGAGCCCCATAAATTATTCCACCACTCACCATCTACCTTGGTTGGTGAGATTTTTAAATTGAGCCCTATAAACCAGAAGGGAGGGAGTATTTATGTTGCCTTACGTTAATTTTATCTAGTAGCATGAGTTTTCAACATTAAACATTTGGTCGATATGTTACAACCTTACTTGAATTAGCTTTAGGCGTTGGCCTGCCATCATTTGCTGTGTAAGAGCATCCACAGTGTTACGTTTTGCTGCCTCCAAGGCAGCCTCTAAGGCCATAGACGCAGGCACCATACACTCTGAGAATAGCCTCTAAGCTAAATTTGCTTAGTGTCGACGCTATGCTTGGAGGCTGCCTCCAATTATTTCCATGAAATTAAATAATTTGCTGGCCCTACATGTCATAGAAGGAGACTGCATCGACGCTATGCTTGGAGGCTGCCTCCAATTATTTCCATGAAATTAAATAATTTGCTGGCCCTACATGTCATAGAAGGAGACTGCATCTCATGTCAAGAGGATGAGAAGGAGCCCCTTGGGTAATCAATGTATTATTCCTCGTGGGGACACCTTAGAGGCAGAGAACATTTGCTATAACACTAAGGAATTTTGAGCTGACTCTAACAGCCAGACGTGGGTCCCAGTTTGGAGGCAAGCCAGCCTCTAAGCATTTTGGGTGCCCTAATGGGTGTTGTTCCTTCAGTGATCTGCATTCAAACTTCCTACCCCTCTATTCGGATAAATAAGGCATATTGATTGTGAAATCAAACTTGACTGACTATAAATCCTATAATATGTGATTTAGTGACACAAAATTGATAGCATTGGATTCGTTTTCAGAAGTACTTTGTTATGATTTTGATAAAATATGATAGAAGAAATTTATGGCCAAAGATTGAACCCGAGCAGTCAAAATATGCCTTGTATATCTGGACGGAGGGTGTATTCTAGGAATGTTAATCCAATATAAATGTCACTAATTGGCATCTTTCTAGTTAGTCTCAAAAGCTGCATAAAAGAAGAGGATGCAGTTTACCTTAATGTTTTGACCAACTCCAATTGTGTTGCAAACAATTTCCTTCACCAAAACTGTAGAAACGGATCTTAGTCTATAGCAAATGTCACGAGCCCATCCTTGCAAAGGGGATCGGAGAGGGGAAGGGGGATGAGATCGAGACTTGGAGAAGGGGGGATTTCTTCCCAAGGGAGGAGGTACAGATTAGGTGAGAGGTTCAGAGACTTGACATAATTTCCACACACGCACACCTACTTGCTCCAGTTGGCTATATAGCCAGGCAACACTTGGCAACTCGCCTTACAGGTGGGTCCGTGCCAGTAGGCAGCGGGGCCCACCGAATCACACGTCCACCGCATCAGGTCCTGATGATGCCGGTGTGACAGAACTACAAATAGTAAAAGCATTCAAGGCTTTAAGCAATTGTTTTTGAACTACAAATCTTTAGATGTGTATGGTTCCACATTTGCCTACTCTTCATCTGCTTGTGGGTGTTTTTATAATGGGTGGTGGTTTCATCATGGGATTTGATCAATCAAATTTTGCTGTTGCACAATGATCTTTTTCTACATCAATGAACTGCCTATATTGGATAAAGCTGGTCGATACCTGGCAATAGTTTTATTTATTGTTCTTTCCATATGACTTGGGCAAAAGGATTTTTTTACATGTAACTGACACCTGATTTTGTTTAAAGGTGGGTTCCATAGAAGGAAGAGTTGGTGTGCATCATATTGATGATTCACAGCAAAGCAAAAACTTCACATTCAAATGTCACAGGGAAGGAAATGATATCTTCTCTGTCAATTCACTCAACTTTCACCCTGTAAGATCTCTATCTTGTTCTCTTTATCTCTGTGTCATTCTTCTACTCCCTCCGTCCCAAAATAAGTGTCTCAACTTTGTACTAACTTTAGTACAAAGTTCTAAAGTTAGTACAAAGTTGAGATACTTATTTTGGGACAGAGGGAGTATTTCATTAGTCCACTTTTGCTGTTATGGAAAATGCTAATGGCGACTTCTGTTGAGCTTTAGTCTATATGTCTCCGTCATCATGATTTCTAAAATACCGAAAGCTCAGTTCGTTGTCTTCCACAATATGTGTTGAGCTTTATTCGATACAGATACCTACCATACTCAAACTAATATAATAACCACTATGCGTGAAGGCATACATATGTTTGTAAACTACTCCAAATTGATCAAGCAATATTTTGCACAAATAAAAATCCCAACAGATTAGCTTCAGTTTAATTGAGCAACTCAAAATCGTACCTATTTGTTACAGACACATCGAAGAGAAGCGTTTCTGATTCTTCTTTTGCTAACTTTGGCATCTTATTCATTGGATTGGTATATGCTTGGGTGATGATACTTTACATCCATTTAGTTGAGTGTTCTTATTGGCTATATATTTCACTGGAAAATGCAACTGACTGGTGATAATTGTGAAGTATGGAAATTCAGTTAGTGAAGTTACTTTATGGGATTTCATGTTATTTACCACTTGGCACAGGTTCATCACACGTTTGCCACAGCTGGATCTGATGGTGCTTTCAACTTTTGGGATAAGGATAGCAAGCAGAGACTTAAGGTTTGTCTATTCCTATTTTTTTTTCTTTCTGTTTTCCCCTCTTGTTAGCCTATGTTTTCTTGATTGTATTCAATGATTTCAAGATGGCTTCACTTTGTTGTGATCTGTGGACATTGATGGTCTGCATATAAATTCTTTGTGGATGTGCATGCATAGGTGAAATCAACCTGAGCTCAAGATAATAAACTCACTATCATGGCCATGAGCAGAAAAAATATTAGTTCATAAATGTTATCACCAATTCTGATTTTCCCAGCCCTGTCATCCTGCCTTCTTTGGCGTTTAGTATGCACTTCTTTTTATTCTTGATGAAAGCATGTTATACATTTATTACTCAACTGCATGGAACCTCTGCAGTAAGAGGCATCTGTGTAATTTGTGATCAGATAACATTTTAGCTTGTAGACATAGCATACAGAGTGTTGCATTCTGACAGTTGCTTACTTGCTTAGCATAGAGGGCTATCTGGGTGTGCCCAAGTTTTATTTCTTGAGTTCTCTCATTTATCATACACCTTCTGGTGTTTTGCACATAACATATTCTTACATTTGCCCTACACTGCTTCTATACAGGCTTTCAGTCGGTGTCCTCAACCCATTCCTTGCAGTAGCTTCAATAATGATGGCTCAATATTTGCTTACGGGGTAAGTGATGCTTTTGAGTGTCTTGTTATCACCATGTTTTTGGATTGGGTCCAGTTTAGATATGTGACATGTCTGTTATTTTTCCTGCGCCTTATTTAATATGCGGAAGAAATCAGCTCCTGATGTATCAGCTCGATAAATAATTCATGTTCCTTTTGAACTGCTATCTTGTCGTGTCCTCTGAATTCCAAGTTCTGAATACAACCATAATTATCATTGCTGGGGAGTAGGTCTGCTATGACTGGAGCCGTGGTGCTGAGAACCATAATCCTGCAAATGCAAAGACATCCATCTATCTCCACAGTCCCCAGGTAGTCTTCGAGTGCTGATATCACTGTGAAATTCCCCTTATATTTTCGAGATCATGGATATAATTTGACATCCATTCCTGTTTTTATTTTATTTTATTATGTTATCTTTTGGCACTCAACTTGCCTCATTCTGAACAGGAAGCTGAGGTGAAAGGAAAGCCAAGAATCGCAACAGGACGGAAGTGATGGCATCCTGCCTGCTGAAAAGTCGATAGTTGTGCAAGAGATGATGTATATTCAAGGGCCTTGCCTTGACGTGTCCTCTGGTTGTTCTTGGTTCGGCCACCTGTTAGATGAAAAGTCTACTCCCAGCAACCAGTGATAGGTTACTTAGCCGTAGGTCGTAGCACATAGCTGTTCCTGTAATGCATAGTTGTCCGAAGGAATGTTTTCCGGTGTTCTTCTGTTGTGATATAGTCAGGTCAGTGCGTAGTCTTTTGAAAAGGAGAAAGTCTTCAGTGCCTTGTATGTGGTGTAGATCTTTGGAAATATGGGCATGATATTTGGTGGAGTTATTCTGAGACCATATATATAATATATACCCCCTCCGTTCTAAATTATTTGTCTTGGATTTGTCTAGACTCATTTTAGTGCTAGATACATCCGTATCTAGACAAATCTAAGACAAGTAGTTCTGACGATTTATGGTTTGAATCTTATTTACAACGTATAAAATTACACTGACCATGTTCGTGAACCCAGTTTATCTAAGTTGTAAGTCGTGCCAGCCGCAAGTCACTTTGGACTTGGAGCATGGCCACATCGAGCATGCTATGTTTTATGTTTGAAAAAAAAATATGGCTAGAAAAATTCCGATGTATTTTCCGTGCCTATATATAGATGTGTAGTGTATCTATACAAGTTTCATCAATATATGTGTTTGTATGTGAGACTACCAAAAAGACAAAATACATGCAAAAGATTGGCTTGTTTTTGATGTTTTGGGGCTGGATTCTTTTCTTTTATCGTGCAGTGTATTATTGAACGAAAGTTAACAGAAGCGTAGCAAACATCCATACATATATCCGTGTAAAGAAAACTCTTTTCAAAACTTCCAAATGCCATTTTCGAGTTGTTTAACATAATGTGCTCCAAAAATCCGTCCTTCAGTACCGGCCACGTCACAGTTACGTTTGAGTTGCAATAGTTCCACAGAAGTCTCATCTGTCACTGGGTGCACAAGCCGGCATTTCATTATTGCAAGCAACAACTGCACAAGCTTGTGAGCTTTATGCCGTCAGTTTAAACAGATTCAGCTCAACACGATTCGATAACCACGACACGGGCAAACACTAGGACATCATCAACCTAACACGACATAACATTGGTGTCAATACTTAATTTACAGGATTTTATTGCGTGACCGAATCACAAGTGCGGCGTAAATTACAATCACAGATATAAAGCGAACCCAGTCTCACAGCGAGAGTAGACCAGTTAACACACCGGAGACACAAACATACGAGAATCGACCTTCGATAACAAAGTGCGTGAACCCAGCTTCAAGAATCTCAACACAGGTAAAGACCACATTGCTTCGGCACCAAGTTCCCTGTCCTTCCACGTGAGAACCCGGTCCTGGTCACAGCTCCTTCAGACATCATCGAACACGTCATCATACATGTCAGCATCCGAGCCCACGCCGTCGATATAATCATCCATGTCATCGAAATCAGCATCCTCGTCGTCGGTGACCACGTCCAGCAGATCATCGTACATGTCGACCTCGATGTCGGAACCGCCGGGGTAGTCATCACTGATAGTGAGGTAAGCCCGGTACTTGAAGTCGGAGATGGGGTCCCGAGGAAGCCTGAGGTTCCCGATCCTGGCGCACTTGGACCTCAGGGCGTCGTCCATCTGGAGGTTGCAGCAGCGGCGCACGTCGAGGGACTCGAGGCGGGGGCAGTGGTCGAGGATCGCGGCCAGTCCGGTGTTGGTCAGGTTGTTGCCGATCAGCTGGAGGTCTCGGAGCTCAGGCATGCTGCTTGCGATCCCGAGCGCTCCCGTGTCATCATCCATGCCCTCAAAGGCCGCGAACCCCCTTTGGAGGATCGTCCAGCGCTCGTTCAGCCGAAATGATTTCAGTTGTGGGCAGGCTCTGCCGACTAACTCGCACACGTTGCTGTTCAGTGAGCAGAATGTGATCTCCAGCTCCTCAAGCTGAGGAAAGCCCTTGACTGCCTCTGCCAGCGCCTCGTTGGATACTTCATCACACAAGCTGAGTTGAAGGCTCTTCAGCGAGGGTGCCCTGCATTGAGACATGGCAAGTTCTTATCTAACACAAACATTTAAGCTAATGCGAAACCCAATCATGCTTCCAAGCTCAGGACAAGAAATAACACTAGAACAACAGAATTGATTGAAATAACCATGTGAAAGTAAAACATTCCATGCTGTTAGATTCATCATAGTCTTCAAATAAGTCTAACTCTAGTCACATGCAAATGAACTTCAGCATGCAGTTCTAAACAAAATACGACATGACTTGATACTGTATCTGAAGTCTTAGCTCTACATATCACATCTAGTCAAACCATTAGAAGAAGAGGACAACGAGCCATGTTTTAGGTGGTAAAGAAGTGGGATCTGTTTATTTCAATGCACCAAAAGATCAACACAACGAAAAGAAAATAGCAACTCTGACTACCACTACGCTGACCAAGCAAACAAATGGTCACACGAATATGGAGTTATAGACAGCTTAGGGGTTTTGCTTCAGTGAGGGGATATAACAGTCGCAATACCATAACAGAAAGTAGCCAGTAACAGTTTTACATATTTATCGTTTCACTGCATAGTTGTTGACTGATTGTTAATACTATGCGATACAGATTTACACCAGTGGTAACTGGATGGGCATTCAGTAAGGCCCTTAATTTTTTGTATACAAGGAAATGTTGTAGTGGTGGCTCCAACAGTATAATCAATATGACCCAATTCGAGTAAATGATGATTTGAACCCAGGCAGTGGGCCCACCCAATATGTAAGCTAACTATACATGAAGAGTGCAGGCACACGAAAACGTTCATCCTGAAGTACAAGAGTTATTTTGGAAATATTCTGATGGATTGTTGGATAAAAGTGTGAAAGTTTCCCAGGTTGCAAGTTTCTGGATAAACTAAATGCAGGAGAGAACTGTGTACAAGTGAAAGGTATTGGAAGATGCATGAACCAAAAACAGTTACTGGAAGATTAACAGAGAAATCTGCAGCTACCGAAGGCAGGATTGTCAGAAATGCCAAATTCCATCATGCATCAATCTTGCAGTGAAACTGCCTACATCTTTATCAGAAAAAAATGGTACTCAACTGTCAAAGTGATCATTTGGTTTTCTACAGACCTTTTACAGCAAGTAATCTGCTGGAAACCAACAGAAAAGTTCAGATGGCCTTTCCCCCTGTAAAGTCTCCATGCTGAGACTCAACTATCCTTGTATGTTTTAGGGATTGGTCGGTCCCTATGTTACATCCAAGAGCACAATGATACCCCCATTCTGACCAGTCCCAAAAATCCGGGTCTTAGCTGAGATTAGTGGGAACAGGCCAATTCCCTCCAGGAAAACAAACCTTCAGTGTGCTACACTATATACATTTTCCAGGTTGCTCCACATTATATCCAACGCTACGGAATAGACAGAATTTAGCAAGGCACATTGGGTCGCACAAAGACATAGCACTAGAGACTCATGTGATATGTTACAACTTGCAAGCAATCTGCCGTTGGGTACCATTTTACTACTTCATCCAATTCTGTCAGGTTACCAAGAAATTTTGTTTTAACTTGTCAAATCAAACAGCAGAAAGGTCCATTTCCAACTAAAGAATACAGACTTATTTTCAGTTCAAGAGTTCTTCTATGCATTTTAATTTACCAGCAACCGTCCGTCTAACTGAATGAATAAATGAAGCGCCGCATCAACAAATTGGGGAAAAAAAATCCCCATCGTATATGAGAGAAATGGGCATGTGAAACAGGAAGGGGGAGAGCCGCGGCGAGCGACCTGCCGGAGATGTAGCTGAGGAGGGCGTCGGTGACGAAGGTGTCGGCGCAGAAGGACTGGAGGGTGCCGGCGGCGCGGTCGACGGCGGCGCGGGCCATGGCCTCGGCCTCCTCGGTCTCGAGGATGTCCCCGTGGTGGGTCATGTCGAGGCGGCGCCACAGCGCGGGGTCTCCGTCGGCGAGGCGGCGCCACGCGCGGCACGCCCGCCCGGCCCCCGTCAGGATGTCGGCCACGTCCAGCTTCCCGAACACCGCGAAGAGCGCGTCCGACGGCATCCCCGCCCAGTCGCGGATCTCGACCTCGCCCTCGCCCTCGCCCGCGTCCTCCTCCATGGGCGGCGGTGAGTCGGGGCTAGGCTAGGGTTTGCCGGAATGGGGAGGGGAGGAGAGGTGGTCGGCGTGGGGGTGGGTGAGGAGGAGGACGGAGAGACTTCACTCACCAATCATGCAGCGGTAATTTTTACGGCCCGCTCCCCAAAAACACAACAATGTATGCCCCACAGATATTTACATACATGAGTGTGCTTGTGTTAAATTAGTATATACCAAATCAACGACACTTATTTTGAAACAGAAACGGTATAATCAAAACCCGTGTGTAGTGAAAGAGAAAAAGATGATCTCTTTTGTCAAGAGCTACTAGAGCTTTCCGGTGCCATACTTCCGCGGCTCCCCTTGCTGCCAACCTCTTGGTTGTCGTTCGTAAGGGGGCAACTGAATCCCACGCATGCAGATCATGTAGTTTGTAGGGCCCTGATAGTTTTGGTTTTGGACGCTTGATGTCATGGCTAAAGCGAGGGCGTCGGCCGCGTCGAATAGGAAAGCTTCGTGTCCTTTCCCGACATGGTGTTCCGTTCTTTGATGGGTGTTGGATCCGGGTGTTAGTTTGTTCGAGTGGGGATGGTGTGGCCGCGACATCATTCCTATGGTGAATTTGTGTCCTCGGTCTCTGCCGTTACGACGACGTTTGCTCTGCATCGACGTGGAGGACGATAGGTTGTTCAGGAGCGTGTGCTGGTGTTGTTCTCTGTTGGCGACAACTAGGAGACGGTGGATTCATGGTTCAAGGTTGACAGGTCAGGTTTCCTTCTCTGATATTGTCGCGCGAAGGTGCCAAATCAGGAGTTCGATGGTGCATCTAGGGTGCTGTTGGAAATATGCCCTAGAGGCAATAATAAAAGGATTATTATTATATTTCCTTGTTCATGATAATTGTTTTTTATTCATGCTATAATTGTGTTATCCGGAAATCGTAATACATGTGTGAATACATAGACACCAACATGTCCCTAGTAAGCCTCTAGTTGACTAGCTCGTTGATCAATAGATAGTCATGGTTTCCTGACTATGGACATTGGATGTCATTGATAACGAGATCACATCATTAGGAGAATGATGTGATGGACAAGACCCAATCCTAAACATAGCACAAGATCGTATAGTTCGTTTGCTAGAGTTTTTCCAATGTCAAGTATCTTTTCCTTAGACCATGAGATCGTGTAACTCCCGGATACCGTAGGAGTGCTTTGGGTGTACCAAACGTCACAACGTAACTGTGTGACTATAAAGGTATACTACGGGTATCTCCGAAAGTGTCTGTTGGGTTGACACGGATCAAGACTGGGATTTGTCACTCCGTATGACGGAGAGGTATCTCTGGGCCCACTCGATAATGCATCATCATAATGAGCTCAAAGTGACCAAGTGTCTGGTCACGGGATCATGCATTACGGTACGAGTAAAGTGACTTGCCGGTAACGAGATTGAACGAGGTATTGGGATACCGACGATCGAATCTCGGGCAAGTAACGTACCGATTGACAAAGGGAATTGTATACGGGGTTGCTTGAATCCTCGACATCGTGGTTCATCCGATGAGATCATCGAGGAGCATGTGGTAGCCAACATGGGTATCCAGATACTGCTGTTGGTTATTGACTGGAGAGCCGTCTCGGTCATGTCTACATGTCTCCCGAACCCGTAGGGTCTACACACTTAAGGTTCGGTGACGCTAGGGTTGTAGAGATATGAATATGCAGTAACCCGAAAGTTGTTCGGAGTCTCGGATGAGATCCCGGACGTCACGAGGAGTTCCGGAATGATCCGGAGGTGAAGAATTATATATAGGAAGTGCAGTTTCGGCCATCGGGAGAGTTTCGGGGGTCACCAGTATTGTACCGGGACCACCGGAAGGGTCCCGGGGGTCCACCGGGTGGGGCCACCCATCCCGGAGGGCCCCATGGGCTGAAGTGGGGAGGGGAACCAGCCCATAGTGGGATGGTGCGCTTCCTTTGGCCCACCCCATGCGCCTAGGGTTGGGAACCCTAGGGTGGGGGGGGGGGCACCTGGCTTGGGGGGCACTCCACCCCTTGGCCGCCGCCCCCCAGGAGATCCCATCTCCTAGGGCCGGCGCCCCCTGCCTATATAAAGGGGGGGAGGGAGGGGCAGCCGCACCCTTGACTCTTGGCGCCTCCCTCTCCCCTGCTACACCTCTCCCTCTTGCAGTAGAACGGCGAAGCCCTGCTGCGGCGACTCCTGCATCCACCACCACGCCGTCGTGCTGCTGGATCTTCATCAACCTCCCCTTCCCCCTTGTTGGATCAAGAAGAAGGAGACGTCACGCTGACCGTACGTGTGTTGAACGCGGAGGTGCCGTCCGTTCGACGCTAGGATCTCCGGTGATTCGGATCACGTCGAGTACGACTTCCTCATGCCCGTTCTTTGAACGCTTCCGCGCGTGATCTACAAAGGTATGTAGATGCAATCCGATCACTCATTGCTAGATGAACTCATAGATGGATCTTGGTGAAACCGTAGAAATTTTTTTGTTTTCTGCAACGTTCCCCAACAGTGGCATCATGAGCTAGGTCTATGCTTAGTTCTTTTTGCACGAGTAGAACACAATTTGTTGTGGGCGTAGATGTTGTCAACTTTCTTGCTGCTACTAGTCTTATTTTGCTTCAGTGGTATTGTGGGATGAAGCGGCCCGGACCAACCTTACACGTACGCTTACGTGAGACCGGTTCCACCGACTGACATGCACCAGTTGCATAAGGTGGCTGGCGGGTGTCTGTCGCTCCCACTTTAGTTGGAGCGGATTCGATGAAAAGGGTCCTTATGAAGGGTAAATAGAAGTTGACAAATCACGTTGTGGCTTTCACGTAGGTAAGAAAACGTTCTTGCTAGAACCCTATTGCAGCCACGTAAAAACTTGCAGTAACAATTAGAGGACGTCTAACTTGTTTTTGCAGCAAGTGTTTTGTGATGTGATATGGCCAAAGTTGTGATGAATGATGAATGATATATATGTGATGTATGAAATGTTCATGCTATTGTAATAGGAATCACGACTTGCATGTCGATGAGTATGACAACCGGCAGGAGCCATAGGAGTTGTCTTTATTTTTTTATATGACCTGCGTGTCATTGAGAAACGCCATGTAAATTACTTTACTTTATTGCTAAATGTGTTAGCCATAGTAGTAGAAGTAATAGTTGGCGAGCAACTTCATGGAGACACGATGATGGAGATCATGGTGTCATGCCGGTGACAAGATGATCATGGAGCCCCAAGATGGAGATCAAAGGAGCTATGTGATATTGGCCATATCATGTCACTATTATTATTTGATTGCATGTGATGTTTATCATGTTTTTGCATTTTGTTTACTTAGAACGACGGTAGTAAATAAGATGATCCCTCATAATAATTTCAAGAAAGTGTTCCCCCTAACTGTGCACCGTTGCGACAGTTCGTTGTTTCAAAGCACCATGTGATGATCGGGTGTGATAGATTCCAATGTTCACATACAACGGGTGTAAGACAAATTTACACATGCAAACACTTAGGTTGACTTGACGAGCCTAGCATGTACAGACATGGCCTCGGAACACAGAAGACCGAAAGGTCGAGCATGAGTCGTATAGAAGATACGATCAACATGAAGATGTTCACCGATGTTGACTAGTCCGTCTCACGTGATGATAGGACACGGCCTAGTTAACTCAGATCATGTTATACTTAGATGACTGGAGGGATGTCTATCTAGGTGGGAGTTCATTGAATAATTTGATTAGATGAACTTAATTATCATGAACTTAGTCTAAAATTTTTGTAACATGTATTGTAGATCAAATGGCCAACGTTGTTCTCAACTTCAACGCGTTCCTAGAGAAAACCAAGCTGAAAGATGATGTCAGCAACTATACGGACTGGGTCCGGAACCTGAGGATCATCCTCATAGCTGACAAGAAAGATTATGTCCTACAAGCACCGCTAGGTGAAGCACCTGCTCTCCCTGCAGAACAAGACGTTATGAACGCTTGGCAGACACGTACCAATGATTACTCCCTCGTTCAGTGCGGCATGCTTTACAACTTAGAGCCGGGGCTCCAAAAGCGTTTTAAGAGACACGGAGCATATGAGATGTTCGAAGAGCAGAAAATGGTTTTTCAAGCTCATGCCCGGGTCGAGAGATATGAATTCTCCGACAAGTTCTTCAGCTATAAGATGGAGGAAAACAGTTCTGTCAGTGAGCACATACTCACTATGTCTGGGTTACATAACCGCTTGACTCAGCTGGGAGTTAATCTCCCGGATGACGCGGTCATTGACAGAATCCTTCAGTCGCTTCCACCGAGCTACAAGAGCTTTGTGATGGACTTCAATATGCAGGGGATGGAAAAGACCAATCCTGAAGTATTTGCAATGCTGAAATCAGCAGAGGTAGAAGTCAAAAAGGAACATCAAGTGTTGATGGTGAATAAAACCACTAAGTTCAAGAAGGGCAAGGGTAAGAAGAACTTCAAGAAGGACGGCAAGGGAGTTGCCGCGCCCGGTAAGCAAGCTGCCGGGAAGAAGCCAAAGAATGGACCCAAGCCCGAGACTGAGTGTTTTTATTGCAAGGGAAGTGGTCACTGGAAGCGGAACTGCCCCAAATACTTAGCGGACAAGAAGGCCGGCATCACGAAAGGTATATGTGATATACATATAATTGATGTGTACCTTACCAGTACTCGTAGTAGCTCCTGGGTATTTGATACCGGTGCGGTTGCTCACATTTGTAACTCAAAGCAGGAGCTGCGAAATAAGCGGAGGCTGGCGAAGGACGAGGTGACGATGCGCGTCGGGAATGGTTCCAAGGTCGATGTGATCGCCGTCGGCACGCTACCTCTACATTTACCTACGGGATTAGTTTTAAACCTCAATAATTGTTATTTAGTGCCAGCTTTGAGCATGAACATTGTATCAGGATCTCGTTTAATTCGAGATGGCTACTCATTTAAATCCGAGAATAATGGTTGTTCTATTTATATGAGAGATATGTTTTATGGTCATGCTCCGATGGTGAATGGTTTATTCTTAATGAATCTCGAGCGTAATGCTACACATATTCATAGTGTGAATACCAAAAGATGTAAGGTTGATAATGATAGTCCCACATACTTGTGGCACTGCCGCCTTGGTCACATAGGTGTCAAACGCATGAAGAAGCTCCATGCAGATGGACTTTTAGAGTCTCTTGATTACGAATCATTTGACACGTGCGAACCATGCCTCATGGGTAAAATGACCAAGACTCCATTCTCAGGAACAATGGAGCGAGCAACCAACTTATTGGAAATCATACATACTGATGTGTGCGGTCCAATGAGTGTTGAGGCTCGCGGTGGCTATCATTATGTTCTCACCCTCACTGATGACTTGAGTAGATATGGTATGTCTATTTAATGAAACACAAGTCTGAGACCTCTGAAAAGTTCAAGGAATTTCAGAGTGAGGTTGAGAATCAACGTGACAGGAAAATCAAGTTCTTGCGATCAGATCGTGGAGGAGAATACTTGAGTCACGAGTTTGGCACACACTTAAGAAAATGTGGAATAGTTTCACAACTAACGCCGCCTGGAACACCTCAGCGTAATGGTGTGTCCGAACGTCGTAATCGCACTCTATTAGATATGGTGCGATCTATGATGTCTCTTACCGATTTACCGCTATCATTTTGGGGCTATGCTTTAGAGACTGCCGCATTCACTTTAAATAGGGCTCCGTCAAAATTCGTTGAGACGACACCGTATGAATTATGGTTTGGGAAGAAACCTAAGTTGTCGTTTCTAAAAGTTTGGGGATGCGATGCTTATGTCAAGAAACTTCAACCTGAAAAGCTCGAACCCAAGTCGGAAAAATGCGTCTTCATAGGATACCCTAAAAAAACTATTGGGTATACCTTCTACCTCAGATCCGAAGGCAAGATCTTTGTTGCCAAGAATGGATCCTTCCTAGAGAAGGAGTTTCTCTCGAAAGAAGTAAGTGGGAGGAAAGTAGACCTTGATGAAGTATTACCTCTTGAACCAGAAAATGGCGCAACTCAAGAAAATATTCCTGAGGTGCCTGCACCGACTAGAGAGGAAGTTAATGATGATGATCATGAAACTTCAGATCAAGTTGCTATTGAACTTCGTAGGTCCACAAGGACACGTTCCGCACCAGAGTGGTACGGCAACCCTGTCTTGGAAATCATGTTGTTAGACAACGGTGAACCTTCAAACTATGAAGAAGCGATGGCGGGCCCGGATTCCAACAAATGGCTGGAAGCCATGAAATCCGAGATAGGATCCATGTATGAAAACGAAGTATGGACTTTGACTGACTTGCCCGTTGAGCAGCGAACCATAGAAAATAAATGGATCTTTAAGAAGAAGACAGACGCGGATGGAAATATGACCATCTATAAATCTCGGCTTGTCGCTAAGGGTTATCGATAAGTTCAAGGGGTTGACTACGATGCGACTTTCTCACCCGTAGCGAAGCTGAAGTCCGTCCGAATCATGTTAGCAATTGCCGCATTCTATGATTATGAGATATGGCAAATGGACGTCAAAACGGCATTCCTTAATGGTTTCCTTAAGGAAGAATTGTATATGATGCAGCCGGAAGGTTTTGTCGGTCCTAAGAATGCTGACAAGGTGTGCAAGCTCCAACACTCGATTTATGGGCTGGTGCAAGCATCTCGGAGTTGGAACATTCGCTTTGATGAGATGATCAAAGCGTTTGGGTTTATGCAGACTTATGGAGAAGCCTGCGTTTACAAGAAAGTGAGTGGGAGCTCTGTAGCATTTCTCATATTATATGTAGATGGCATACTTTTGATGGGAAATGATATAGAACTTTTGGACAGCATTAAGGCCTACTTGAATAAGAGTTTTTCAATGAAGGACCTTGGAGAAGCTGCTTATATATTAGGCATAAAGATCTATAGAGATAGATCAAGACGCCTCATAGGTCTTTCACAAAGCACATACCTTGATAAGATATTGAAGAAGTTCAATATGGATCAGTCTAAGAAGGGGTTCTTGCCTGTGTTGCAAGGTGTGAAATTGAGCTCAGCTCAATGTCCGACCACGACAGAAGATATAGACGAGATGAGTGTCATCCCCTATGCCTCAGTCATAGGGTCTATTATGTATGCCATGCTGTGTACCAGACCTGATGTAAACCTTGCCGTAAGTTTGGTAGGTAGGTAGCAAAGTAATCCCGGCAAGGATCACTGGACAACGGTCAAGAATATCCTGAAGTACCTGAAAAGGACTAAGGACATGTTTCTCGTTTATGGAGGTGACGAAGAGCTCGTCGTAAAGGGTTACGTCGATGCTAGCTTCGACACAGACCTGAATGACTCTAAGTCACAAACCGGATACGTGTATATGTTAAATGGTGGAGCAGTAAGCTGGTGCAGCTGCAAGCAGAGCGTCGTGACGGGATCTACATGTGAAGCGGAGTACATGGCGGCCTCGGAGGCAGCGCATGAAGCAATTTGGGTGAAGGAGTTCATCACCGACCTAGGAGTCATACCCAATGCGTCGGGGCCAATCAAACTCTTTTGTGACAACACTGGAGCTATTGCACTTGCCAAGGAGCCCAGGTTTCACAAGAAGACCAGGCACATCAAGCGTCGCTTCAACTCCATTCGTGAAAATGTTCAAGATGGAGACATAGATATTTGTAAAGTACATACGGACCTGAATGTCGCAGATCCGTTGACTAAATCTCTCCCTAGGGCAAAACATGATCAACACCAGAACTCTATGGGTGTTCGATTCATCACAATGTAACTAGATTATTGACTCTAGTGCAAGTGGGAGACTGTTGGAAATATGCCCTAGAGGCAATAATAAAAGGATTATTACTATATTTCCTTGTTCATGATAATTGTCTTTTATGCATGCTATAATTGTGTTATTCGGAAATCGTAATACATGTGTGAATACATAGACACCAACATGTCCCTAGTAAGCCTCTAGTTGACTAGCTCGTTGATCAATAGATAGTCATGGTTTCCTGACTATGGACATTGGATGTCATTGATAACGAGATCACATCATTAGAAGAATGATGTGATGGACAAGACCCAATCCTAAACATAGCACAAGATCGTATAGTTCGTTTGCTAGAGTTTTTCCAATGTCAAGTATCTTTTCCTTAGACCATGAGATCGTGTAACTCCCGGATACCGTAGGAGTGCTTTGGGTGTACCAAACGTCACAACGTAACTGGGTGACTATAAAGGTATACTACGGGTATCTTCGAAAGTGTCTGTTGGGTTGACACGAATCAAGACTGGGATTTGTCACTCCGTATGATGGAAAGGTATCTCTGGGCCCACTCGGTAATGCATCATCATAATGAGCTCAAAGTGACCAAGTGTCTGGTCACGGGATCATGCATTACGGTACGAGTAAAGTGACTTGCCGGTAACGAGATTGAACGAGGTATTGGGATACCGACGATCGAATCTCGGGCAAGTAACGTACCGATTGACAAAGGGAATTGTATACGGGGTTGCTTGAATCCTCGACATCGTGGTTCGTCCGATGAGATCATCGAGGAGCATGTGGTAGCCAACATGGGTATCCAGATCCAGCTGTTGGTTATTGACCGGAGAGCCATCTCGGTCATGTCTACATGTCTCCTGAACCCGTAGGGTCTACACACTTAAGGTTCGATGACGCTAGTGTTGTAGAGATATGAATATGCAGTAACCCGAAAGTTGTTCGGAGTCCCGGATGAGATCCCGGACGTCCGGAGGTGAAGAATTATATATAGGAACTGCAGTTTCGGCCATCAGGAGAGTTTTGGGGGTCACCGGTATTGTATCGGGACCACCGGAAGGGTCCCGGGGGTCCACCGGGTGGGGCCACCCATCCTGGAGGGCCCCATGGGCTGAAGTGGGGAGGGGAACCAGCCCATACTGGGCTGGTGCGCCCCCTTCGGCCCACCCCATGCGCCTAGGGTTGGGAACCCTAGGGTGGGGGGCGCCCCACCTGGCTTGGGGGGCACTCCACCCCTTGGCCGTCGCCCCCCTAGGAGATCCCATCTCCTAGGGCCGGTGCCCCCCTAGGGGAGCCTATATAAAGAGGGGGGAGGGAGGGGCATCCGCACCCTTGACTCTTGGCGCCTCCCTCTCCCCTGCTACACCTCTCCCTCTCGCAGTAGAACGGCGAAGCCCTGCTGCGGTGACTCCTGCATCCACCACCACGCTGTCGTGCTGCTGGATCTCCATCAACCTCCCCTTCCCCCTTGCTGGATCAAGAAGGAGGAGACGTCACGCTGACCGTACGTGTGTTGAACGCGGAGGTGCCGTCCGTTCGGCGCTAGGATCTCCGGTGATTTGGATCACGTCGAGTACGACTTCCTCATCCCCGTTCTTTGAACGCTTCCGCGCGTGATCTACAAAGATATGTAGATGCAATTCGATCACTCGTTGCTAGATGAACTCATAGATGGATCTTGGTGAAACCGTAGGAAATTTTTTGTTTTCTGCAACGTTCCCCAACAGGTGCTACCCGGCTAGATTCTTTCAACCGTAGTGGCTTCGCCTTTGGCAAGCTACTTTGATCCAAAAGGCTGTATATATGGAGAGCTCTTCGGCATAAAAAAAGTTTCTTTAGAACGAAATTATATGGGCATACGAAAAAGTTTCAATGCCCCGTCAATGCACATTGTTTTATAAATCAAACTATTATTTTTTACAAAAACCATATGATTGGATTAGGAATGCGAGGAACTCTTATCCCGTTGTTTTTTTTAGAAAAATGTTCGCATATTGAAATAATGTTGATGCATTTTGGAAAATGTTTACCTTTTTATTTAAAATGTGTTCATATAATTATGAAATGCTTTTTCCTGTTTAAAAAGATGTTTGTAATTTAAAAAGTATGCCTTTGAAAAAAGATCATATCACTTAAAAAGTGTTGATATGTTTTAGAAAGAAAGATGATGTATTTAAAAGAAAATTCATTTTAGAAGTAAGTGAGAGTATGAGGGACGGTGTATGAACTAGGTGCATGGTCTAGCTTGTGGAGGGCGGCCCTCACGTCGAGCTTGACTGGATTAGTTTTAAAGTTTAAAGCATTCCTTTACACTAGCGTGGTTCAATGACAAGTGTATCTTGCAGTAGCTAAAATCGTTGTCTTGAGATTGACCACATTCAAACACCTTGAGATAAACTGGATCTGTGAGGGTTGAACCATGCTTATGGTGCTAGGGGCATATGTTTTTTTTTTCATTCGTTGCAACACACGATCATTTTTGCTAGTAAAAAAAATATCACCAATGATTTCCGAGCCATACTCTTGTAAACGGTCTGTTAGGGATAGACAGACTGTCCTGTATCCGTCACGTTCCACTGTTACTTTTTTTTAAGAGGTCTGTACTTTTCTCAAGAGGTCTGCACTATACCGGCGCGCGGGTCCTCCACTGGAACGTCAGCTATGCTGTTGCCTACGTCTCCGACGATCTGTCATCGACCGCTACGTCTCCGACGATCTGTCATCGACCGCGACGACAGGGAACTCCACCCAGATATGCAGGACCTCCGATCCTTGGCGCCATGGGCTCAAAGGCATGCGGCTAGTCGGAGAAATACAGATTTTTTATTTGCAGTCTACGCACCCTAACGTACATCCCAACAAGAAATACAGATTTAGATAGAAAGGGCAACTACGAGACGTTTGCCTATGTCGAGACCACTGAGCCGCTAAGTATTTCCACAATAAATCATTAAATATATTTGATTAATAGAACACTTGGTTACCTCTATGGTGAAAATAGTTAGTTTTAGTACTATGAGACGTTGTTTTAGTTTTAGTTACACAAATTATCAACTCATGCACCTCCACGGTCTTGTAAATTAGGAAATGGTTTTTCAATTGTGAGATTTACAAATTTGAGAATAAATTATGTACATCATTTGACATATATAAATACTTGGTTACCTCTATGGGCGGTGCCAGGTTCGCCAACAGGTTAGAACACTTGTTACCTAAATGGTTTTTCAAGTGTATGTTGTATAGGTTCGCCAACATGCTTCATTGTCTACTTGGTGGTTGGCACGCCTTGTTATAGGATGCTACCAACCGGGCAGGTCGGAGGTGATCCGACCTGTGACCAAACTGACTTGATTCTAAGGGGTCGCGCGCTTAAGAGAAGGAACATGTGAGGTTGGATCCGACTCCACGAGTCAGATGTGATCCTACTCGGATTCGGATCCAGGCCGAACAAAATTTGGACTTTAGGATCCGTGCGAGGCTCAAGTGTTGAGCCCGAGACAGATGCCTATATATAGTGTAGGCGTGGCATACGGTTTCAGTTGACCGTTTCAGTGCTGTCACTAGGGTTTTCCATGTGTTGCAACTAGTCACCTCCACTCACCGCCGGCTGTGTGATCGAACTTAGCAGTTCGCCGCACGGTGTTCCTCTTGCACGCGAGAATACCTTTAGAGGCGGTGCACTTGCGCTGTTCCAGCGAACCTATACGTGGGAACCGATGACCGGTTGTTCGAGGAATATCGGACGAGGAGAAGACGAACACCGTGGACGCGCTGTCCCAACTCTTCTTTCGCTGCACGGCACTACAAGTTTAGTGGTAACGATCCGTGATCTATCTATGCTAGCATGTTCTTGGATGTTTCACAGATAGAAATTTTTTATTTGCAGTCTACGCACCCTAACGTACATCCCAACAAGAAATACAGATTTAGATAGAAAGGGCAACTACGAGACGTTTGCCTATGTCGAGACCACTGAGCCGCTAAGTATTTACACAATAAATCATTAAATATATTTGAATAATAGAACACTTGGTTACCTCTATGGTGAAAATAGTTAGTTTTAGTACTATGAGACGTTGTTTTAGTTTTAGTTACACAAATTATCAAGTCATGCACCTACACAGCCTTGTAAATTACGAAATGGTTTTTCAATTGTGAGATTTACAAATTTGAGAATAAATTATGTACATCATTTGACATATATAAATACTTGGTTACCTCTATGGGCGGTGCCAGGTTCGCCAACAGGTTAGAACACTTATTACCTAAATAGTTTTTCAAGTGTATGTTGTATAGGTTCGCCAACATGCTTCATTGTCTACTTGGTGGTTGGCACGCCTTGTTATAGGATGCTACCAACCGGGCAGGTCGGAGGTGATCCGACCTGTGACCAAACTGACTTGATTCTAAGGGGTCGCGCGCTTAAGAGAAGGAACATGTGAGGTTGGATCCGACTCCACGAGTCAGATGTGATCCTACTCGGATTCGGATCCAGGCCGAACAAAATTTGGACTTTAGGATCCGTGCGAGGCTCAGGTGTTGAGCCCGAGACAGATGCCTATATATAGTGTAGGTGTGGCATATGGTTTCAGTTGATCGTTTCAGTGCTGTCACTAGGGTTTTCCATGTGTTGCAACTAGTCACCTCCACTCACCGCCGGCTGTGTGATCGAACTTAGCAGTTCGCCGCACGGTGTTCCTCTTGCACGCGAGAATACCGTTAGAGGCGGTGCACTTGCGCTGTTCCAGCGAACCTATACGTGGGAACCGATGACCGGTTGTTCGAGGAAGATCGGACGAGGAGAAGACGAACACCGTGGACGCGCTGTCCCAACTCTTCTTTCGCTGCACGGCACTACAAGTTTAGTGGTAACGATCCGTGATCTATCTATGCTAGCATGTTCTTGGATGTTTCACAGATAGAAATTTTTTATTTGCAGTCTACGCACCCTAACGTACATCCCAACAAGAAATACAGATTTACATAGAAAGGGCAACTACGAGACGTTTGCCTATGTCGAGACCACTGAGCCGCTAAGTATTTACACAATAAATCATTAAATATATTTGAATAATAGAACACTTGGTTACCTCTATGGTGAAAATAGTTAGTTTTAGTACTATGAGACGTTGTTTTAGTTTTAGTTACACAAATTATCAAGTCATGCACCTACACAGCCTTGTAAATTACGAAATGGTTTTTCAATTGTGAGATTTACAAATTTGAGAATAAATTATGTACATCATTTGACATATATAAATACTTGGTTACCTCTATGGGCGGTGCCAGGTTCGCCAACAGGTTAGAACACTTATTACCTAAATGGTTTTTCAAGTGTTTGTTGTATAGGTTCGCCAACATGCTTCATTGTCTACTTGGTGGTTGGCACGCCTTGTTATAGGATGCTACCAACCGGGCAGGTCGGAGGTGATCCGACCTGTGACCAAACTGACTTGATTCTAAGGGGTCGCGCGCTTAAGAGAAGGAACATGTGAGGTTGGATCCGACTCCACGAGTCAGATGTGATCCTACTCGGATTCGGATCCAGGCCGAACAACATTTGGACTTTAGGATCCGTGCGAGGCTCAAGTGTTGAGCCCGAGACAGATGCCTATATATAGTGTAGGCGTGGCATACGGTTTCAGTTGACCGTTTCAGTGCTGTCACTAGGGTTTTCCATGTGTTGCAACTAGTCACCTCCACTCACCGCCGGCTGTGTGATCGAACTTAGCAGTTCGCCGCACGGTGTTCCTCTTGCACGCGAGAATACCGTTAGAGGCGGTGCACTTGCGCTGTTCCAGCGAACCTATACGTGGGAACCGATGACCGGTTGTTCGAGGAAGATCGGACGAGGAGAAGACGAACACCGTGGACGCGCTGTCCCAACTCTTCTTTCGCTGCACGGCACTACAAGTTTAGTGGTAACGATCCGTGATCTATCTATGCTAGCATGTTCTTGGATGTTTCACAGATAGAAATTTTTTATTTGCAGTCTACGCACCCTAACGTACATCCCAACAAGAAATACAGATTTAGATAGAAAGGGCAATTACGAGACGTTTGCCTATGTCGAGACCACTGAGCCGCTAAGTATTTACACAATAAATCATTAAATATATTTGAATAATAGAACACTTGGTTACCTCTATGGTGAAAATAGTTAGTTTTAGTACTACGAGACGTTGTTTTAGTTTTAGTTACACAAATTATCAAGTGATGCACCTACACAGCCTTGTAAATTACGAAATGGTTTTTCAATTGTGAGATTTACAAATTTGAGAATAAATTATGTACATCATTTGACATATATAAATACTTGGTTACCTCTATGGGCGGTGCCAGGTTCGCCAACAGGTTAGAACACTTATTACCTAAATGGTTTTTCAAGTGTATGTTGTATAGGTTCGCCAACATGCTTCATTGTCTACTTGGTGGTTGGCACGCCTTGTTATAGGATGCTACCAACCGGGCAGGTCGGAGGTGATCCGACCTGTGACCAAACTGACTTGATTCTAAGGGGTCGCGCGCTTAAGAGAAGGAACATGTGAGGTTGGATCCGACTCCACGAGTCAGATGTGATCCTACTCGGATTCGGATCCAGGCCGAACAAAATTTGGACTTTAGGATCCGTGCGAGGCTCAAGTGTTGAGCCCGAGACAGATGCCTATATATAGTGTAGGCGTGGCATACGGTTTCAGTTGACCGTTTCAGTGCTGTCACTAGGGTTTTCCATGTGTTGCAACTAGTCACCTCCACTCACCGCCGGCTGTGTGATCGAACTTAGCAGTTCGCCGCACGGTGTTCCTCTTGCACGCGAGAATACCGTTAGAGGCGGTGCACTTGCGCTGTTCCAGCGAACCTATACGTGGGAACCGATGACCGGTTGTTCGAGGAAGATCAGACGAGGAGAAGACGAACACCGTGGACGCGTTGTCCCAACTCTTCTTTCGCTGCACGTCACTACAAGTTTAGTGGTAACGATTTGTGATCTATCTATGCTAGCATGTTCTTGGATGTTTCACAGATAGAAATTTTTTATTTGCAGTCTACGCACCCTAACGTACATCCCAACAAGAAATACAGATTTAGATAGAAAGGGCAATTACGAGACGTTTGCCTATGTCGAGACCACTGAGCCGCTAAGTATTTACACAATAAATCATTAAATATATTTGAATAATAGAACACTTGGTTACCTCTATGGTGAAAATAGTTAGTTTTAGTACTACGAGACGTTCACTGGTGGAAAAAAGGCCTTTGGTCGCGGTTCGCAACTGCCATTAGTCGCGGTTGCGCAACCGCGACCAAATAAGCGCGACTAAAGCCCCCCACCTTTAGTCGCGGCTGCTTAAGAACCGCGACTAACGGCCCGTCCACGTGGGCACCAGGCGGCCGTCGGGGCGGAGGACCTTTAGTCGCGGTTCTTCTGGCCAACCGCGACTAAAGGCCGCCACAGGTTTAGGGTTTTAGCCCCCCCCCTAAACCTGTTTTCTGTTTAATTTGTATTGTTTTATTTTTTTGTGCTTTATTTTAATTTTGAAGGAGTTTCATATATTCTACGGTACTACATACATGCATATGAATGTACAATTTCAAATAAATTTGAAATTAGAACCAAAAAGAATTCAAGAGGAATATACAATATATATTCAATATCATCGGATGACCATATACAATTTTGAACAAGTTTCCATACATGATTTAATGCATATAAAGTTCTACGTCCTCGTAATAGTGTTCTCCTTTAGGATGGAGGACTTCCCTGCTGAACCATCCAGCTAGTTCCTCTTGAAGTGGTCGGAAGCGAGCTTCTGGACTAAGCATCCACCGGAGGTTATTCCTCTGAGCATTGGTATCACTCGGAACCCGCTCAGAGGTGTATCTCCGGATCATCTCACAGACATAGTATCCACATAGATTGGTCTCCGGTGGCTGAATATCCCCAGCATTCTTAGCCTTTAACATTTTGAATTCTAGCTCTTTTTTGAATTCACCGACCTTTGTATCTACGAACCGTCTCCAAACCCTACGAGGCAAAGAAAATTAAATGAACAAGAGAGTTATTAATTAGTTACTTGATATTAGGAAATGAACGAAATAGGCCGATCGATATAGAGCGCAAATGAATGAAAATAATTACTTCTGCAACATTCTTCTCATGCCGCCCCAAAGCTTTGGATCCATATTCACAGAGTCATGGACGAGACATTCTGAGGTGTTAACTTTAATTACTAGCAGAATCCAGTGGAACCTGCGGACACGATACATGCACAGTACGTCATGCATAACTCATCGATTAGCCGGCCACATACCATGCATGGAGTAAACAAAAGAGAATGTGCTCAAGACAGAAACACTCACTCAAAATGGTAAGGAAATAGAATATCACTTTTGAGTTCCTGCTTTGTAAGAAACTGCCACAGGTCTGCCTCCACGTCGGCGGGGTGACGCTCCAACACATGTCCATTAACGATGTGTGGGTCAATGAACCCAACATCATGAATGTTCCTTACTCTGCATTCCTTAATCTTCATTCTGCATGTATAATAGCGGACACAACAATATAGTTAGGACATATATATAGTGCAGGCAATATGAACGAGATGGGGTAGAAATTAATAAATCACTTACAGAACGTAGCAACTGATGATAGATTTATCGAGCTCGCGCAGATTGAAAAGCTGGAACAATTCACTCAGTTCAATTTGTACATAGTAATGTTTGAAGTGATGCTCATGTCTAACTTCCGCATAAATATATTCTTTGGCGTTTTTATTTTTTATGTAACCCTTGTACCATTTCAGCAGACCTTTCATTTGTGGAGGTAGATCCTTTTCCTGCGCAGGCTCGATGAGAGGCCCATTCTTGACATATGTAATTACTACCTCCTTCACTGGCGCCTCATCAAGGCCTAACAGTTCACGAAGAGTAATACCTAAGTTGGCCGCTTGTTCTCTGGCACTCGTTACAGTCAATCCCTGTGCTGCCGCAGCTTGTATGATCTCGGGGGCATCCGGACAGAAGGCTTCCACTATAAGCGGGGCAATCGATTGTTTACTTTGTTCCCCGAGCTGGGCAACTTGTTTCCCGCTTTTTTTACTTTCGGTCTTCTCCCGCTCTTTGTTCTCCTTGAACATGAGTGCCTGCCTGCGAAGTTCACGTGCATAGTCGTTAGGCAGATTCTTCGCGGCTTGGGACGGTGTGCTCAAAAATGACTTAGCCCACTTCTTTTGCTCATCAGAAAATACTGGCTTGGGCTCGGGCTCTCTTTTCTTCTTGCAGTCCTCCTTCCATTTCTCCAAATCAGCAGCCGCGGCCGCGTCGACTTCCTCGGCACTACGTTCCCAAGGCCTTGTGGGGAGAGGCTTCAGTGATGGCTCCGGTACCTTTGTGATCTTAGGTACATAAGGGTCCGGGTTAATAATCCAGGACTGCTTCTGCTTCTTTGCCGGAGGTGGATTGGGGGGCGGCGTCTGATCACCCGCCGGACGAGGACTGGGGGGCGGCGGCTGATCACCCGCCGGACGTTGTGGACTGGGGGGCGGCGTCGGCTGACGTGACGGAGGTGTAGGTGAACCGCCACCACCACCACCACCACCACCACCGCCACCGCCACCACCACCACCGTAGGGGGGTGGACTTGTTGTCCTTGGCGCCTCGCCTGGAAACTTGATAAACTTCTTTTGCCATAGAATGAAATGGCGCTTGACATCTCCAAGTCTTTTCTCCCCTTCAGGTGTAGCAATGTCAATCTCCAGGTCCTCAAACCCTTGGACTATGTCCTCCACCGTGACACGAGCATAGCCATCTTGAATGGGGTTGTTGTGGTGGAGTGCTCCAGGTAAACATGGTAAAGCACTGCCGATGGCTACCTTCATGGACATGTTCCCGATAGGATAATACAGATGACATTCTTTCATCTCCTTTATATCGTCCACGGGGTAGCGAGGAGGCTCCGGTGAAGTAATTTCGACCACCAGAGGCTCCGGTGCAGTAATTTCGACCACCAGAGGCTCCGGTGCAGTAATTTCGACCGTCGGTGCATCTGCACCAGCCGGTGGGGCCTCCGTGGAAGCCACGCTGCTTCTCCGCTGCTGGCTTCCGAGATCCGCTGGATGATCTTCATGCTGCACCCGAGCTGCATCTCTTTCGGCTACTAGTACACTCATGGTTTTCTTCATCACATCCATTTCCGATGCCAACCGCGCCACAACATCTGCTTCCCGATCCATCTTTCTCTTACGGCTTCTGTAACCGTACGGGTCATCGTTCTGGGGGAACCCTATTTTCCACGGAATGTGCCCCATGCCTCGTACACGTCCTCCGTGTTCAGGATTCCCGAGGGCTTTTGTCAGCGCGTCGTTCTCTCTGTTGAACTTGATCTTCCCCTGTTGAGCATCCCTCATTGCGTTAATAAGGGCTTGGGTGGGTTTAATTAATTTGCCCCGGTAAACACACTCCCCTGTCTCCGGGTTCAGCGTTCCCCCATGCCCGTACCACCAGCTTTTGGCCCTTGGGTCCCATCCCTCCGTACCTGGACGGATTCCTCGCGCCCTCAGCTCGTTCTCCATCTTCTCCAACCTAGGCACCCAAATGCGATACCCTCCTGGCCCCATAACATGATTGTACTCCTTCTTAGCCGCATTTTCCTTATTTTTTTTCGATATTTGAATGAACTGCTCCGATTTCTTTTGCTTCACAAATTCTGGCCAATCATGTTTCAGTTTCTCATATTGTCCTTTGAAATCCGGAGTCTTGTTCTGCTTGACAAAGTCATGGGCTAGATTTTGCTTGAATTTCCGGAATGCGTCGGCCATCTTATGAAGAGCGAACTGTTTGACTAGCCTCCTCCTCTCCTTGTTTTCCTCAATCTTGTTACCCTCCTCATCGAATTTGTTGTATTCCGGAGGTAGAATGAAATGTTCCATAAGCTTCTTGAAGCAATCTTTTTTTGTTCTCTTATCGACAAAAGTGAAACCATCAATTCGTGCCTTCTTTGGCTCATTTCACTCCTGGACGGTGATCGAGACGTTGTCTCTAACAATGGCTCCGCATTGGCTGACAAACTTGGTGGCGTTCTTGCGGGGCTCCAGCGGCCTGCCGGTTGCACTGTCGACAACCTCGATGGTGCATGTTTCTCCTTGTTTCATCGTCTTGGTTGCGCCACGCTTTGACGACGTACTCGATTGTTTCGACGATCCGGCCGAGGGCTAAAATAAGAAAGAGTCGCGCGCGTTAGTACACACATATTTATTCAAATCAGTTAGTTTGTATCACCAGAGGCTCAATGTATATATATACCTCGGCGCCGGAGGTGGTTGCTACTTCCATTTGAAGATCGTCGTTTATCGACGTTTGTTCGGCATCATCTTGCTGACGGCGCCCTTCATCTTCACCGTCAAGGTTCAGATAAGAAGAGATATCATCTTCTTCTTCTCCGGTCGGCACATATAGAATATCGCCGTTTATGATGCCGAACATATGTGCTTCACCGTCCGGATCATAGTTGTCCATAATCGGGTCAGCTCTATCGTCCGCCATTATGTCAGTCCTGAAAACATGTAGTAAAAACAAATTAATTAAGTGAAGAAGGGGGGCGGTGGCGGTGGCGGTGGCGAAAGGGCGGTGGCAAAAGGAGGGGGCGAGGAAGGGGTGGGAGAGGGTGTCGCGGTAGAGCGCGAGACGGGGCGGCAGACGACGGCGTCACGGAGAGGGAGGCGAGGACAACACATTTATAACCCTCGCCATCCCCTCTCGATCCCTAAAAAAACACCGCGCGCATCGCCGCCCCCCTCGCCGCCCCCTCTCCGTATATACGTTTTTTTTGTTAATTATCAAATTTTACGGTTTTTTTTGTTAATTATCAAGTTTTAAGTTATTTACCGTTTTTGTTAAACTAAGTTATTTACCGTTTTTGTTAATTATCAAATTTTACCGTTTTTTTTGTTAATTAACTAGTTAAAAAATTCTCTCCCTCTCTCTCTCTCTCTGCTCTCTCTCTCTCTCTCTCTCTCTCTCTCTCTGCTCTCTGCTCTCTCTCTCTCTGCTCTCTCTCTCTCTCTCTCTCTCTCGATCATCGCTCTGTAGAGCAGTAGAGCAGTTGAGGGCGGCGAGGCCGGCGGCCCGAGGATGGATTGGGGGGCGGCGTTGAGGGCGGCGAGGCCGGCCGCCGGCGTTGAGGGCAGCGAGGCGGCGCGGTGGGCGAGGGAGGCCGGCGGGCGGCGTACTAGGGCGAAAGGGGGCGACGGGCGCCGTACGTGGGCGAGAGGGGGCGGCGGGCGACGGCGGGCGGCGTCGAGGGCGCGGGCGACGGCGGGCGGCGTCGAGGGCGAGGTCGACGGCGGGCGGCGTCGAGGGCGAGGGCGGCAGGCCTTCGGCGCGGCAGAGAACGAGCAGAGAAATGGAGGCGACGGGTCGGGCGGTTGTATTTATAGCCCCCCCCCTTTAGTCGCGGTTGGGGAGGCGACCCGCGACTAAAGGGCCTTTAGTCGCGGTTGGGGAGGCGACCCGCAACTAAAGGGAAACCTTTAGTCGCGGTTGGGGAGGCGAGCCGCGACTAAAGGGTAACCTTTAGTCGCGGTTGGGGAGGCGACCCGCGACTAAAGGACTTTTTTGGCGGGTTTTTCGTTCCCGCGCGCAACCACCTTTAGTCGCGGTTGGGCAGGCCAACCGCGACTAAAGGTATTTTCCAAATACTTTTTCTTTTTGAAAATCTTAAAAATACAAATAATATATCAAAAAATTCAGAAAAAAATAACTAATTCAATTCAATATGTTAAAAACACAAATATTATATCAAAAAATTCAGAAAAAAAAACTAATTCAATTCAAAATTCTAAAAATAAAAATAATATATCAAAAAATTAAGAAAAATAAAACTAATTCAATTCAAAATGTTAAAAATACAAATAATATATCAAAAAATTCAGAAAAAAAAACTAATTCAATTCAAAATTCTAAAAATACAAGTAATATATCAAAAAATTAAGAAAAATAAAACTAATTCAATTCAAAATTCTAAAAATACAAATAATATATCAAAAAATTAAGAAAAATAAAACTAATTCAATTCATCAGCAATGGTCCCTCTAACATGCGATCCAAATTCTCCCTCTCCTTTTCAGTTTCGCAGCGTCTCCGTGCATCAGCAATGGTCCGACCAAGATCATCAACGGGATCATCACGTGCCTCTTCTTCACCTTCCCCTTCACCTTCAGCATCCTCCATGAAAGTATCACCGAAATGAGCAAGATAGCTTTCATCGATGAAATCATCCCCTTCTTCATCTTCTTCCATTATAACCCCTCTTTCTCCATGCTTGGTCCAACAATTATAGCTTGGCATGAAACCGTGCCGAAGCAGATGCATGTGAACATCTCTTGAGGAAGAGTAACCCTTCTGATTCTTACAGATAACACATGGACAGATAACAAAACCCCCCTGCTTGTTCGCATTAGCCACTACGAGGAAATCTTTCAAACCCGTAGTGAACTCGCCGGAGAGTCGGTTACCGTACATCCATTGCCGATTCATCTGCATTATTATAATATAAAATATATAATTAACCATCATGCATTTGTTAAACTAACTAGCTACAAACAATATAAATTAAACAATGAACTGCACACATGCATATTTTATCAATGACACATCAAAGGTTCATCAAGTTGCTAACCGCGATCGAGGAGTGTGGCTCCAACACTTCATGTCATGTTTGTTTCATGCTCTTGGGGCATTTCATCAAACACCTTATGTGCATAAGAGGAACCAAAAGCAAACCTACACCCACTTGTGAAGAGAATGGCTCCAAATGGCTAAGTGTTGGCTGCTGGATGGGTATATATAGGGGAGGGGCTTTAGTTGCGGTTGGCCTGGCAAACCGTGACTAAAGGTGCCCGAAGGCCTTTAGTCGCGGTTGTCCTGGCCAACCGCGACTAAAGACCCTCACGTGCGCCAGCTGGCCACCGAGCGCCCTGGGCCCAGGCCTTTGGTCGCGGTTCACCTCCAGAACCGCGACTAAAGGTCCCATTAGTCGCGGTTCCTACAGCTTCGCGACTTATGGGGCTGGACGGAAGCCTGTTTTTCCACCAGTGGTTGTTTTAGTTTTAGTTACACAAATTATCAAGTCATGCACCTACACAGCCTTGTAAATTACGAAATGGTTTTTCAATTGTGAGATTTACAAATTTGAGAATAAATTATGTACATCATTTGACATATATAAATACTTGGTTACCTCTATGGGCGGTGCCAGGTTCGCCAACAGGTTAGAACACTTGTTACCTAAATGGTTTTTCAAGTGTATGTTGTATAGGTTCGCCAACATGCTTCATTGTCTACTTGGTGGTTGGCACGCCTTGGTATAGGATGCTACCAACCGGGCAGGTCGGAGGTGATCCGACCTGTGACCAAACTGACTTGAATCTAAGGGGTCGCGCGCTTAAGAGAAGGAACATGTGAGGTTGGATCCGACTCCACGAGTCAGATGTGATCCTACTCGGATTCGGATCCAGGCCGAACAAAATTTGGACTTTAGGATCCGTGCGAGGCTCAAGTGGTTGAGCCCGAGACAGATGCCTATATATAGTGTAGGTGTGGCATATGGTTTCAGTTGACCGTTTCAGTGCTGTCACTAGGGTTTTCCATGTGTTGCAACTAGTCACCTCCACTCACCGTCGGCTGTGTGATCGAACTTAGCAGTTCGCCGCACGTTGTTCCTCTTGCACGCGAGAATACCGTTAGAGGCGGTGCACTTACGCTGTTCCAGCGAACCTATACGTGGGAACCGATGACCGGTTGTTCGAGGAAGATCGGACGAGGAGAAGACGAACACCGTGGACGCGCTGCCCCAACTCTTCTTTCGCTACACGACACTACAGGTTTAGTGGTAACGATCCGTGATCTATCTCTGCTAGCATGTTCTTGGATGTTTCGCGGATAGAAATTTTTTATTTGCAGTCTACGCACCCTAACGTACATCCCAACAAAAAATACAGATTTAGATAGAAAGGGCAACTACCAGACGTTTGCCTATGTCGAGACCACTGAGCCGCTAAGTATTTACACAATAAATCATTAAATATATTTGAATAATAGAACACTTGGTTACTTCTATGGTGAAAATAGTTAGTTTTAGTACTATGAGACGTTGTTTTAGTTTTAGTTACACAAATTATCAACTCATGCACCTACACAGTCTTGTAAATTAGGAAATGGATTTTCAATTGTGAGATTTACAAATTTGAGAAGAAATTATGTACATCATTTGACATATATAAATACTTGGTTACCTCTATGGGCGGTGCCAGGTTCGCCAACAGGTTAGAACACTTGTTACCTAAATGGTTTTTCAAGTGTATGTTGTATAGGTTTGCCAACATGCTTCATTGTCTACTTGGTGGTTGGCACGCCTTGTTATAGGATGCTACCAACCGGGCAGGTCGGAGGTGATCCGACCTGTGACCAAACTGACCTGAATCTAAGGGGTCGTGCGCTTAAGAGAAGGAACATGTGAGGTTGGATCCGACTCCACGAGTCAGATGTGATCCTACTCGGATTCGGATCCAGGCCGAACAAAATTTGGACTTTAGGATCCGTGCGAGGCTCAAGTGTTGAGCCCGAGACAGATGCCTATATATAGTGTAGGTGTGGCATACGGTTTCAGTTGATCGTTTCAGTGCTGTCACTAGGGTTTTCCACGTGTTGCAACTAGTCACCTCCACTCACCGCCGGCTGTGTGATCGAACTTAGCAATTCGCCGCACGGTGTTCCTCTTGCACGCGAGAATACCGTTAGAGGCGGTGCACTTGCGCTGTTCCAGCGAACCTATACGTGGGAACCGATGACCGGTTGTTCGAGGAAGATCGAAGGAGGAGAAGACGAACACCGTGGACGCGCTGCCCCAACTCTTCTTTCGTTGCATGGCACTATAGGTTTAGTGGTAACGATCCGTGATCTATCTCTGCTAGCATGTTCTTGGATGTTTCGCAGATAGAAATTTTTTATTTGCAGTCTACGCACCTTAACGTACATCCCAACAAGAAATGCAGATTTAGGTAGAAAGGGCAACTAGGAGACGTTTGCCTATGTCGAGACCACTGAGCCGCTAAGTATTTACACAATAAATCATTAAATATATTTGAATAATAGAACGCTTGGTTACCTCTATGGTGAAAATAGTTAGTTTTAGTACTATGAGACGTTGTTTTAGTTTTAGTTACACAAATTATCAACTCATGCACCTACACGGTCTTGTAAATTAGGAAATGGTTTTTCAATTGTGAGATTTACAAATTTGAGAATAAATTATGTACATCATTTGACATATATAAATACTTGGTTACCTCTATGGGCGGTGCCAGGTTCGCCAACAGGTTAGAACACTTGTTACCTAAATGGTTTTTCAAGTGTATGTTGTATAGGTTCGCCAACATGCTTCATTTTTTACTTGGTGGTTGGCACGCCTTGTTATAGGATGCTACCAACCGGGCAGGTCGGAGGTGATCCGACCTGTGACCAAACTGACTTGAATCTAAGGGGTCGCGCGCTTAAGAGAAGGAACATGTGAGGTTGGATCCGACTCCACGAGTCAGATGTGATCCTACTCGGATTCGAATCTAGGCCGAACAAAATTTGGACTTTAGGATCCGTGCGAGGCTCAAATGTTGAGCCCGAGACAGATGCCTATATATATTGTAGGTGTGGCATACGGTTTCAGTTGACCGTTTCAGTGCTGTCACTAGGGTTTTCCATGTGTTGCAACTAGTCACCTCCACTCACCGCCGGCTGTGTGATCGAACTTAGCAGTTCGCCGTACGGTGTTCCTCTTGCACGCGAGAATACCGTTATAGGCGGTGCACTTGCGCTGTTTCAGCGAACCTATACGTGGGATCCGATGACCGGTTGTTCGAGGAAGATCGGACGAGGAGAAGAAGAACACCGTGGACGCGCTGCCCCAACTCTTTTTTCGCTGCACGGCACTACAGGTTTAGTGGTAACGATCCGTGATCTATCTCTGCTAGCATGTTCTTGGATGTTTCGTGAATAGAAATTTTTTATTGCAGTCTACGCACCTTAACGTACATCCCAACAAGAAATACAGATTTAACCACCAGAAGGCCTGCAACTAATTTACTTTACCCGTTTCTCATAGGACCATCACATTCAACAAATACACCTCCTCCAACGTGAAAACCACGCCTGCTGCTACTGCTTCCGCCTTACACTGCAAACCGAGCAACCACCTAAAACAAACGACACGCCCTGTGTCAATATATAGACTCCTCTGATCAAAATGTTGTTCTTTCGTTGGACAGCCGAGCTTCCGAATCTGCCGCCAAGTTCCTGAGATCCATCCACAGTTGTCACTCACACCTAGAGTTTATGTAGGGCTTTTTGACAAAATCCTAGAGTTTAGGTAGGGTTTCTTGGTTCATTGAAAAACACTAGGGCTGGATTTTGATTGAGGTGAGGAGAAAACAGGCTCTCGCGACCGCGTCGCCCCCGCGGGCGACCGGCCGCACCCCCAGCGCCTCCTTCCCGAGCACTCCCCCTTCCCTCCCTTCTTGGTGCTGTCGCTGGCGTCCGGCGCCAGGCCTGGCCCGGGTGGCACAATTGTAGCAGCGACCGCACCGCCTCCCTCTGCCGCCCGAAGCCGTGCTGCTGCCGCCATCGTGGTCGTGGTCGAAGCCACTGCCGTGCTGACGCCGTCTTGCCACCAACTGAGCAGCCGTGAGCATCAGCTGCTCATCCGCCCGCTCGCCGCCGGCCTGCGCGCCAACGCGACCTCTCGTCGAACGCCTTCAGGCGGCTCGAAGCCTCCTCGAGCGACATCTTCTCCACGTCGCATAATTGCTCCATCCCAGCGACGCTGGAGTAGAGGCGGTCAGGGACCGAGTCCAACAATTTCTTCACCATTGCCGGGTCCTCCAGAGTCGACCCTAGCCCTGCGTAGCGTGCTACCATGCCGCCAATCTTCCCGGCGAACGCGTCCAATGTCTCCCCGTCCACCATGCGCAGCTGCTCGAATTCACCGCGAAGGGTGGACAGCCGCGCTGCCCAGACCTGCTCGGCTCCGAAGAAGCGAGTCTTGAGGCTGGTCCACACTTCCGCCAGTGTCTTCTTCGTCTACACCTGCATTAGGATATCTCAAAGAGCGCGCCGAACAACATTGCCATGGTCGCCTTGTTCTTCTTGTTGTCGACCGCCGTGTTGCTCGCCGGCGGCACTGCCTCCCACAGACTCTGGGTATCGAGAATCGCCTCTGCCTTGGTCGCCCACACAGTGTAATTGTCCGGCATGAGCATTGGCATCGAGAACGACATCGTGCCCCCTCCGACGCCGTGCTGGATAATCGCCATGGCCACCGGTAGAATCTTACCAAAGCTCTGATGCTAATTGCTGGCACCGAAGCCTTCCCCAAGTTCACCTCTCGTCACTAACACTCTCGCTGGCTCAAACCGAAGGAAGAAGAAGGAAGCGGGAGCACCATGGACACAATGTTTCTTTCCCGCACACGAATGTCTGTTGCACGAAAAGCATTTTTTCCCATAGCTCAACCTCCGTCGCTCCGGCAATTACAACAATCATCATGGGGCTTTTATACCTAGGCCGGCACAGGGCATGATCCCCATGCCTCCTACCCAGCCAGGCGCCCTATCAGCCCGCTCTGGCGATGCTCTGATGGCTCGGCGATGCTTCATTACAGCTCTGATGATGCTCCGACGGCTCAGTGATGCTCCATTGCATCATCAACGATGCCCCGGCGGCTCGGCGATGCTCCATTGTAGAACCGACGATGCTCTGAAGGATTAGCGATGTTCTCGCGGCCTGACGAATGCTCCATCACAAGACCTATGATGTTCCATTGCATCGTTGGCGATGCTCCGCCAGCCAGACGATGCTCCACCGCATTGCGAATGATGCTTCGAAGGACTGGCGATATTCTGGCGGCTGGACTAATGCTCCGTCGCACCACCGGTGATGCTCCGACGCCTTGAAGATGCTTCAAGTCTACGCCCACCTCGCTCATCGCCTATCGTCATAGCAACTAGCGATAAGCTCGCCCTCATGCATCGCCTTTGCCGCACCGGTCGCAATGTCCCCGGCCGGTTTGCAGCAGCCGCTACGCGGCCCTTTTTTGGAATGGCCAGCAAGAGTTCTGCCCATTCGATTAGAAGAAGAAAGAATACCAGAGTTTGCTCTTAGTTACAAGCTGATGCTGAGATGATGCGTCAAACACCAAACACACCCAGCGGTAACGGTCGCCCATCCAGCGCACCCGCGGCTACCAGCAGACCTCCGAATGTCGCAGCAGTTGTCGGTTTTCACTTGCAGCAGCGGCCGCTCATCCAAGTATCGTGGGTCTCCTCCCCCTTGGCGTACAGCAGCGGCATCCCTCCATCTTGTGAGTTGTGACGCCGTGGGGTGGCCTGTGATTAAGTGTTAGACTTTGTAACATAGCTCAACTGTATAATTTGTATATTGTGTAACCTTATAAATATATGTGATAGGCCACCTCTGAACTAGTTCCTACAAATCCTACGTTTAATATGGTATCTGAGTCAAGAGGTCTTGAGTTCAAGACCCTGCCAACGCAATATTAAATAAAACGATTCTGTGGCCTATATCGAACCCACTTCTAAGGACTAAAATAGTCTAGACGTGAGGGAGAGTGTTGAAATATATTTCTCACCTCCCTCCATTAGTTCGGACTTTTGAAGCAACTGGCTGGAGCATGAATTCAATATCGTTGTTCTTATTTCAGCGCCCCAGTGTGACTGTGTATTTGCTTGTGTACGTGGATGACATTATTCTGGTCAGCTCCTCTGCAACGGCTGCTGATGCTCTTGTGACTGCACTTGACAAAGATTTTGCGGCGAAAGATCTGGGCCAACTACACTTCTTCCTGGGCATTGAAGTTGCACATCAGTCTCGTGGCAGCTTAACTCTCACCCAGAAGTACTCCCTTTACCTCTTGCGCCGTGCTGATATGCTCAAGTGTAAGCCATCCCCCACGCATATGTCCTCTACTGATAAGCTCTCGGCTACTGCTGGTACTATTCTGTCTTCTATGGATGCTACGGAGTATCGGAGTATTGTTGGTGGCTTGCAATATCTGACTATCACACGTCCTGATCTTTTCTTTGCGGTTAACAGGGTGTGTCAGTATCTTCATGCCCCTACTGATGTGCACTGGTCTGCTGTGAAGCGCATTCTTCGTTATGTGCGTCTCACTGTCTCCTATGGTCTTCATCTGCGACCTAGTTCCTCTGTTGTTCTATCTGTATTCTCAGATGCTGATTGGGCTGGGTGTCCGGATGACAGGTGATCCACGGGGGGATATGCTGTATTTTTGGGTCCTAATTTGATCGTCTAGAGTGCATGCAAGCAAGCCACTGTTTCTCGCGGCAGCATAGAAGCCGAGTACAAAGCCATTGCCGATGCGACTGCTGAGTTTATCTAGATTGAGTCTATCCTTCGAGAGCTGGGAATTTCCCAGTCACATCCTCTGGTTCTTTGGTGTGACAACATCGGTGCTACGTTTCTTCCGACAAACCCGGTGTTTCATGCACGAACCAAACACATTGAGATTGACTATCATTTTGTGAGGGAACGTGTTGCACAGAAGCTACTACAGATCAAGTTTATCTCCTCGAAGGATCAACTTGCCGACATCTTCACCAAGTCTCTACCTTCTCCCATGTTTGAGGTCTGTAGGCGCAATCTCAACCTCCTAGATGCATCAGGAGTGAGTTGAGACTGAGGGAGGGTGTTAGACTTTGTAACGTAGCCCAACTGTGTAATCTGTATATTGTGTAACCTTATAAATATATGTGATAGGCCATCCCTAAAGGGTTGAGCCAGATCTCACAAATCCTACGTTTAACATTAAGCACCCGTGCATGTCTGCAAGGAGAAGGTGCCACCGGTGGGCATGCACCACCGTCTTGCATCTTGAGGTGTACATCTGGTAGTAGACACAGCACGTTGACGGCCGCCTTGCAGAGTCGGCCGGCTCACTGCTTTTGATGGCTCGCGGTTGCAGTAAATACATGCGACGATTCACTGCTTCCGACGGCTAGAAGATGCGGTAGAGACGCGGGCTGGCTTGGGGCACCGTCGACTACTCGCAGCAACGACGCACGACGGCTCATTGCTTCCTAGGCTTGTGGCACTACCGGCTGCTCGCAGCAGCGAGCGCACGACGGCTTGGATTATCGACAAAGATGATTGCAGGTCTTGCACGGCTCACACCACGCCATTGTTGTGTCCGTGGGTGGAATGGATTTAAGGAGGGATAGCGAGACAACGTGGGAGAGGAAGAATCGAGAGAAGCGGTTGAAACGAAGAGATAAGGTCAACTCCACCGCGTGACCCTATCCTGTCTGCCTCCGTCCGTTTGAGGTAAAAGGGACAAACGAGACGGTCCAGCGCGCGGGAGCAAACGAATTTTTGTCCGTTTTGTGTTCGCTTTTGACCCATCTCCGGCCTAAGTTTGCGCTGGTTTTGGGGTGAAACAGACAGCGCGCGGACAGGCGGGACGCGTGCGCTTGTCCTTCCCTGGCCCGCCTGTCGGTGGAAGAAAGCAAACCCCCCACCCCCACGCCCATTTGGCGCCATTTCCCCCAAACCCTCCCACGTCCCTCCCGCCGCCCCATCTCTCCCCCGTCCATGGCCGACGCCCCGCCGAGTTCCGGCGGCCTGGTCGTCGAGCCGTGTATATGTTTGCATGTTCACTTGTTGTTGATCATGTGACTTAGGCATTTCAATCTTTGGAGGCATTCAAGGCCCGACACAATGACAAGCCATTCACTCTTACGTATTGTTGGACAATCATCAACAATTGCCCTAAGTTCAAAGACCAATACCGTGAACTACAAAGGAAGAGAGGACTAAAGACGGCCAAGTACCCCGGAGGTGGAGATGGCGAGGCCTTGAAGAGGCCGAGGGGCAAGACCAGCTCCAAGGTTGATGACATACGTGATGCCTCATCCATGGCATTGCATGCCACTTTGCATGGCATGATGTCCCAAAAGGATGTGGGGGACGAGAAGAAGCGACAAAGCAAGGAGGAGCAAATGAAGCAATACCTAGACCTTCAAACATAGAAGCTTGAGATGGAGGAGGCGGCCAAGAGGAGGAAGATCGACATGAAGGAGGCAGCCCGGCAAAGGCAGCTCGACATCGAGGCCGACAACGTCAAGGCCAGGCAGAGGCAACTCTACATCGAGGCCACGAACGCCGCCACCAAAGCGAAGGAGGTGGCCCTTGCGATCATGAGCGTGGACTTGTCGAAGATGAGCGACAAGACGAGGGTCTGGTTCGAGGTCAAGCAGAAGGAGATGCTCGAAGACGAAGGCCTAAACTAGGTCGTCCGATCGGCCGTGGCCGTTTTTTTTGGAGGCTGACATGGGTGGCGCCCGCCCGCTGGGCCGCTGGCTGTGTGCCGGCGAGAAAACATTCATTTTGGTGGTCGGCTGTGTTGCCGGCCGCTGGCTGTGTTGCCGGCGAGGAAAACTATTTATTTTGGAGGCTGGCTGTGTTGCCGGTCGCTGGCTGATGCTGACAATGGACGTGTAGGCCGCTGGCTCTGTTGCCGGCGTGATGAACCGGGGCCGCTGGCCTGAACTAGGGATTGGCATTTGAAACGTTGCTTCTATTTTTTTAAATAGACACGGACAGGATGGGGCAAATGGATGCGGTCACCGCGGCCACCGCATCTCAGGACACCGCATCTCAGGACACGTCCGTTTGGGGTTGACATTTTAAATCGCGCGGCCACCGCATCTCAGGACACGTCCGGACATGACCCCAAATCGCTACCCAAACGGACAGAATCCAGACAAAATGGACGTCCGTTTGGGGTCGTACGGTGGAGTTGGCCTAAGGTTGGAGAGGAAGACACGTGTGCACATAAACGGAAGGTGACGGCCACACGATTACGGGAGATCCGATGGCGTCGGACACAGCTTATGAATAGAAAGTAATCAGTCGGATGAAATCAAGCTTTTTTATGAAAAAACTATTGTTTGTTTTACGGTCATGATTGAAGATGAATGTATCAAAAGTTTCTAAATAAACATATATAGCTGAGAGTATGGAAGCCAAAAACAAGTTGTAACGGAGAAGTGAAATTCTCCACGTCACGTGGGTGCACGTAAGTAGGAAGGATTTGTTTTGGGTCGCGCTAACTGCCACACGTGTGGTAGGAAGGGAGACGCACCACACGTCTCTAATGTAAACAGATTGCCACGTCATCGCATGCATGCATATAGGAATCTTTTTGAATTTTCAGTTTTTAAAATGTTTTATCTCTTAAACGAAAAATCCGATTGAAAATCCGTTTTCACCATTAAATCCCTCGCGATGAGATCTTCGAAACTAGATCCCATGTTGATATGTTTTGATAAAATTTTTTTTGAATTAAAAGTTGCCATGTCTATTGCATATGAATTGCCATGATGTTTACACTGAAATTGCCATGATATGTTTCAGCTATTTTCTTCTACATTTAAAAGTAAATTTTGACATTTATAAAACGGGGAATTAAGAAACTAGACTTGCCATGAACCATAAACTAAAATTGCCATGATACATGCATGTAAAATTGCCATGGTTCATACAAAAAATAATTTTCATGGTCAAAGTACTGGTGTTGCCATCATCAAAATACTAAAATTGCCATGATTTACAAACTAAAATTGCCACATGGCAACTTTAGTTTAAGCCCTATGGCAACTGCAGTGTAAAAATCGTGGCAACTTCTGGTAAAAAAAATCGTCGAAACATATCAACATGGGGTCTAGTTTTGAAGATCTCGTCGAGACGGGTTTAATGGTGAAAACGGATTTTTAGTTCGTTTTTTTATTTAGGAGATACAACATTTTTAAGTAGAAAACCAAAAAAAATTCTGCTGATGTCATCTATTTATACGTGGCAAAATGGGTGGTGATGGAGGCGTGTGGGCGATGTGCAAACGCCCACACGTGTGGGTGTTAACATTTCCGTTTGTTTTTCCTTTTATTTTGAGAAAGTATTCGATTTTGTTTCAACTCAGCAGGTGCTAGACAATTCCTTGGATTATCGTTGGTGCCGGGTCCGTAAAAAATTCCCATGCTAGGCCAGCTGTTGTTAATTTTCTTCTTCCTCGAACTAAATAACTAACCCTAAGTTCCAGCCGTAAGAACAAGCTGGGAACCAACTTGGATTCGAATCTCGTTTGTATTAGTACATAGAAAAAAATATATTTTTCGTCCCTCAACTCTTGACAGAGTTTAGATTTGGTCCATCAACTTTAAAACCGGATAACTTACACCTTCAACTACTAAAACCGGACAAGGTTCGTCCCTGGACACGGTTTTGACCGGTTTTGGTGTTGACTTCCCCGGTTTTGACCGTGTTTTGACTCAAATTCGTGTACTTTCTTCGAATCCGTTTATTTTTTCAGGTCCGCATACCATTTTCAAGTTCACGTGCTTTTATCAAATCCGCGTATTTTATACAAAAGTTCATGAATTTAAAAAAAGTACATGGATTTGAAAGCAGTACACGAACTTGAAAAAGTACACATATTTGAGAAAAACGCGGACTAAAAAAAGTATGCGAATTTGGAAAAGTTACGTGGATTTCAAAAAGGTATGTGAATGTGAAATTTTTACGCGAACGTGAAAAAGTACACACATTTGAAAAAAGTACATTAATTTCAAAAGATTCACGGATTTGAAATATATACACGTATTTAAGTCAGCACCGGTCAAAACCGGAGTGAGTCAGCACCAAAACCGTTCGAAGCCGAGACCAGGGATGAACCTTGTCCTGTTTCGGTAGTTGAGGGTGCAAGTTGTCCGGTTTTAAAGTTAAGGGACCAAATTTAGACTCCATCGAAAGTTGAGGGACGAAAAATATAATTTTCTCTAGTACATATATTCATCGGTTCAGCTGTGCTAGGGGAGACCTTTGATCTTCTTCTAATCTGTAGAACAGCACAAGGCACCGTGTTTGATGGAAAAGAAGAAAAACGGCCCTCGGCCGAGTGGCCTCGGGCGCAACTTGCGTTCAAAGACTTGATGGTTCGCGGGATTTTGCAATTCACATCAGGTATCACATTTTGCTACGTTCTTCATCGATGCGAGAGCCGAGATATTCATTGCCGAGAGTCGTGTGGATTAAATAGCTTTGCAACACGAGGGATGACTAGCAAGCTAGCCATGCCCCCGGGTTAGACACAGTGTTCCTTGATGCCTTCGGCGCCGTGGATTCTTTTACCCCGAGCCCCCACCCACTTCGAGGAGGGGAGGTGGTCGAGGCATTGGACGAGCGATGGACAATGCCGTCGCCGACGTCCACAACTGGGAGCTGCACCGAGATATGGAGGGCATCCGATCCCTGGCGCCACCATTACGAAGGCATGGAGCTCATCGGCACCTGCAATGGTCTGCTCTGCTTGTGTGACAACAGTGTGCAAGGCGGCGCCTTTACCCTGTTAAACCCGGCCACCGTAGAGACGCTGGTCGTCCCACGGCTGCACTATGTCGGGCACCATGGCTGGCAGAACAGGGGTCAGGGGCGACTCGTACAGCTTCGCATACCACCCGATCACGGGACGATACAAGTTGGTGCATGTCTCGGGAGGCAACGATGGGGTCAACGAGTTCGGCGCTGTTTACGTGCTCACCATAGGGGGAGGCCACGTGGTGGAAGGTACTAGTCGGGCATGGCGACGCGACTTTCAACCACGCTGCTGGCATCGTCAGCGTCGATGGCACAACATACTGGGTTAAGGTCACGGAGGCCGACGACATCGGGAAGATCGTGCCATTTGACCTCATGGACGAGTGTGTCGCCTCCTCTACCACACCAGTACCCGTCCCACGCGATCACTACCGCCTGGGCGAGGTGCATGGAAGGCTTGGTTTTGTAACGTATGGGTTCTGGAAGAGGGGCAGCGGTGGAGCCACCGCTACAACTTCGGGACGCATGGTATCCCGCGGCCGCACTTTGTGTACGGTGAGTACATTCTTACATGCAAAGGGCTGTCTTACTACGGGCACAGGACGAAAGGCAGGAAGTTGGTGTGTGACAATGGCGTGCGGGTCGGACATCGAGATGAGGGGGCGCTGGTTGCCAAGATGACGTGCGAGGGCACAAGGTGCTTCGACGGCAACTATGCTACATTCGCCAATGTCGAGACCACCGAGCCACTCAGTATTTACGCGATGAAGTAATCGATATATGGCTATAACAAAAAATTAGTGTTTTACTTTCATCTTGGGGACGTCATCAGTCAAAATAAACTCTATTGGCAGAAATAGTTGATCACAAATGTGACGGCTGTTTGGCAATTGCATGCCCCTCCTAGTCCTAGAATTCATTATTTTCTTTGGTTGCTGGCCAACAATACGTTGTTTAATAGAGATAACATTTGTAAGTAAAGACATGTGAAATTAATGGCTTTGATCTACCTATTTTGCATTGATAGAAGGCGAAAAGAATACAACAGTTGGGCAAGCCCACACACCGTACACAGACAGGCGGTGATTAGGGTGCCGATGAGCAGAGGGGAGAGGGGGTGCTCAGCCCCAAGTACACGAGCCCAGGTTACAGGTAATATGTTGTCTAAGCCAGTGGCACCAGCACTAGCCCAACGCCGTGCCTACTCCTTGACAGACTCAACGATCAATCTGCTATTCTGCTGTATGTCCTCTTCACTGGGCAGACTGGAAGGAAATAAAGAGAAGAGAGGCAACAGAAAGGCAGTGAAGATGATCAAGGTTAGGTCGTTCCTTCCAATCTGCAGCATCGCAGCATCCCCTTTGTTATGGAGATAGCATCTCAAGAAGATGCAGCGTTCAGGATCGAGACCGGATAAAGAACACAGTGCGCATGCTCTAATACCTACTTCTGCTCAAGTGGCCGATGTTACTTTTTGCGCTGTTGTCACTTTCCCTAAACCCGGATTACACAGTCATCTTACCTTGGGCTCTGTAGTACTCCAAGACCTTGTGGTTACATAATAAACGCCTCCTCCTCTGAGCGCCTCCTCCTCTGAGCGCCGGCGGCCACCCCGGTCCCGGCGGACACGACCCGCGCCGGCCACCACTCCGGTGCCGGCGGCCACCTCCCACCCACCGGTCGCCATCCCGGCGCCGGCGTCCACCGTCTCCCCGCCATGGCTTCGCGGGTCTCTCTCTGGGCCTCCTCTTCCTCCTCATCGGGACCGTCGTCTGCGCGCCCACGGCCACCCTTCGCTCCACCATCGTCGTCCCCGGGGTTCTCGGCACGACGATGGGCCCAATCGTCCAAGGCGGGGCAGGCCAGAACCCGCCCCCTGCTCCTCTGCATGTTCAAGCAGGGGCATGGCAAACCAGAACCAGCCGGTGCCCCCGCAGCCCGACCTCCCCCCCACCCCCGCCCGCCACGCGGCGGCAACTCTCGCCGACCCTCCCCACTTGTCGGCTGCCACGGACTCGCATCCCGGCCGCCCTCCATGGATGCTGCTACAACTGCGGAGACGACCGCCACATCTCGCGGGACTGCACCAATGAGACCTTGTGCGTTCGCTGCAATGGTTGGGAGCATATTGCCAGAGACTGCAAGGTAAGGCAGAGCCCATCTCCGGTGGATGGACAGGGTTGTGGACCGCTGGCGCCCCCTCCCCCTGTCGTCCCCCTGCCCCCTCGCCGCTGCCGTCCGGCGGCACACTCACGCCTGTGGATGCGCCCCCTCCCCCGCCAGGACCACCACCGCCGGGCGCCATCAGGGTTGTCCGGCCGTGGAGTGAAGTGGTGCGCTCTGGACCGGTGGAGAGCGTCATGGGCCCTGGCTTGTCGGTTCCCTTCGAGCCGGAGGCAGTGCGCGAGCCTGCGCCCGTGCTCGTGCCGGGGGTGCACCCCGCGGCGGTGGATTCGGTGGAATGCTGCTACATGGAAGAAGACGCGGATCTTTGGCGGATGGAAGAATAGTTGTCCCTAGCGGTCGTGGTCACCATCACCGGCACCAGGCCGGACGTTCATCTGGCTGCGGTTGCGGCGGCGCTGCACGATGAGTTCCGCATTGGCCCACCCGACATGTCGATCCGGCCATTCTTTCCGGAGGATTTCCTCGTTCTGTGCAGCGCCCGGAGTGTTCGCGACATGATGGTTCGCCAGGGTGGCCTGTCCCCGTCCTCCCCGGCTGGTTTTTCCCTGTCCTTATGGCCATGGTTGCGTCAGGCGCAGGCTACCGGAGTCTCGCTCCCGTTCCTGGTGCCCCTGGCGCTGGTGGGCGTGCCGGCGCACGCGTGCACACGGCAGACGGCGAACTAAGTGCTTCGAGGGCTCGGCTTGGTCGTTGGTGTGGTGGATAGCACTGCGCGCCGGCATGACATGTCTAGCTTCAAAGTGTGGCTACACACCGACCGGCCGGAGCGCCTCCCAACCCAACGACGGCTATACATTGAGGAGCCAAACACAAGGCGGCGCGGCCATCAGCCACGGGCGGCACGCTTGTTGGCATTGTGGTATAACATCAGGATTGTGAAGCTGGCGGAGCCCGTTGTGGATGAGGATGATGACCCGGAGCTCTCGCCGCCGGCTAGCCCGCCAGGACTGCCGGGGACCCCCTCCAGGCCGGCTGGCGACGGACCGAGCGGGGATCAGCGCGGCCTTCGACGCGCCAGGGACACGGGGTGGAGCCCAGGTGGGGACTCTGCCTCACCGCCGGTGGCCGGAGTCTCGTCGATGGCCTCGACAACGATCATGGCAGTTGGGCTGATTCAAAATAAAGGGGCCTTGCGTCATCAAAGTGGTCGTGATGACAGGGTTTGGCAGCAGGAGGGCCCCGCTGGCCCCAGGGCGGTCGGGCCGGCCTTGACCACGATCGCCAGGAGACCAATGAGCCCACTCCCGAGCCAACATGTGGAAAGACGAGACGAGCAACGAATCTCGGGGGAGGCGGACAGCCTGGTGGAATATTCTGGAGTTGCCCAACCGGCGTCCTCTGGCACGTCGTGCCATGGGGCGGGTCAGCAAGGCCAGGGTGGACGCATCCAATCACCACCATCTGTCACACTTGCTCGGTGGCGGGGCCAGGCGGATCAAGCAGCGGAGCCAACCCTGACAGGATGCGAGGTTTTGGTTGGCTCGCTGGAGCTGCAGATGGGGACAAGGCCAGGATAGACTGAGCAGCGGGATGGGACGCGGGATTCCCTGGACTGATCATTGGCCAGGAACACCTGTGGGTTTGCATGCGCGGATGAATCCAATGCACCACAGATCGAGGAGAATGGGACAGATTGAAGGAAATATGCCCTAGAGGCAATAATAAAGTTATTATTTATTTCCTTATATCATGATAAATGTTTATTATTCATGCTAGAATTGTATTAACCGGAAACATAATACATGTGTGAATACATAGACAAACAGAGTGTCACTAGTATGCCTCTACTTGACTAGCTCGTTAATCAAAGATGGTTATGTTTCCTAACCATGAACAAGGAGTTATTATTTGATTAACGGGATCACATCATTAGGTGAATGATCTGATTGACATGACCCATTCCATTAGCTTAGCACCCGATCGTTTAGTATGTTGCTATTGCTTTCTTCATGACTTATACATGTTCCTATGACTATGAGATTATGCAACTCCCGTTTGCCAGAGGAACACTTTGTGTGCTACCAAACGTCACAACGTAACTGGGTGATTATAAAAGAGCTCTACAGGTGTCTCCAAAGGTACATGTTGGGTTGGAATATTTCGAGATTAGGATTTGTCACTCCGATTGTCTCCACTAAGGTACATGTAGGAGCCAATATAAGCATCCAGGTTCCGCTATTGGTTATTGACCGGAGACGTGTCTCGGTCATGTCTACATTGTTCTCGAACCCGTAGGGTCCGCACGCTTAAGGTTTCGATGACAGTTATATTATGAGTTTATGAGTTTTGATGTACCGAAGTTAGTTCGGAGTCCCGGATGTGATCACGAACGTGACGAGGAGTCTCGAAATGGTCGAGACATAAAGATTGATATATTGGACGGCTATATTCGGACACCGGAAGTGTTCCGGGTGATTTCGAAGAAAACCGGAGAGCCGGAGGGTTACCGGAACCCCCCCGGGAGAAGTAATGGGCCATATGGGCCTTAGTGGAGAGAGAGAGAGGGGCTGCCAGAGGTGGGCTGCGCGCCTCCTCCCCCCTGGTCCGAATTGGACTAGGAGAGGGGGGCGGCGCCCCCCTTTTCCCTCTCCCTCCCCACTTCTTTCCCCCTCCTAGTAGGAGTCCTACTCCTACTAGGAGGAGGACTCCTCCTTGGCGCGCCATAGAGGGCCGGCCGGCCTCCTCCCCTAGATCCTTTATATACGGGGTAGAGGGCACCCCTAGACACACAAGTTGATCCACGTGATCATATTCTTAGCCGTGTGCGGTGCCCCCTTCCACCATAGTCCTTGATAATATTGTAGCGGTGCTTAGGCGAAGCCCTGCGATGGTAGTACATCGAGATCGTCACCACGCCGTCGTGCTGACGGAACTCTTCCCCGACACTTTGCTGGATCGGAGTCCGGGGATCGTCATCGAGCTGAACGTGTGCTAGAACTCGGAGATGCCGTAGTTTCGGTGCTTGATCGGTCGGGCCGTGGAGATGTATGACTACATCAACCAAACACTTCCGTTGTCGATCTACAAGGGTACGTAGATCACACTCTCCCCTCTCGTTGCTATGCATCACCATGATCTTGCGTGTGCGTAGGAAAATTTTGAAATTACTACGTTCCCCAACAGTGGCATCCGAGCCTAGGTTTTATATGTTGATGTTATGTGCACGAGTAGAACACAAGTGAGTTGTAGGCGATATAAGTCATACTGCTTACCAGCATGTCATACTTTGGTTCGGCGGTATTGTTGGACGAAGCGGCCCGGACCGACATTACGCGTACGCTTACGCGAGACCGGTTCTCCCGACGTGCTTTGCACATAGGTGGCTTGCGGGTGACAGTTTCTCCAACTTTAGTTGAACCAAGTGTGGCTACGCCCGGTCCTTGCGAAGGTTAAAACAACACCAACTTGACAAACTATCGTTGTGGTTTTGATGCATAGGTAAGATTGCTTCTTGCTTAAGCCCGTAGCAGCCACGTAAAATTTGCAACAACAAAGTAGAGGACGTCTAACTTGTTTTTGCAGGGCATGTTGTGATGTGATATGGTCAAGACATGATGCTAAATTTTATTGTATGAGATGATCATGTTTTGTAACCGAGTTATCGGCAACTGGCAGGAGCCATATGGTTGTCTCTTTATTGTATGAAATGCAATCGCGCTGTAATGCTTTACTTTATCACTAAGCGGTAGCGATAGTCGTGGAAGCACAAGTTTGGCGAGACGACAACGATGCTACGATGGAGATCAAGGTGTCGCGCCGGTGACGATGGTGATCACGATGGTGCTTCGGAGATGGAGATCACAAGCACAAGATGATGATGGCCATATCATATCACTTATATTGATTGCATGTGATGTTTATCTTTTATGCATCTTATCTTGCTTTGATTGACGGTAGCATTATAAGATGATCTCTCATTAATTATCAAGAAGTGTTCTCCCTGAGTATGCACCGTTGCGAAAGTTCTTCGTGCTGAGACACCACGTGATGATCGGGTGTGATAGGCTCTATGTTCAAATACAACGGGTGCAAAACAGTTGCACACGCGGAATACTCAGGTTATACTTGACGAGCCAAGCATATACAGATATGGCCTCAGAACACGGAGACCGAAAGGTCGAGCGTGAATCATATAGTAGATATGATCAACATAGTAATGTTCACCAATGAAACTACTCCATCTCACGTGATGATCGGACATGGTTTAGTTGATTTGGATCACGTAATCACTTAGAGGATTAGAGGGATGTCTATCTAAGTGGGAGTTCTTTAAGTAAATTAATTGAACTTAAATTTATCATGAAACTTAGTACCTAATAAGTATCTTGCTTGTTTATGCTTGATTGTAGATAGATGGCTCGTGCTGTTGTTCCGTTGAATTTTAATGCGTTCCTTGAGAAAGCAAAGTTGAAAGATGATGGTAGCAATTACACGGACTGGGTCCGTAACTTGAGGATTATCCTCGTTGCTGCACAGAAGAATTATGTCCTGGAAGCACCGCTGGGTGCCAGGCCTGCTGCTGGAGCAACGCCAGATGTTATGAACGTCTGGCAGAGCAAAGCTGATGACTACTCGATAGTTCAGTGTGCCATGCTTTACGGCTTAGAATCGGGACTTCAACGACGTTTTGAACGTCATGGAGCATATGAGATGTTCCAGGAGTTGAAGTTAATATTTCAAGCAAATGCCCAGATTGAGTGATATGAAGTCTCCAATAAGTTCTATAGCTACAAGATGGAGGAGAACAGTTCTGTCAGTGAGCATATACTCAAAATGTCTGGGTATAATAATCACTTGATTCAATTGGGAGTTAATCTTCTAGATGATTGCGTCATTGACAGAATTCTCCAATCACTGCCACCAAGCTACAAGAGCTTCGTGATGAACTATAATATGCAAGGGATGAATAAGACTATTCCCGAGCTCTTCGCAACGCTGAAAGCTGCGAAGGTAGAAATGAAGAAGGAGCATCAAGTGTTGATGGTCAACAAGATCACTAGTTTCAAGAAAAATGGCAAAGGGAAGAAGAAGGGGAACTTCAAAAAGAACGGCAAGCAAGTTGCTACTCAAGAGAAGAAACCCAAACCTGGACCTAAGCCTGAAACTGAGTGCTTCTACTGCAAGCAGACTGGTCACTGGAAGCGGAACTGCCCCAAGTATTTGGCGGATAAAAAGGATCGCAAGGTGAACAAAGGTATATGTGATATACATGTTATTGATGTGTACCTTACTAATGCTCGCAGTAGCACCTGGGTATTTGATACTGGTTCTGTTGCTAATATTTGCAACTCGAAACAGGGACTACGGATTAAGCGAAGATTGGCTAAGGACGAGGTGACGATGCGCGTGGGAAACGGTTCCAAAGTCGATGTGATCGCAGTACGCACGCTACCTCTACATCTACCTTCGGGATTAATATTAGACCTAAATAATTGTTATTTGGTGCCAGCGTTAAGCATGAACATTATATCTGGATCTTGTTTGATGCGAGACGGTTATTCATTTAAATCAGAGAATAATGGTTGTTCTATTTATATGAGTAATATCTTTTATGGTCATGCACCCTTGAAGAGTGGTCTATTCTTATTGAATCTCGATAGTAGTAACACACATATTCATAATGTTGAAAGCAAAAGATGCAGAGTTGATAATGATAGTGCAACCTATTTGTGGCACTGCCGTTTAGGTCATATCGGTGTAAAGCGCATGAAGAAACTCCATACTGATGGACTTTTGGAACCACTTGATTATGAATCACTTGGTACTTGCGAACCGTGCCTCATGGGCAAGATGACTAAAACACCGTTCTCCGGTACTATGGAGAGAGCAACAGATTTGTTGGAAATCATACAACATATGTATGTGGTCCGATGAATATTGAGGCTCATGGCGGATATCGTTATTTTCTCACCTTCACAGATGACTTAAGCAGATATGGGTATATCTACTTAATAAAACACAAGTCTGAAACATTTGAAAAGTTCAAAGAATTTCAGAGTGAAGTAGAAAATCATCGTAACAAGAAAATAAAATTCCTACAATCTGATCGTGGAGGAGAATATTTGAGTTACGAGTTTGGTGTACATTTGAAAAATTGTGGAATAGTTTCGCAACTCACGCCACCCGGAACACCACAGCGTAATGGTGTGTCCGAACATCGTAATCGTACTTTACTAGATATGGTGCGATCTATGATGTCTCTTACTGATTTACCGCTATCGTTTTTGGGATATGCTCTAGAGACGGCCACATTCACGTTAAATAGGGCACCATCAAAATCCGTTGAGACGACGCCTTATGAACTGTGGTTTGGCAAGAAACCAAAGTTGTCGTTTCTGAAAGTTTGGGGCTGCGATGCTTATGTGAAAAAGCTTCAACCTGATAAGCTCGAACCCAAATCGGAGAAATGTGTCTTCATAGGATATCCAAAGGAAACTATTGGATACACCTTCTATCACAGATCCGAAGGCAAAACTTTGTTGCTAAGTTCAGAAACTTTCTAGAGAAGGAGTTTCTCTCGAAAGAAGTGAGTGGGAGGAAAGTAGAACTTGACGAGGTAACTGTACCTGCTCCCTTATTGGAAAGTAGTGCATCACAGAAAACTGTTTCTGTGACACCTACACCAGTTAGTGAGGAAGCTAATGATGATGATCATGAAACTTCAGAACAAGATACTACTGAACCTCGTAGATCAACCAGAGTAAGATCCGCGCCAGAGTGGTACGGTAATCCTATTCTGCAAGTCATGCTACTAGATCATGATGAACCTACGAACTATGAAGAAGCGATGGTGAGCCCAGATTCCGCAAAATGGCTTGAAGCCATGAAATCTGAGATGGGATCCATGTATGAGAACAAAGTGTGGACTTTGGTTGACTTGCCCGATGATCGGCAAGCAATCGAGAATAAATGGATCTTCAAGAAGAAGACTGATGCTGACGGTAATATTACTGTCTACAAAGCTCGACTTGTCGCAAAAGGTTTTCAGCAAGTTCAAGGGATTGACTATGATGAGACCTTCTCACCCGTAGCGATGCTTAAGTCTGTCCGAATCATGTTAGCAATTGCCGCATTTTATGATTATGAAATTTGGCAGATGGATGTCAAAACTGCATTCCTGAATGGATTTCTGGAAGAAGAGTTGTATATGATGCAACCAGAAGGTTTTGTCGATCCAAAGGGAGCTAACAAAGTGTGCAAGCTCTAGCGATCCATTTATGGACTGGTGCAAGCCTCTCAGAGTTGGAATAAATGCTTTGATAGTGTGATCAAAGCATTTGGTTTTATACAGACTTTTGGAGAAGCCTGTATTTACAAGAAAGTGAGTGGGAGCTCTATAGCATTTCTGATATTATATGTAGATGACATACTACTAATTGGAAATGATATAGAATTTCTGGATAGCATAAAGGGATACTTGAATAAGAGTTTTTCAATGAAAGACCTCGATGAAGCTGCTTACATATTAGGCATTAAGATCTATAGAGATAGATCAAGACGCTTAATTGTACTTTCACAAAGCACATACCTTGACAAAGTTTTGAAGAGGTTCAAAATGGATCAAGCAAAGAAAGGGTTCTTGCCTGTGTTACAAGGTGTGAAGTTGAGTAAGACTCAATGCCCGACCACTGCAGAAGATAGAGAGAAAATGAAAGGTGTTCCCTATGCTTCAGCCATAGGCTCTATCATGTATGCAATGCTGTGTACCAGACCTGATGTGTGCCTTGCTATAAGTCTAGCAGGGAGGTACCAAAGTAATCCGGGAGTGGATCACTGGACAGCGGTCAAGAACATCCTGAAATACCTGAAAAGGACTAAGGATATGTTTCTCATATATGGAGGTGACAAAGAGCTCATCGTAAAAGGTTACGTTGTTGCAAGCTTTGACACTGATCCGGACGATTCCAAATCGCAAACCGGATACATGTTTACATTAAATGGTGGAGCTGTCAGTTGGTGCAGTTCTAAACAAAGCGTCGTGGTGGGATCTACGTGTGAAGCGGAATACATAGCTGCTTCGGAAGCAGCAAATGAAGGAGTCTGGATGAAGGAGTTCATATTCGATCTAGGTGTCATACCTAGTGCATCGGGTCCAATGAAAATCTTTTGTGACAATACTAGTGCAATTGCCTTGGCAAAGGAATCCAGATTTCACAAGAGAACCAAGCACATCAAGAGACGCTTCAATTCCATCCGGGATCTAGTCCAGGTGGGAGACATAGAGATTTGCAAGATACATACGGATCTGAATGTTGCAGACCCGTTGACTAAGCCTCTTCCACGAGCAAAACATGATCAGCACCAAGGCTCCATGGGTGTTAGAATCATTACTGTGTAATCTAGATTATTGACTCTAGTGCAAGTGGGAGACTGAAGGAAATATGCCCTAGAGGCAATAATAAAGTTATTATTTATTTCCTTATATCATGATAAATGTTTATTATTCATGCTAGAATTGTATTAACCGGAAACATAATACATGTGTGAATACATAGACAAACAGAGTGTCACTAGTATGCCTCTACTTGACTAGCTTGTTAATCAAAGATGGTTATGTTTCCTAACCATGAACAAGGATTTGTTATTTGATTAACGGGATCACATCATTAGGCGAATGATCTGATTGACATGACCCATGCCATTAGCTTAGCACCCGATCGTTTAGTATGTTGCTATTGCTTTCTTCATGACTTATACATGTTCCTGTGACTATGAGATTATGCAACTCCCGTTTGCCAGAGGAACACTTTGTGTGCTACCAAACGTCACAACGTAACTGGGTGATTATAAAGGAGCTCTACAGGTGTCTCCAAAGGTACATGTTGGGTTGGCATATTTCGAGATTAGGATTTGTCACTCCGATTGTCGGAGAGGTATCTCTGGACCCTCTCGGTAATGCACGTCACTTAAGCCTTGCAAGCATTGCAACTAATGAGTTAGTTGCGGGATGATGCATTACAGAACGAGTAAATAGACTTGCCGGTAACGAGATTGAACTAGGTATTAAGATACCGACGATCGAATCTCGGGCAAGTAACATACCGATGACAAAGGGAACAACGTATGTTGTTATGCAGTCTGACCGATAAAGATCTTCGTAGAATATGTAGGAGCCAATATGAGCATCCAGGTTCCGCTATTGGTTATTGACCGGAGACGTGTCTCGGTCATGTCTACATTGTTCTCGAACCCGTAGGGTCCGCACGCTTAAGGTTTCGATGACAGTTATATTATGAGTTTATGAGTTTTGATGTACCGAAGTTAGTTCGGAGTCCCGGATGTGATCACGGACGTGACGAGGAGTCTCGAAATGGCCGAGACATAAATATTGATATATTGGACGGCTATATTCGGACACCGGAAGTGTTCCGGGTGATTTCGGAGAAAACCGGAGAGCCGGAGGGTTACCGGAACCCCCCCCCCCGGGAGAAGTAATGGGCCATATGGGCCTTAGTGGAGAGAGAGAGGGGCTGCCAGAGGTGGGCTGCGCGCCTCCTCCCCCTGGTCCGAATTAGACTAGGAGAGGGGGGCGGCGCCCCCCTTTTCCCTCTCCTTCCCCACTTCTTTCCCCCTCCTAGTAGGAGTCCTACTCCTACTAGGAGGAGGACTCCTCCTTGGCGCGCCATAGAGGGCCGGCCGGCCTCCTCCCCTAGATCCTTTATATACGGGGGTAGAGGGCACCCCTAGACACACAAGTTGATCCAGGTGATCATATTCTTAGCCGTGTGCGGTGCCCCCTTCCACCATAGTCCTCGATAATATTGTAGCGGTGCTTAGGCGAAGCCCTGCGACGGTAGTACATCAAGATCATCACCACGCCGTCGTGCTGACGGAACTCTTCCCCGACACTTTGCTGGATCGGAGTCCGGGGATCGTCATCGAGTTGAACGTGTGCTAGAACTCGGAGGTGCCGTAGTTTCGGTGCTTGATTGGTCGGGCCATGGAGACGTACGACTACATCAACCAAACGCTTCCGTTGTCGATCTACAAGGGTACGTAGATCACACTCTCCCCTCTCGTTGCTATGCATCACCATGATCTTGCGTGTGCGTAGGAAAATTTTGAAATTACTACGTTCCCCAACACGGATCCCATGCAGCAAATGGCAGAAGGCCACGTCAACCCACCAAACGAGACGGACGCGGATGACATGCCGATGCGGGATGAGAGCCTGTGGTGCAGTTCAGCCAACTAGAGGAATGGGATTCCTACATGCATACGCCCTCTGATGTATGAACACAAATGGCGGGGCCTGGGCAGGACACTTTCTGGGTCTCGCTCTCACATGGCGATGGCTCTGAGTCGCTGATGCGTGCGCGCTCCGTGGTGCAAAGTGCGGCTGATGGTGGGAGTGTGGGGTCCCCAACAGCGCCTTCCACGAGGACTCCCGAGGCAAAACTGGTGGATTTCTGCATGCAGGTGGCCAGGGCAATCACTCCTTTAATCCCCAAACCACCGGAGACCACGCACAAACGGCCAACGACAAAACGGAAACAGCTCGTGACAACCACGCCCAGGCGCAGTGTGCGCATCGCCAAGAGGGCGGAACATGGCTCGGTGGCATCCAAGCAGCAGCAAGCAATCATGCGCAAATTGTGCCTCACCCATGAGGGGTAAACAATTGGCGACACGGCGTTACAAGCATACATTGACCTTTTCTCCAACCCACTATTGGACACGCACATCGCAGCAATCCTGGCTCTCTTTGGGTGGGAGCCATCGGTCATGCCCTTGCAGGAGGCACCGGGCTCGGGGATGATGGCTCCCTAGTATCAAGGGGCGCGTGGACGAGTTAGGCCCTTCCCATGGCTGCAAAACCTGTGAAAGTTTTGGTGTGGAATGTGCGGGGGTTGAACTCACCGGCACAGAGGAATGCCATACGCCAGGTCGTACAAACAGTGAACCCGGCGGTAGTATGTCTGCAAGAGACTAAACTTGAGCTTGTAATGGTGGATATTGTTAGGCATTGCCTTGGTAAAAGATTTGACAACTTCTACTACATGCCAGTGGACGGCACCCGAGGGGGCATTGCCATCGCGTGGGATGCAATGCTTGTCTCACTGTCCAACCCGTATACAACACAAAACAAACTTACAGCGCTGGTCAGTGCTGGAGAAGCGCAAGCTTGGTGTCTTACATGTGTTTACGACCCACAGTTAGACCACGAGAAGGTGGAATTCCTGAATGAACTTGTGGAAATAAGGGACCTACATGCTGGACCATGGATCCTTGCCGGGGACTTTAACCTCCTGGCGAGCGAGCGCGACAAGAACAATGCAGCAATAAGTAGGCGGATGATAGGCCGCTTTCGGTCTACTTTGAATCGGTTGGAACTCAAGGAACTTTATCTCAGCGGCCGAAAATATACTTGGTCGAACGAGCGGCAACACGCCACCCTGGAGAAGATAGATCACGTATTCACCACCAACTGCTGGGACGACCTTCACCCATCCTATTTCCTCTCTGCAATGGGCACATCCATCTCAGATCATTGCCCAATGCTCGCCGACCTCCACGCGGACATGCCAATGGGTCATCGCTTCAGGTTCGAGGCATTCTGGCCACGCGCGGAGGGGTTTACGGAGACCGTTCTTACGGCGTGGAACTCGATTCCATCTACTGGGAATCCTTTCGTCGTGCTTGAAAAGAAACTCCGTGCCACGGCCAAACGACTATAGGGATGGAGCACAAAGTGGATAGGTAATATAAAAATGCAGATCCTGATGGCCATGGAGCTCATATATCAGCTTGACTAAGCATCAGACAGTAGAACCCTCACAGCCGCAGAATCGCAACTCCGCAAAACCCTAAAACGGAAGCTTTTAGGGTTATGCTCCTTGGAGAGGACCATAGCTAGGCAGCGGTCCCGGCTGCTTCAGCTAAAGGAGGGAGACGCCAACATCGCATTTTTTCATCGGCACGCAAGACACCGGCAACGCTGGAACATGATCACCTCCATCAAGAAGGACGGGTTATTGATAACAGGGCATGATCAAATCGCTGCTGAAGTGGATGGCTTCTACGAACGGCTACTAGGCTTCATCCTAGCTAGAGGAGAAGCTCTACGACTGGAAGCACTGGGATTGCCACGGCGAGACCTAGCAACACCTAGAATTACCATTCACTGAGGAAGAAGTTGAGAAGGTGGTCAAGGCCCTGCCACCGGACAAGGCGTCGGGGCCGGACGGGTTCACGAATCGTTTCTATGCCTATTGTTGGAACATCATCAAGGAGGACCTGATGCGGGCGCTGGACACGCTCTATCATGGAGATGTGCGAGGCATGCACACAATTAACAAGGCACTAGTTTCTCTACTGCCCAAGATGGACGAGCCGGAAGAATTACGAGACTATCGGCCAGTAACCCTAGTACACGGAGTGATCAAGCTCTTTGACAAGGTATTGGCCACGAGGCTCGCCGGAGACCTACCGTACCTTGTGGGGAAGCACCAAAGTGCTTTTGTGAAAGGAAGATACCTGCATGACAATTTTATGCTTGTGCAAGGCATGGCACGACGACTACATGCCCCGAGAAACCCCACGGTGCTCCTGAAACTAGATATATCCAAGGCCTTTGACTCCATCCAATGGCCTTTTCTCATCGAGGTGCTACACATCATGGGGTTCGGAACACGGTGGATTGGATGGATTTGTGGATTGCTTGCAATGTCTTCGACAAGGATCGTGCTCAACGTTTGCCAGGCAAACCAATCTATAACCAATGTGGCCTCCGGCAAGGGAACCCGCTCTCGCCGACGTTGTTCATCTTAATTATGGAGCCACTACAACGGCTGTTCCATGCAGCATCTGAATCAGGTCTCCTGGCACCCTTGGTGGCAAATGGACTAAGGAATCGCCTATGAATCTTCGCGGATGACGCGATCATCTTCCTGAAACCGCACCTGACGGACCTCACCACGTGCACAACGATTCTAGACATGTTTGCCACAGCTTCAGGACTTCATACAAACCTTACAAAGAGCGTCGCTCTTCCAATCAGGTGCACACAAGAGCAAATGGCTGAGATGACAAGTGTTCTAGGCTGCTCGTTGGGCAGCTTCCCGATGAGATATATCGGACTACCACTTACCATCCGGAAGCAATCGGCCGCGCAGTTACAAGGCCTGGTGGACCACATCGCTGCTTGCCTGCCTACTTGGCGTGCCGCGACCTTACTGAAGAGCAATAGACTAATCCTAATCAAGTTGGTCCTCTCAGCGATGCCAGTGCATGCAATGTTGGCGCTTGAATTACCGGCAAAGACAGTCTCAGCGATCAACAAGATCTTACGTGGTTTTCTCTGGTGTGGAAAGGCCGAGGCGAACAGAGGAAATTGTGCGGTGGCCTGGAACACAGTATGCACACCCAAATGGGCTGGAGGCCTTGGGATCCCGGACATCGCGTGGATGAACGTAGCAATGCAGGCTCGCTGGCCATGGCTGGCGCGTGTGGACGATACAAGGCACTGGAGTGAGTTCACGATTACAGTTTCGACGGCCTCCATGCAAGGATACTGTGGACGGTGCAACGCGGCCACGCGAACGGTGCTAGGGGACGTGAACGGTGCTAGGGGACGGAGCACGCGCTCTCTTTTGGGAAGATAGATGGCTGGATGGGTTTCGGATTGAAGAGATTGCACCCAGGATTCATGCAAGGATACCGTGGCGAATTCGCAAGCAACTCCTGGTCAAAGACGCACTACACAATGGGATGTGGGAAGCTTCCACTGGCCCCGACATCGACGCACCAGCACTCATGGAATTCATAAGCCTGTGGCCTCGGGTCCAGGACGTGCAGCTACAAGAAGGGACCCCGGACACCATTAGCTGGGCTTGGGAGCGGGATGGCCATTACTCTGCTCGATCGGCATATGCCGCTAAGTTCATGGGAAGATAGCTAGTCCCAACCGCAGAGGCAACATGGAAGTGTCGGGCCCCCCTGCAGTGCCGTTTTTTCACATGGCTCGCGATACGCAACAGGTGCTAGACCTCGGACCGCTTGGCGAGGAGGGGACTGCCACACCAACAATCATGCCCACTTTGTAGCCAGGGCGGCGAGACAATGAACCACATTATGCTCTAGTGCGTCTTCGCAAGGACCTTCTGGGAGGAGATCTTCCATGCTTTGGGGATGCCGCAATGGACGCCGACTCCACAAGACACCCTGTCGGAGTGGATCCTCAACAAGCGGGTACAAGGCACCAATGAGAAGCATGTGAGGGCCATCATTATACTTGGCCTATGGGAACTGTGGAAGCACCGCAATGGGATTGTGTTTGACGGTGAAACACCATGCTTGGGTAGATTACTAGCATGGGTCCTTAGTGAGGGCAAGGCTTGGAAGACGGCGGGCCTCCTGAAAGCGGATTTGGGAGAACTTTTCAGGCGGATACATAGGTGGGAGTCTAGTGAAACGTAGACATATGTAAACGGTGGACTGGGTGTGTAACACCCTCCGTGGAGGGTTTCTTGTACCCTATTCTTCCCCATTAATGAAAATACGCATGCTATGCGTATTTTAGAAAAAAAGGTGAAAGCACCCAGTTTTCATAGTGCAAAAAGAAACATTAAAAAATGTGAATACCTGATGCCTCTCAAGCTTACTCATGCCGTCATGCATCACTATACCACTAGTAGAGAAGGGGGCAAAGGTCCAGGCCGGGTCAACCCATTAGTCCCGGTTCAATCCAGAACCGGGACCAATGGGGGCATTGGACCCGGTTCATGAGCCCAGGGGGCCGGCCGGGCCACGTGGGCCATTGGTCCCGGTTCGTCTGGACCTTTTGGTCCCGGTTGGTGGGACGAACCAGAACCAATGGGCCTCGCTCCTGGCCCACCACCATTGGTCCCGGTTGGTGGCTTGAACCGGGACCAAAGGCTCCCCTTTAGTCCCGGTTCATGCCACCAACCGGGACCAATGAGGTGCCTATATATACCCCCTCTCGTAAGAGCAAAGCACGCTGCTCTATTTTTTCTGGCCGAGGGGGAGAGGGCTTGGTGGTGCTCTAGCTCACCTCCTATGCACACAACGTGCTTGATGGAATGCCCGAGCCACACTACTTAAGCTTTCTCCTCTCCAAGCTCGACATCCAAGCTCCATTTTCCTCAATATTTGTCTAGGTTTAGCGGTCCGTCACACCCTGTCCCCGTATTCACCGCCGTCGATCACCCGTGCCGAGCTCATCGCCGGCACCACCGTGGTGAGCCTCTTGTTCTTATCTTCTTTCTGAAAGGAAAAAATATTCTTACATGTATGTTTACATAGATACTTGTATTACTTTCTTAATTTTATTATTGCATCTTATATAGTGCGATGGTTTTGGTATCCGCCCCTGTCGGCCCTCGTCCTGTCTATGATTCGGATGTGGTATATATATTATCTTTATAACTATTGGTTCATTTATTGTTTATGAAAATTATGCCGACCAACGTGACATAGATTTTATTTATGTAGGATGTATGTGAATCGGAAATTCCAACCGACCCTATTGTCGAGAGGTTAAATTTAGTTGAAGAAGAAAACAATTTGTTGAAGGAAAAAATAAAAAAAATTGAGGAGGAGAAGATGATATTGGAGTTGCATGTTGCGGATGTCGTCGATGATCACAAGATCAAGACGGATGCAATGCGCTTGAAGATTAGAAAGATTAGAAAATATGTCATTCATATCGAGGCTTGGTATCATTATGCCGTTGGATCAATTGTTACCTTGGTTGCGATTATGATCGCATTTGTTTTCGCATTGAAATGTTTTACATAGTTTCAATGTATGGTTTAATTAATTAGATGCTCTGGAGAGCTATATGTTGTTAGATGAGAACTATGTATGTACTTTGGTTTTAATGTGATGATGAACTTTTATTAATTTGGACACTTAATTATATATAATGCACGCAGATGAACTGGCAATGGATGTACGGTGACAGACACACCTCCGAGTACATTAAGGGCGTGCATGAGTTTCTCGATGCGGCTGAGGCAAACAAGCAGAATGGTTTTATGTGTTGTCCATGCACTGAATGTGGAAATACGAGGTCTTACTCTAACCGGAAAATCCTTCACTCCCACCTGCTTTACAAGGGTTTCATGCCACACTATAATGTTTGGACAAGGCACGGAGAAATAGGGGTTATGATGGAAGATGGCGAAGAAGAAGAGTACGATGACAACTATGTGCCCCCCTGAATACAGTGATGCTGCAACGGGGGGAGCTGGTGAAGATCAAGAGGAACCAGACGATCTGCCCAATGATGCTGCAACGGATGAAGCTGCTGAAGATCAAGAGGAACCAGACGATATGTCCGATGATGATGATCTCCGCCGGGTCATTGTCGATGCAAGGACGCAATGCGAAAGTCAAAAGGAAAAGCTGAAGTTCGATCGCATGTTAGAGGATCACAAAAAAAGGGTTGTACCCCAATTGCGAAGATGGCAACACAAAGCCCGATATCGTACTGGAATTGCTGCAGTGGAAGGCAGAGAATGCTGTGCCTGACAAAGGATTTGAGAAGCTACTGAAAATATTGAAGAAGAAGCTTCCAAAGGATAATGAATTGCCCGCCAGTACATACGCAACAAAGAAGGTCGTGTGGCCTCTAGGATTGGAGTTGGAGAAGATACATGCATGCCCTAATGATTGCATCCTCTACCGCGGTGCATACAAGGATCTGAACGCATGCCCGGTATGCGGTGCATTGCAGTATAAGATCAGATGAGATGACCCTGGTGATGTTGACGGCGAGCCCCTCAGGAAAAGGGTTCCTGCGAAGGTGATGTGGTATGCTCCTATAACACCACGGTTGAAACGTCTGTTCAGAAACGGAGAGCATGCCAAGTTGATGCGATGGCACAATGAGGACCGTAAGAAAGACGGGAAGTTGAGAGCACCCGCTGACGAGTCACAGTGGAGAAAAATCGAGAGAAAGTACTGGGATGAGTTTGCAAAGGACCCAAGGAACGTATGGTTTGCTTTAAGAGTGGATGGCATTAATCCTTTCGGGGAGCAGAGCAGCAATCACAGCACCTGGCCCGTGACTCTATGTATGTATAACCTTCCTCCTTGGATGTGCATGAAGCGGAAGTTCATTATGATGCCAGTTCTCATCCAAGGCCCTAAGCAACCCGGCAATGACATTGATGTGTACCTAAGGCCATTAGTTGAATAACTTTTATAGCTGTGGAATGAAAACGATGTACGTACGTGAGATGAGCACAGACAGGAGGAATTTAACCTAAAGGCGTTGCTGTTCGTGACCATCAACGATTGGCCCGCTCTCAGTAACCTTTCAGGACAAACAAACAAAGGATATCACGCATGCACGCACTGTTTAGATGACATTGAAAGTATATATACCTGGACAAATGCAGGAAGAATGTGTACCTGGTCCATCGTTGATTTCTTCCGACCAACCATCAATGTTGAAAGAAAGGCAAGCATTTCAAAGGCAAGGCAGATCACCGGAAGAAGCCCGCCATGTGTACCGGTGATCACGTACTTGCTATGGTCAATGATTTACACGTAATATTTGGAAATGGTCCCGGTGGACTAGCTGTTCCGAATGACGCTGAGGGACACGCACCCATGTGGAAGAAAAAATCTATATTTTGGGACCTACCCTACTAGAAAGACCTAGAGGTCCGCTCTTCAATCGACGTGATGCACGTGACGAAGAAGCTTTGCGTGAACCTGCTAGGCTTCTTGGGCGTGTATGGGAAGACAAAAGATACACCTGAGGCACGGGAGGACCTGCAATGTTTGCACGAAAAAGACGGCATGCCTCCGAAGCAGTATAAAGGTCCTGCCAGCTACGCTCTTACGAAAGAAGAGAAAGAAATCTTCTTTGAATGCCTGCTCAGTATGAAGGTCACGACTGGCTTCTCGTCGAATATAAAGGGAATAATAAATATGCCAGAGAAAAAGTTTTAGAACCTAAAGTCTCATGACTGCCACGTGATTATGACGCAACTGCTTCCGGTTGCATTAAGAGGGCTTCTACCGGAAAACGTCTAATTAGCCATTGTGAAGCTATGTGCATTACTCAATGCAATCTCTCAGAAGGTGATCGATCCAGAAATCGTACCAAGGCTAAGGAGTGATGTGGCGCAATGTCTTGTCAGTTTCGAGCTGGTGTTCCCACCATCCTTCTTCAATATCATGACGCACGTCCTAGTTCATCTAGTCGACGAGATTGTCATTCTGGGCCCGTATTTCTACACAATATGTTCCCCTTTGAGAGGTTCATGGGAGTCCTAAAGAAATATGTCCGTAACCGCGCTAGGCCAGAAGGAATCATCTCCATGGGCCATCAAACAGAGGATGTTATCGGGTTTTGTGTTGACTCCATTCCTGGCCTTAAGAAGATAGGTCTCCCTAAATCGCGGTATGAGGGGAGACTGACTGGAAAAGGCACTCTTGGAAGTGACTCAATAATATGCAGGGATGGATGTTGGGGAACATAGTAATTTCAAAATTTTCCGACGCACACGCAAGATCATGGTGATGCACAGCAACAAGAGGGGAGAGTGTTGTCTACGTACCCACGCAGACCGACTGCGGAAGCGATCACACAATGTAGAGGAAGTAGTCGTACGTCTTCCCGATTCGACCGATCCAAGCACCGTTACTCCGGCACCTCCGAGTTCTTAGCACACATACAACTCGATGACGATCCCCGGGCTCCGATCCAGCAAAGCGTCGGGGAAGAGTTCCGTCAGCACGACGGCGTGATGACGATCTTGATGTTCTACCGACGCAGGGCTTCACCTAAGCACTACAACGATATGATCGAGGTGGAATATGGTGGCAGGGGGCACCGCACACGGCTAAGGAACGATCACCAAGGATCAACTTGTGTGTCTAGAGGTGCCCCCTGCCTCCGTATATAAAGGAGCCAAGGGGGAGGGGGGCGCCGGCCAGGAGGAGGGCGCAGGAGGAGTCCTACTCCTACCGGGAGTAGGACTCCCCCCAATCCTAGTTGGACTAGGATTCCCCGAGGGGGAAAGAGAGAGAGGGGGGCCGGCCACCTCTCCTAGTCCTAATAGGACTAGGGGAGGGGGGAGGCGCGCGGCCACCTTGGGCTGCCCCTTTCTCCTTTCCACTAAGGCCCACGAAGGCCCATATGGATCCCGGGGGGTTCCGGTAACCTCCCGGTACTCTGGTAAAATCCCGATTTCACCCGGAACACTTCCGATATCCAAATATAGGCTTCCAATATATCAATCTTTATGTCTCGACCATTTCGAGACTCCTTGTCATGTCCGTGATCACATCCGGGACTCCGAACAACCTTCGGTACATCAAAATCCATAAACTCATAATAACTGTCATCGTAACATTAAGCGTGCGGACCCTACGGTTCGAGAACAATGTAGACATGACCGAGACACGTCTCCGGTCAATAACCAATAGCGGGACCTGGATGCCCATATTGGCTCCTACATATTCTACGAAGATCTTTATCGGTCAGACCGCATAACAACATACGTTGTTCCCTTTGTCATCGGTATGTTACCTTCCCGAGATTCGATCGTCGGTATCCAATACCTAGTTCAATCTCATTACCGGCAAGTCTCTTTACTCGTTTCGTAATACATCATCTCACAACTAACATCTTAGTTACAATGCTTGCAAGGCTTATGTGATGTGCATTACCGAGAGGGCCCAGAGATACCTCTCTGACAATCGGAGTGACAAATCCTAATCTCGAAATACGCCAACCCAACATGTACCTTTGGAGACACCTGTAATGCTCCTTTATAATCACCCAGTTACGTTGTGACGTTTGGTAGCACCCAAAGTGTTCCTTCGGCAAACGGGAGTTGCATAATCTCATAGTTATAGGAACATGTATAAGTCATGAAGAAAGCAATAGCAACATACTAAACGATCGGGTGCTAAGCTAATGGAATGGGTCATGTCAATCAGATCATTCAACTAATGATGTGACCTCGTTAATCAAATAACAACTCTTTGTTCATGGTTAGGAAACATAACCATCTTTGATTAACGAGCTAGTCAAGTAGAGGCATACTAGTGACACTCTGTTTGTCTATGTATTCACACATGTATTATGTTTCCGGTTAATACAATTCTAGCATGAATAATAAACATTTATCATGATATAAGGAAATAAATAATAACTTTATTATTGCCTCTAGGGCATATTTCCTTCAATGGATATTCTTGGTCTCAAGCACACTACACAGTTCTACAGAACTCTACCTTGGTGACCCCGTATGTCGATGAACACAAGAACAGTCTGCGCTCCCAACACCCAGAGCAGTGCGATGACTGGATTACATGTGAACACATCAGGACTTTTAGTAGTTGGTTGGAAACACGTCTCAGAGGTGACAACACTGTTTGTGATGAGTTGTACTTGTTGTCCAGGGGACCATCTTTGACTGTATTGACTTACAAAGGATACGAGATAAATGGGAATACATTTTACACGATCGCCCAAGATCAAAAGAGCACCAACCAAAACAGCGGTGTCCGCTTTGATGCAGCAACCGAGAGCGGAAAGGACACATATTATGGTTACATAGTGGACATATGGGAACTTGACTACGGACATGATTTTAAGGTGACTTTGTTTAAGTGCAAATGGGTCAATCTGTCAGGAGGCGGGGTACAGGTAGACCCACACTACGGAATGACAACAGTGGATCTGAAAAATCTTGGGTACACTGACGAACCGTTCGTCCTAGCCAATGATGTGGCACATGTTATCTATGTGAAGGACATGTCTACCAAACCGAGAAAAAGAAAAGATAAGGAAGCAAATACATCATACGATGAGCCAAAGCGCCACATAGTTCTTTCAGGAAAAAGGGACATCCTGGGAGTGGAGGGCAAGACAGACATGTCTGAAGATTATAAAAAGTTTCATGAAATTCCTCCCTTCAATGGCAAGGCTGACCCAAGCATCCTAATAAACGATGAAGATTATCCATGGTTACGGCGCAATAAGTAAATGACACAAGCGAAGAAAAAGTGAAGACTTTCTCCCGCAACTATTATGATGATACCATGTCAACTTTGTAACACACGAGTATGCTATGCCAACTTTTTCAGAGTTCATTTGAAAACTATGAATTAGGTCGAATTTTCTCTATAGGTGCATCTATGTTCATTTTTTAGTAAAGTTAATCACAAACTTGTGATTCACACAAATTTCAAAGAATTCAAATTTTAACTATTCAAATTTGAAAACCAATGGCACTAACAGAAAGTTTATAATTTTTCTAAAACTAATGGCACTAACAGAAAGTTTATAATTTTGCTGACCTAAAAGCAAAAAGAAATAAAAAAATAAAGCAAAAAACAAAAGAAAATAAATAATGCAGAAAACAAAACAAAAAAATCTGGGAAAAATAAAAATAGCAACAATAAGTATTTTTTAAATAGAAACAAAATAAAATAAATAAAGCAACAAAGAAAACAAAAAAACTAAAAAAGTGTTTTCAAATTTGAAAACTAATGGCACTAAGAGAAAGTTTATAATTTTTCTAAAACTAAAAGCAAAAAGAATTAAAAAATAAAGCAAAAAACAAAAGAAAATAAATAATGCAGAAAACAAAACAAAAAAACTGGAAAAAATAGCAACAATAAGTATTTTTGTTGTAAGTAGAAACAAAATAAAATAAATAAAGCAACAAAGAAAAAAAACAAAAAAAGTGTTTTCAAATTTGAAAACTAATGGCACTAACAGAAAGTTCATAATTTTTTTGAAACTAAAAGCAAAAAAGAATTAAAAAATAAAGAAAATAAATAATGCAGAAAACAAAATAAAAAACTGGAAAAAACTATTTTTCTACTAAAGTTAATCACAAACTTGTGATTCACATAAATTTCAAAGAATTCAAATTTTAACTATTCAAATTTGAAAACTAATGGCACTAACAGAAAGTTTATAATTTTTCTAAAACTAAAAGCAAAAAGAATAAAAAAATAAAGCAGGAATCAAAAGAAAATAAATAATTCAAAAAACAAAACAAATACTGGAAAAAATAAAAATGCCCCCTATTGGGCCACACGGCCTGCATACGACTAGAAACCCATCTGTACATGGGCCAGGATGCAGGCCCGCAGGTCCAATAGGCCTAACAAGGCAGTGACAAGGGTAGGCAAGTACTGCCTGCATATTAGAAAGGAGCTCAGCACCTGAGCCGCAACGCAGCTTATAAACAGGTGCTAAGCTCTCTCAGCTAGCGAGGTGGGACTAAACTTCCCACCGCACCGCGCCAGCGCAAGGCCTTTTGTCCCGGTTGGTGGCACCAACCGGGACTAAAGGGGGGCATTGGTCCCGGTTCATGGCACCAACCGAGACCAATGCCCCCCTTTAGTCCCGGTTGGTGCCACAAACTGGGATCAAAGGCCGCCGCTTCCCGCCCTTTGGGCTGCTGAAAAGAGGCCTTTGGAACCGGTTGGTGGCAACAACCGGGACTAAAGGGGGCATTGGTCCCGGTTTGAGCCACGAACCGGGACCAATGCCTTTGCTATATAAGCAACATTTGGGAATTTTTCAGATTCCCCTCGCCAGTTGCCCCCGACAACGCCGACCTCGCCGACGCCGCCAGGCTGCCCCGACGCCGCCCGCCGCCCCCGCTGTCGCCGTCGCCCGCGCCCGCCGTCGCCGTCGCCCGCGCCCTCGCCGGCCGTCGCCCGCGCCCGTCGTCGCCGTCGCCCGCGCCCTCGCCCGCGCCCTCGTCGCCCGCGCCCTCGCCGGCCGTCCCCTGCCCGACGCGTCGCCGCCTCTGTGAGCACCGCGCGTCTGCCGCCCCCGCCGCCGCCGTGCAATTTTTTTAATTATACATGCTTTTTACATGTTTTTAGATATCCATATATATGTATGTATGTATTTTTTTAGATATATGTTTTTTCATGTATGTTCATATATGTTTTTTATTTATGTTCATATATGTATATATGTATGTATTTTTTCAATTGTAATGATGTTTTAAAAATACATATATGCAAAAGTTAGATTTTTAATTAAAAAGTTTTATCTATATATGTTCTCTGATTTAGTACATTTTAGGTTAGTTTCATTTTAAAAAAAGTTATATATATATTTAGGAAGAAGGAATAGAAGGAAGAAGAAGGAAGAAAAGGTTTTATATATGAGGGTCGAGAGGGGGTCGACGGTCGCCGAGGGTCAAGAGGGGGTCTAGGGTCGCCGAGGGGTCGAGGGTCATCGAACATGAGAGGAAGAAGAGGATAAAAAAAGAAGAGGAAGAAGAAAAAAAGAGGAGAAGAAAGAATAGATGAGAGTTCTTCTCCTCTTTTTTTTCTTCTTCCTTTTTTTATCGGGAACGAGGGTCGTCGAGGGTCGCCGAACATGAGAGGAAGAAGGGGATAAAAAAAGAAGAGGAAGAAGGAAAAAAGAGGAGAAGAAAGAATAGAGGAGTTCTTCTCCTCTTTTTTTCTTCTTCTTTCTCTTTTTTTATCGGGAACGAGGGTCGTCGAGGATCGCCGAGGGGTCGAGGGTCGAGAGGGGGTCGACGGTCGCCGAGGGGTCGAGAGTCGTCGAACATGAGAGGAAGAAGAGGATAAAAAAAGAAGAGGGAGAAGAAAAAAAAGAGGAGAAGAAAGAATAGAGGAGTTCTTTTCCTCTATTCTTTCTTCTCCTCTTTTCTTTTCCTCTATTCTTTCTTCTCCTCTTTTTTTTCTTCTTCTTCCTCTTTTTTTTATCGGGAACGAGGGTCGTCGAGGGTCGTCGAGCGGTAGAGGAAACCCTAAATAGCAAGTATCGTCGGTGTGAGATACACGTGGCCGTCGGTGTCGGACACTACATCCACATCCCACAAGTGACACGGAGGAAGAAGAAAAAAAGAGGAGAAGAAAGAATAGAGGAGAGAAGCAGTGTCGAGGCCACCCCAAACCCTAGAGAAGCAGCGTCGAGGCCACTAATTAATATTAGTTCTACGTTTGCCACTAATATATCCATCTGTCATGTTTAAATAATAATTGCCATGTTGTAAATATTTGTAGAAACTATGGACACCGCCCGAGACGAAGTACAAGAAGAGTTGTTGGGGGACACAATCGCACGAGGAAGTGATGCCGTCTGCTCGTTGTTTCTCAACGACACTGATGGTCTGGAAGCAGCTGGCTATGATTATGATGGCTCCGATGACCTAATGCCGGTGCAAGAAGGAGACCGTGAGGACGGCTCGAGTGACCCAATGTCGGTGCAAGAAGGAGACCGTGATGACGTCTCCGGTGACTGAACCAAGTCCGGCCAGGTATATATATTAGTTAAGCTTGTGCTGACTAGCTAATTGATGCATTCATCATTTTGGTATGTACAGATATTAATTAAGTCTTTGTTCTTTTTTCTAGCCCTCTAGATCGAGCACAACTTCGGTAAAGAGACGAGGCCCGAAGAAAAAGTTGAGCTCGGATGAAAGGTTTGAGATCATAGCAATCGCGCCCGACGGCCAACCGATTGAACCCATCCGGACAAAGAGCGCATTTGTTGCTCAGTGCGGGGTCCTAGTTAGGGACAAGATCCCGATCAGCATCCGACAATGGTTAAAGCCGGCTACAGAAGACCCTGAGGTGTCTTATGTCAATGATATGCAGAAAAATGATCTTTGGACTGAGCTGAAGTCAAATTTCATCCTACCGCCAGAGGATGATCCGGAGAAGCCAGTTAAGAGCAATTAATCAAGTCTTTTGCTCTTAAGAGGATGACAAAACTATTCAGGAGGTGGAAGAAAGAGCTGAATAAGTTTGTCAAAAATAAAGAGACACCAGAATTCAAGGGCAGATATGAGAAGATCAGAGATCACTGGCCCGCATTTATGGCCCACAAGACATCGGAAAAGAGTAAGAAGATGTCGGCGACAGACAAGCAAAATGCTGCGAAGAAGAAGCATCACCATCGCACGGGGTCAGGTGGCTACCTCGCAGCCCGGCCTAAGTGGGCCAAGACTGAGAATGATCTGGTTGATAAAGGGATCGAACCAGAGACAATTAACTGGCCAGACCATTGCCGGACTTGGTTCTTCGGGGCTGGCGGAACCTTGGACCATGTATCAGGGAAGTGCATTTGGACGGACAAGCAAATGGAAATACCAGTCAAGAGGCTTAAGCACTATATCGAAGCAGTGCAGCAAGGGATGTTCGTTCCAGACAGAGAGAATGACGAGCTCACGATGGCCCTCGGGAATCCTGAGCACCCTGGACGGACACGAGGCACGCCAGGCTCCATTCCGTGGAAGGCTGGGTTTCCGGACGCAGGCGGTTACAAATGCCACGAGAGGAGGAAGAAAGTGGAGCAGACCCAACTGCAGGCGCTGCACGCTAGGGTACAAGCGATAGAGGAACGAGAAGCAAATCGCAGCAAACGAACTGCCGAAGCTTCCCCCGAAGCTACCCCGCCATCTTAGCGGAGAAGCAGTGTGGCTTCCACCGAGCTGCTTCAGCCGGAGCATGTCTTGACGGCTCCTGCCAGCTATCCCGTGGATGCTATCACGGAGTCTCGAAATTGCCACCTTATGACGCAATGGATTAATATGAAGGTCAAGGCGGCTATTGGCTCTATTTTTCCTACTGAACCCGGCACAACTTTTCACTGTCGGCCGATTCCAGAAGGATATGCTAGGGTGATGGTCGATGAAATAACGAAGGGATTTGAGGACCTCCAGCTTGACCACCCTATCGGTGAAGGGGAGACTCGGCTGGGTTCTGCTCTGAAAACTCCATGCCTATGGCGGAAGGAGCTCATCAACCTTCCGAACTGGATGCCTCCGCCTCCTCCTCCTCCTCCGGTGAGTCAGGGCACTCCGCCTCCTCCTCTGGCGAGTGGATCAGGGCACTCGATCGGCTCCTTCTCCGGCGCGTGGCGGCACTCCGCCTCCTCCGCCTACGCTGGTGCTCCCGAGCAGCCAGCCTCCTCCTTCTCTGCCTCGTCAGCAAGGGCGGAAGAGACCCGCCGCCGCTCCGGCTACTATGGCGCGTCGTAGTCCTTCTCCTCCACCTCGTAAGCAAGTAAAGAAGACAGCCGTTCCGTCTGCTCTACCGGCGTTTAGCAGTACAGCCAAAGGCGGGAGGACATACAGATTCGGTACTTCTCTGAAGACTCCAGAGAAGTTACCATACGAGAGGACCCTGGAGGAGAACGCCGAGATCGCGCAAGAAGAAGTGAGGAACTTCTTTGAAGGGGTGAAAGCAAAGAAACATCCACCTCCGGAGGAGAAGGCAGATCCGGTGAAAGCGAAGCGCACTCTGGCTGCCCCGATAAAACCACCCAAGTCTCCGCCGAAAGGCAACTATGAGCGCATTATTGGAAAGGCATTTGCCGAAGCGGAGCAGTCGGGAAGTACTGTCAGTGATCAAAGGCTGAAAGAACGACGAGCTGGGAAACAAATTGCCCAGCTCGACGAACAAGCGAAGCAATCGTGCCCCCCGCTCAAGGTGCCTAGCAACATCGTCGCTAATGATCCGAGGATGGTGCCCGGTTATAGAAATCTTGGAGATTACCTGCCCGATGATGTACATTATGATTTCATGGAGGTGCAGATACAAAGATACGAGTACGGGAAGCCTCTCGTCAAAGATGAAAGATCTCTATCAACGATGATGCGAAGATTGCATGATTGGTACTTGAAAATCTGCAGAGAGTCTGGGGGGATGAGTACTTTGTATGTGAGAGTTAAAAAGGAGAATGACCTCATTGGAATTGAACTGTTGCCTGTTCCATTTGAGGAGTACTTTCAGTTTTTCAATCAATTGGCCCTCGATAAAGCAACGGTCACCTGCTATTGTCTGTAAGTAGTACTACTTCTGTCATTAAGTCTCTCTATATAGCTCAGCTCTTTCATTGCATGTATTTATAATTATCCTCACTATATTATGCAGATTGAAGATTGTCGAATTGAAGAAAAGACAAATCGGTGATATTGGGTTCATTAACACAAATCTCATAGATGCAACTCAGGTTAAATTTCATGCCGCAGATACTGAGGCCAACTTGCTATGATCGTTGGTAATAAATGAAAACAAGATATAATACTCTTTCCTTACAACTTCAAGTGAGTGTTACTGTCTTGTGCATATTCGGTTTCCCTTATATATTAGTCAAGGTTATAGTACTGTAATTGATGAGTTATGCATGCGTGTGCAGTTTCCACTATATTCTCCTAGAGATTAAGCTTGAGCAGGGACTAGTAACCGTCTTAGACTCGAGACGAAAAGATCCACAGGACTATGCGGACATGACTCAAATGCTCGAGAAGTAAGTTAAATCGATCATTATCCACCATATCAGCAACTTTGTTCATTTCCTGATATATCAAGTAATTGTTTTCTTTGTCTGGCAGGGTTTGGAGAAAATTCACCAAAAAAGCTCCGGGACTGCCAAAGAAGCTGCAATTTAGACACCCGAAAGTAAGTACTATAGTACCATGTTCCGCGCATCTCCTAGTGATTCAAGGGCTAGTTTCATCAATACCATTTGGCATTCTTGCTTATCAGTTTGATTGACCTCTATTTCTTGTAAAGTGGTTGTGGCAGGAATAAGGGAATGATTCTGTGGATACTACGTTTGTGAGTCCATCCGTCACACGACCTGTGAGCGGGGCTACTCTGATGAACAATATGAAGTGCGTAAATAACAACATTCACAATTTTATTTTATTACCATCATTTGTTTTGACTTTCATTCATTCATATATATATGTATTGACCCCCTTCTTCAAATTAGATGTTTTGGAAGCGGGATGAACTCCTAGCACCAGCTCGCATGCGAGCAATTCAAGAGGAATTGGCGGCATTCTTTCTTGACCACGTGATCGCTGAAGACGGAGAATACTATGTGGACCATGCGCCCATACATTAGGAGATTATATTTGTAAGAGATAATTATTGTATATATGTAGCCGATAGTGTCGGATAGATATACGAGAACTTGTTGTTCGACCAATCTCTCGGAGAAGGAGAGGTGGTCGATATCACTTCTCTCTGTATGCATATATGTTCATGACGATCTTCTGTTTCCTTCGTTTGCTTACTAGCTAGCTAGCGTGTCTAGTCCTCTCTATACGTATGTATAGTACGTAGCGTCGACCAAGCACAAACATAAGAGAGGACACTTCTCTCTATTAATTATAGCTAGTTAACACAATATATGAAACACCTAAATTAACCCCCCAGAACCCCCAACCCCTCCCCCCCCCTTAAAAAAAACAAAAACCCCAGCCACAGAAATGCTGACGCATGGATGCCTATTGGTCTCGGTTGGTGCTACCAACCGGGACCAAAGGCCCTCCTGCCTGGGCTCCGTGCACAGGCCACGTGGAGGTCCATCTGTCCCGGTTCTGGATTGAACCGGGACTAAAGGAACAGGGCATTAGTACCGACGCTTTAGTCCCGGTTCAGGAACTGGGACAAAAGGCCCTTACGAACCGGGACAATAGGCCCGTTTTCTACTAATGTACAATGTTCATCCATGCTACATGTGCGTGGAGCTCTCTTGAACACAACACTAGACAGTGGAGGACTGCAAAATATTACCTCTTTTTAGTTTGAGGAACTCTAGTGATTCACAACTACTTGGCTTACATATATAGCAGGCAAAACTCATTCATTATGGTCAGATTGGAGAAATTTCCTGCCTACCACATAATTTCTACAATTCTATTCCAGCTGTCCATGGAAAGACGTATTTTGCAGCTACACGTATGGCCATTAGATAACTGTTTTTAATCACCATAATGCCTTTGTACTTTGATTGGTGTAGGTATCATGATCCAGATGAAAGTGATGTTTATAAATAAAAAACTTGTTATTTAAGGCGGCCTTGGTTCCTAGAAAATAAATTCCACAACTATATTACGGGCAATACAAATCCTCTATTGAGATTCGCCCTCAGGATAGATTACCTAGAAATCGTTTTAACGCACAAACACAAAAAAAATTCTAGTCAAGGGCCCTTGTGTTGCCTCTCTTCTCTTTATTTCTTTTCTCAATGTTCACTGTAATACAACCGGTAGCCGTGCTGTGCATATGTACACGCAATAACACGCACCCAAAATAATCTAGACGTAGACATCTGGAAACCCACCTGAACTAGTACTCATCTAAACATGTGCATTGGCCAATCCTAGCCAACTCTAACTCAAACTAACAGAACACGCTACGTACTAGTCTAATACTAAACTCACTACTCTTATGAGCATGCATGCATTCTAGACTCTGCAAAACAAGATTACTCTAACAATCATCCTTTAATCTTGACTTGTCATCATCTTGTGCTTCCTTTGATCTTCATTCGTTGATGATTCACGACTTATGGACTGATCTACTCAACCATCATTTCCATGACTAAGTATGACCCGTCTGAAAACATGCAGCACGCCTCTCTTGCCCTGCCATGTTGTGCCAGCAGCATTGCTTGGTCGATGTCTTACACTTGGTTCGCATCAGACTCTTTGTACTTACTGGCCCTCCCCACTTTATGATGGCTTTGCCTACCACCGTCCACCTTCGGCATCCCACCGAACCAAAATCCCAGAAGTAAATGAGATCTCGTACATGCGATCTACACGGTAGGCTCGATTCCATTTCTCATACGATCCCTGTCGCTGCGGTTGCTGGCCGGTTGATCAAGACCCATACAGAAAGAAGCGAACCGAAGCAACAAAGAAGTAGCCTTGCGTCTCCACGTACAATACAAGCACCCGACGTTGTAACCTCCAGATTGTGCAGATTAGCGGAATCATAGGGATAATTCGCTGTCACGGGAGGTCGAATGTTCACAAGTTCAAGTCCAAGCTAGCTAGCTGTAGAAGCGTAGCTCCAACTCAAGTACAGATATTCCTAGCGTAGGTACCGTGTTGCTGTTAACCAAGGTTTGAGTTTAATTGCTCGGTACACACTGTGATAAGAGACTGTTACAGAGATGATGACACTTCACTTCATCAGGACACGCTCATGATGTTTTCTCAAGTCAACCCATTAGCACCATGTAAGCCAAGGGTGGGAAACAAGATACCCCACTTGCTATGGCCATACCCTTCCTTTAGTGGGAGATGGCTCTCCTCCGTCGACAAGAAACAAGTGGAAGCAAGATATGAAAATGAGATGGCTCTCCTCCGTCGACAAGAAACAGAGTGGAAACAAGAAATGAAAATAACTGCCACTAAGAAACGTGCTTGACTATGTAGATTAGTAGCCAGGTTGAACGAATCCAGCATTACAGGCTAATGCGTCCTTAATGTCAGTGTCAAGTTTTTCACTACAATTGCTGGAAATAGACTCAATTCGGTCATCAAGCATGTTGTCTAGCCATCCTAAACAGTTTTTATGGATGGAAGGAATATCCTTGACGGTGTGTCATTTTTCATGTGACTGTCCACAAGATGCACCGAAAAAAGCATGAGTACGGTAATCTATAAAAATCGACTTAGAAAAAGCGCATGACATAGTCAAATGGCCTTTTCTTCAGTAGCCCTAAGAGTGAAGGGCTTGTCCAAGAAATGACGTGGGTGGGTCGATAACTTTTGTCACTTGGTACTGTGGTAAAAACCCATGATGTCTTTGACCACCACTTCCACGCAAAAATGAACCCCACGGGACAACCCATTGTTTCCAATATTACTAAAAAAATTCATAAATTTCCAATCATATTTACAATTTTTTAAATGTTAATGAATTTCAAAAATATTCAAGATTTTCACAAAATTAATTGAACTAAAAACACGTATTTCAAAATGTTCACAGATTCAAAAGTTGTTCATGATATTAGAAAATGTTACCGAATTTCAAAAATATTCATGGAATTAAAAGTGGAAAACCTCGTTGAAAAGAATTTTTGACCCTAATTTTTTTTACGTGTAGTGTAGGACAGCCAGAGCAGCCAACTAAAGTTGTGCTAGCCATTTCTCCACTAGTGTAGGGTAGCCCGTAGCCGCCGTGTGTATAGACGGGGTCGCTCCCGGTTGTGTGGGGTTTCGGGCAGGCCCGTCCAACGGCCTGTGCGGGCTGTGCGACCGCACAGGCCCCAAAATTCGAGGGGCCCCCTATGCTGGGCCATTGTCCATTATAGTTTTTTTTTGTTTTGTGCCCTTTTTCACAGCTAGCACAGGCCCATGGCTCTCCCGAACTGGGCCTTCTCGTCTGGATCGACACAACCTGCCGGCGATCGATCGATCTATCCATCTTCCCGAGAGGTCGAGACGAACTGATGGAAGTTCGGCGCCGCCGCACAGAGACGGAGGCTAGCGGCGTTGTCTAGTTTGATCGCATGGTTCCTGCCCGGAGGCGCAGCCCATAGCCCTGCTCGCATGAGGAATTTCCTTATGGTACGGCAAGCCATCTGCGCACTGCATGGCAAGAAGGTGCCTTCTCTGATGATCTAATTTTATTGATATAGCTTGTGCTTTTGACTTTGTTGGATGGCCGTTCCTCGTTGAAATTATGCAGCATTTCGGTTTTGGGAACAATTGGATTCGATGCACAACTCTGTTCCTCTGTTGCTGTTACAAGCATGTATATGGTTACAAGGGTCATGGTGAATGGACGTTTGGGTGACCCAATCTGGCAGGTTTCTTCAAGAGGTTGCTTAATGACAAGTTTCGGCAGTTTAGGTTGTCCGGTTTTTCTTCGCTATAATACCATCCTGTAAATACTCTTTTCTATTCTTAATATAATGACGCAGAAATCTTTTGCGTGTTCTAAAAGGAAAAAGGCGCACAAGTAAAAACAGTTGTTAGCCGATACCAAGGTGAGGGCATCACCCATCTGTCCACCAGGTGCGCTCAAACTGAAACCCTATATTAAGTTGGACTATTTTGTTCCGTTGAATGATTATATTAGTGCGTATATTGTGTGCACATGCATAGTTCATCAATCAAATTATCTAGGGAAGATATATGGTAGGTTTAGTCTTTTGTTTTAGTATATTGACAAGCCTATAATTTATGTAGTGTTTGAATTTATTAATTTTTCTTTCATATGAAAATGTGTGTTCTAGAAATTTTAGGGCCCAAATTTGCATTTCGCACTGGGGCCTGAATTTCTGAAGACGGCCCTGGTTTCGGGTCTACAAAAACGCTCGTCGGATTGCGTGTGTACCACCGTTCCAGCTAGGTCTTCTTCGACATAAGTTGTGGTGTATCACTTCCAGTGTCAACGATACACGGTGACGTGTTCGTGTGCTTACAGATGTTAATCCAAAGGACTAGAAAAGTATCCGAGGTAAAAAAAATCAGTTAACTCACAAACTGGGACTTGATATATTGTGATATTCCATCTGTTGTGTGATCACAATTTAACCCAAGGTCTAAGTTAGAGATGAACTTGTCTGATGGAGATGTCGAGGGATAATATTCAGAGTGACGTGCATGATGTATTTCCGAGTGACGATGGCGAGGAGTAGACCAAACCGGAAGGAGGACGACGACTTGGCTCTGAGCGAGACGCGGCGACAGAGATCGATTGGAGACGCGGCTGGACGGAAGCACTGGGCCCGGGAGGAGATTTTTCACTCCGCCCCGGTTGTTCGCCCCACATGTGCCGTTGGGTCCCAAATCAACGAACGGAAAGAAGCATCCTCACATTTGTAATTTTGACGTCTCTAACAGTGAAGTTATCGTGTATGCCGTGCCAGCCTTAGATTCCTTTTTTTTCATGCAAAGAAGCAAACTACAGTAGGCAACAAAAAGGAAAAAGGAAAAAAACAACAACTAGGAAACACATTTACGAGCTGTGGCAATCTTCTGCGAGATGTATACAACCTCATGTGAGACGTGGATATTTTTTTAGCAAGACGTAGCTAATGTATTTTTTTATATGTTTGTATTAAAAAACATTTGATTTGTTTGTCGATTGTCAAAATAGTACAAAGATCGTTATTTGATGTACTTCATGTAAATCGGCCAGCAAACGTTCCGGCACATTTGTGTGCCAAGCATGCTTGCACGCTGAGTGTGACTGAGTGCTGGCTCGATGAGACCCCTAGCTTCCTAGTGACCAGCCTGTTGGCTGACTGTCCTGGGAACGCCTTGATTTAATAAAACTCTCTGAATTATCGCAAAAAAAAAACAAAGAACATCAGAAATAAAAAATACGTCAATATCCGTAGACCACCTAACAAAAACTATAAACAGTAGAGCGAGTCGGAGACATGCCGCCTTGTACCGCTTCACGCCGTGCTCATTGCAGAAAATGGTGGACACAGTCGAGTTGAACCTCGCCACCACAATCGCTCCTGAACGCTAGCAGCCTCATGTCATGGTCATTCTTAGAAATCACCTTGATCTTGCAGAAGAACACCATCGCTTGATGCTTTGTGCGAAGCATATCCACCCACATGAACCTGCCGTAATCATCTACGACAAGCAACAAGTATCGATCAACGGCAGAAGCTATCGGTGAAATCAGTTCACAGTGGCCTCAATGGAACGGTTCCAGCGGGCGATCTTCCCTGTACGACGAGGTTGCTGCATACGGAGGTCGATGCATTGTGCTAATGGTGCACCCGGAGCAGAGCTGGTCCACATGCTCCACTATTGTCATGCCATTGACCATGCCCTTCGCACCAAGGTCATGCAGTGCGCGGTAGTGCAAGTGTCCAAATCGCACGTGCCACCACCGCGCAAGGTCGCCCGCTTTCGCCAGTAGGCAGACCAGCTCTGTGATCTCCAGGTTCGTGATATGTAGAGCGGATTCTTGGCCCACTTGACGTGCACCAGCAGCAGCCGCTCACGATCAACGATGCATATAGCGCAATAGACCAATGGAGCAAGATGGAAGATGATAAATGGCACAATACACCAATTAAGGACACAAAGAACTACTGAACGCAACTTTTTTTCATTTTCTCTTCATCTTATTAGTCGCTAACAAACCTGGTTTGACCACTAACACTACACCACCGCCACATTGCGCATTGACTGCACCAGCCCATGATCCAGTCGACGTGGCTCAACTAAACCTATGTAAAGCCCTCACCGCAACGTGAACAACACACTCTTGTGACAACAAGACGCGACTAACACACACATGGGCGTTCCCTTGACTTATTTTTGCCTCCCCCCCCCCCCCCCCCCCCCCCCCTCCCTGTTGCAGTGATGTCAAAGTTCGTCTGGTCATGAGTGCAATGGGCGATGTACAATGATGATGCGGTAATCCGGTGTGCTTTACTCCCCCATGTTTATTTGATTTAACTAGCGTCCTTGTATGTCTTGCCATGCTGTTGGCTTAGTCTAGCTACGTGTGGTTTATTGGCCAGTATCCCTCTCATAAACGGACCAGTTCTCATCGTCGACATATCTCTTTTGTCACTGGAATCGCTCTCCTTCGAAGCTAAAGAAGTCTATATGTATGTGAGAGAAGTACAATACAGTGGGCAAAAGCTAGTCTAACAGAGACGCGGAGAGATAATATTCAATGACGTGCTTCGATGAGATATTTCAAAGCAACCATACTACACCTACTTAAACCTAATTTCTCCATACGTAATCTTTCAATAAACTAATTTCTCCATGCCTTGAATTCAACTAGGTGGGCCCCTCCTCTAATTTCGCCCGACAACAAAAAACCACCTAAGCCGTTACGTTAATCACACATGATTCCTGACGCAGGTGTTGCATTGCTCATTCGAGAGTGACGGCAAGAGAAGAGTAGGGGAACCGGAAAGGATCAAACCAAGAGGGCGAGGAAAACGAAAGGCCGCGGCTGGATGGAAGCAACGGAAAGACCACCGCGTCCAACCACCACGGAGGTCGAGGAGTCGAAACAAATCAGATTGTAGTTCGTCGACACTGCTGGCTTTCCTAGCTAGGATCCCTGCCACACCTACCAATCCCCAGATCAACGAACCCAAAGCTTCCTGACAATTGTTTAGATATCTCTAACAACTAGGGAGTTAGCGTGTGGGCCATGGCAGCCATGGCAACGTTTTGCCAAACGTAGACATGTTTATATTCCCGAAAAGAAACGTAGTTGTTGCTATAGTACTCAACCTGTGATGTGCCAGTCATGTTTTTATTCAATAGAGTTTTTGTCACGCTTTATTTGTTTAAACTATTTCTTTATTTTTAAAGAACTTTTCCGTTTTAACTTTGTTGTGATCGCACTTCTAATTTTATCTGTGCAGTTTTACTCTAATTAATGATGGGCACATATATGAAAATATGCAGTCACCTGCACCATTGATAGTCGTGGAAGAATATGCGATTTGCAAATAATGATTCTATATTGAACAGTAATTTGATGCCTGGCTCAGGCTTTTTTACTGCAGAGTTTGTTTGGTTTAAAGGAATGTTTCCTCCAAAATATCCATACGTTTCTTTTCTGCACTACATTGTTGTAGATTTCCTGTCAAGAGGATATACGGCTTGGACGTATTAAAGTATGACAGCTATGTCATCCAATCAATATCTATGCAAAATTGTCATGTTTTCTACTCCCTCCGTCCGGATTTATTAGGCACCCTCTTATTTTGGGCTAAAGTTTGACTATAGATTTAAATAATAAAACGTAAACTGTATGTCACAAAAAATATATCATTGGAAACCTCTTTCGAATACAAATCAAACAATATCGTTTTTGTGGTGTAGTCCCTCTGTCCAAGTGCATAAGGCTGCCCATAATGGTAGTATCATGCATGTCAACTAAGCAATTTTGATGAGATGGCATAGAATTAAATGAAGAAAGAGATGCTTGAGTATCATATCATGATACCGTATCATATTAAATGATGTGCTACTTTGTGTCATGCATGGCAATAAATGTAGTACTATATGATACCAACATATGATACTTTGCATTACGGATGTAGTATCATACACTAGTATCATATGCATGATACTAGTATATGATACTCCCCATTACAACCAGCCTAAGACACGTTAAGAGTAGCAGCGCGACCTAAATGGCTGTAGATTGGACGAGAAGTAGCACCACAACGAGGGAAACCTCCAATCACAGCGGTGCTTTAAAAGGAAGCAAAATCAGCATTTAATCGCTAGTTATTAGGATGCCGTTTCAGCTCTCCATCCAGGCCCACATACCTGATCGCATGCAAAACCGTCTTGAATCTTTTGCCTAGTCAACGCTCGCGAAGGATGCTGGGAGGGGACTGAGGAGAAGTTGATGTTCCACGCCTAAGAGCAAGTACAATAAGGTGATGTAGGCGGGCTGTAAGACATTAAATATTATATTCTTGCTTACTTGAAAGAGAGAGAAGAGGAGAGAGAAGAGAAGCGGGCTACTAGTTAACAGCCGGCTGCAGCACGTGCTCCTAGGTACTTTGTGAGAGAGTGGGGTGGGCCATGTATCAACAAAGTAGTACATATTTATATCTAGCTATTGTACTTGTTGGCTATAAGCTTGACTATATGTGACATGGCAACATCATATAGCCAGCAGCTGGCTATATTATTAACCATGCTCTAAAGGTTGTGGGAAACAAAACCTGGTTTTTGTAAGGTGACATTTGCACTTGGACGGAGGTAGTATATTTTGTATTTTGTTTTGCAAAATGATGATTAAAGCTCGATCCAAAATATTAGGGGGGCTTAAAAAAGCTGGATGGAGGGACTATGTTTCTATTTCAGGCAGGAAAGGATACAAGTAACAAAAAGCTTAGTAGGATACTGCTCGTGGTGGGCATGGATGACCAATATGTAACGGGAAGCCTCTCATAGCTCTAGAAACGCTAGGATCACACATAAAGAGAGTATTGCATCCGAAGCGCATGTGTTTGCGTGAATATACGTGTGGACTTAGGACTTTACATGCTTGGTGTGCCGCCCGCCTCCAATTTTGTTGTTTTTTTGTTGTTGTCGTTTCTGCCAAAAATGTATTTTTCACGTCATGGCGTTCGTCGTGCACAATTTGTCATACGTACACAGCCAAGCAATCTAACGAACGAACGACACGAATGCATGCATCATTTGATCGTCAAGTCGACCCAAATTGTGCAGCTAGCGTCCGTCTACAAATTTCTGAAGTTCATAACGTGAATATAGCACAACCGAAATCCCAAAAGTAAATGAGATGTGGTACATGCGATCGACACGACAGGCTGATTCCATCTCTCAAATGAGATGTGGTACAGAAACAAGCGAAGCAAAGCAACAAAGAAGTAGCCTTGCGTCTCAACGTACCACAAGAAGTCGACCTCCGGATTGGTAAAGGTCGCATATTCATAAGTTCAAGTCCTAGCTAAATAGAAACGTAATTAGTTTACGGAGGGAGTACTAGCTACAAATCAAAGTACAAATAGTACCGTAGGTTCCGTACCTTGTTGCTGTTAGGCAAGGTTTGAGTTTAATTGCTTGGGTACACATTGTGCCAAGATGCTGTTACCGAGATGAGGACCCTCACGACCATGCTTTTGTTCTCCTACTAGTTAATTCGCTACTTTGTTTTCTCAAGTCAGCTCAACCCATTAGCACCATCTAAGCCAAGGGTGGGACACAAGATGCCCCACTAGCTGATTTGGTGGTGCAGATCGATCGACACGTCCGGCCAACAAGCACAAGCCACGCGTGACAAACCACATTTGCTCCCCACGCCCGGTGCTAGGGTGCTGTCAGCACGGGTGAAAAGGGATTGTGCAAAGCGGCAATCGTGTGCGTTTGGATCATTAGTCAATTCGAGCCATATCCAGCGAGGCTAGCTAGCTGTTTGTGAAGACAAAAATAAGGAACTTTAGTAATCAATCAAGCCAGTGCGTACTGAGATGTCTCTCCTCCGTCGGCAAGCACCGGTGTTACTGGCTAGTATGCCTCCTTAATGATAGTGTCACGATTTTCACCACAGTTGTTGCTAATAGGCTCGATGCAGTTATCGAGCATATTGTTTGGCCGTCCCAAACAGTTTTCATAGAAGGAAGCAATATCCTCCTTGATGGTGGTGTCATCTTTCATGTGACCGTCTACGAGTTGCACCAAAAAAACATGAGTAGTGTAATCTTTAAAATCGACTTTGTAGAAGTGTATGACATAGTCAAACGGCTCTGATCTGCTCCACGCCCGACCAGCTGCGCCATCCCCTATAGCTACCGCCTCCCCTCTACGCCCTGGCCATGGCCCGACTCCCCCCGGGCGGCCGCGCCACAACCCGCGCCGCCCCCTATAGCTACCTTCGACGTCAGCTCCCCTCTATGCCCTGGCCATGGCCCGACTCCCCCCGCGTGGCCGCACCCGCGCCGCCCCCTGCAGCTACCTTTGATGCCGATAGCCCTCCATGCCCCTGTCTCGGCCCGGCTTTTCCCAATCACCTTCGCCGTTGATGGACACGACGAGAGGGACGCCCCGCTGCCTCCCTTCCCTCCTTCGTCAAGCTGCTGTCAGCGGCCACAGCGAACTGCCCCTAACCTTCGTTAGCTCTCGTTCCAGCCACCTTGCGAGCCCCCGTGTTCCGCGTCCGCGTGCTGCACCTCAAGCGTGCTTCCGCAAGCGTGGAGCGCCACACGCGCACCGTCAGGTGCTCGCCCGTGTGCTCCGGCGAGCAGCCTGCGTGAGTTCATAGCACGGCTTCGTCAATGCCACGAGCGATGCCGTTCCCGTAGCCGTGCGTTGATGGGACTCGCCCCAGAAGCGGAATTGACAGTTGGTCCCGAGGCAACAAGGTGCTCAGAGATAGCTACGTACCCAACGGTTAGGCCGGCGTCGTTGACCTCCACATCTTGTACGCGGATGGAGGTGGGCGTCAGGTGGCGCCGTCGAGCTCTTGGAAGTCCCACTACACCCAGGAGGCGGACTTAGTGGTTGGGCCCGCGCCGGCAAGGCGCGTAGAGATGGCTGCAGATGGTTGCAGGTGCATGGCGCGGTGGTGGCGGTCGGCATTGCACTGCCGGACCGAAGGTGTAGGTGATGTGTGTGCACACGAGGTGCTTGTCGAAATGCCGGAGAGACTTAAAACTTAGGAATGCTAATTTGACCTAATTTTTTGGTTAACTGCTGACTTTCTTTGCTAGCTCATCCGAAATTCTTTCTTCAGGAGGATAGCTTGCTTGAGTACCTTACTTGAAAACAAACCGCTTGAGCTGTAACCGAAACATAAAGGTTTGCCTTAAAAGGAGTCTTCCTACCATACCATGATGCATGCCTATGTTATAGTGCGTTAAGCTTCGTCAGAAGCAAGCAAGATGATTAAGCGAAGCTTCGTAGATGTTTTGAACAGAGAAGCCCATGCTCGATTATTTCGAGCACAGGCTTCTGAGGAATCAGACGATTCGAGTGAAGTTTTTTGTAACGTATCAATAAGATATATATATATATATATATATATATATATATATATATATATATATATATATATATATATATATATATATATATATATATATATATATAGAGAGAGAGAGAGAGAGAGAGAGAGTCTAGTCAACCATCCACATGTTTATTTTCTGCCAAGTCAGCCTGACATGCGGGTCCCATCTGTCAAAAACGTTGTTAGAACGAGTTAACGCAAGAATGGTGGCAATCCATTACACTAGCCATGAATGTGATGGGTTTGAGCATTTTACTCGAGATTGGTCGTATCATCTCCGCCATCAAGGTTTTCGTCATCACTCCTCCTCCTCGAGCCAGAGATTAGTTTTCTTTACGTCGTTTTTGCAGCGTTGTAGTATCAGTTTTGCTATATTAATTCCAGCTCCAGGACCTTCTGGTCGAAAAAACAAATTCTACACGAATTATAAATGGCACGTATAGCTGTCTTCAAAGTCCAAGCACACTTGTTATTACCTGTGAACAGCTAGTGCCCGCATGCATTCCCATGCAGCCCCTGACGACGACCGAAGAAATACCAAAAGAAATCAGCAACTTCATTCATGGTTCCAACGGCACGTGGTTCCAACGTCCAGCGGCACCACGCCACGCATGCAGTTTCGTTCGGTGCCGCCACGCCGGATTGCGTTGGCAGAACATTTCCAGGCTTCCAGTCAGCGGCGTAGCCTTCCACCACTTGCCTTGCGCTACGCTAGCTCCTGCGTAATAATAGTATGATTGGTACTAAGAAAATATAGTTGGAATATAATTCTAAGAAAACAAAATTTGCTCTAATATTTTCATAGCATCTGGAGTATTAATTATTGGCCCGTAGGTTGGAAATTTGGAATACTATATTTCCTCACCATATGGTCAACTCTTTCTTTAGAACCGGGTGTTTGTACTGGACTGATTGTAAGAAAACATTTAAAATACCATTGGTATGCCCATATTTGCAACTAATTTCTACAGTTATCATTGGTAATCGTAGTGTTTAACTCGTCATCAAGGCCATGATTGTGGACTACTTCCTCCATCCGGGATTATGGGACCTCCTAGTATTTTGATTCAAACCTTTGGTCATCTACATGCCTAACAAAATACTATGGGTTATATAATAAAAAATATACTACTGGATTTATGTTCAAAAGAGAATTTTCACCCTAAAATTTTACCCTAAATATGATGGGGGCAAATGAACCCATTCGGAGGAAGTAGGCACCAAACAATAAATTTAGCATTTATTTTAAAATAGCACATAGCCTTGTGTCACTCATCTTCGGGAAGACACGGGCATACGCCACCGCCACCACCACTACTCCACCCCGCCCCCATCTATTTCTCCCTACCCCCCACGCCATGGAAGGGTGTTCACAGCCAAAGCCCGTGCGAAGTTTGTGGTATAGGGGTTATTTCTCTCGTGTGGTGCACAGTCTCCGCTGTTACAAGTGATGGTCCTGTCAGTTCGTCGGCGTCATCTGACGGCGGAGGTTGGCAGCTGGGGTGGGGTGTTAGAGGCGGCGGATCTCCGGGCATCCCCTAGATCCAACATATATACGGCATTCAGCTAGATCATACAACCCGCTAGCCTACTCATCTACATGCTTTAGGTGGGGTACGTTGGTCCAGCCATTTCTGGAGCAGTTGCCGGGATGGAGGTGCCCTGGTTGATCGCGGCGCAACCTAGTTGCTCTATGTCCCGTCTTATTGCCTCTTGCTTGCATATTGGGCAAGGCGAATTTTCTTGTTGCCGATCGCAATGGATTTGGTTGTAGTGACGGGTCAGGAATTTAATCATGTGCAGTCAACTCAAAGTTGTGTACTCATATGTATGCATTTACTAATTTTCTTTTGCATGATTTCTACTCCCTCCGTTTTATAATATAAAAGCGTTTTGTACGCTGTTGTAGTATAAAAAGTTGTTATACGTCATTGTTGTCGAAAAGTTGTGTAGTCTCTCCTCAACGAAAGAGTTGTGCAGTCGAGTGAAGACACATCCATGCACGGCTTGGTCACTGTTTGGTCGCTAATCCCAGAGGGGTTAGCTTGCGTAGTATGCATGCCAGAGAGGCGTCCTCTTCCATGGAGAAAAATCAAGTGGTGTTGGTGAAGAGACGAGACGAGACGAGGAGTCGCTAGTCGTTATTACCTGTGCACAGCTAATACCGCCGGCCACGCGTACCCCCTGACGGCGACCGGAAAAAGCCAAAAAGAAAAGAAATCAGCAAGCAAGCAAACAGTTTCGTGCATCCGACGGCAGGCATGCGGACGCCAACCAACGCCACGAAGCTTCGTCCGTCCATCCGTCCGTCCACCAACAACGGCCGGATGGATCGCGTCGCCAGTCCATTTCCAGTGGGTCGGTCAGCGGCGCTTCCTCACCAAGCTCCCTTCCCTTCCCTTCGTCCTCAATCCAATCCACCAGCCCGCCCCGCCCCCGCCCCCAGCGACAACTCACCGGCCGGAACGCGGTTTTACCTGGCTACCGGCGCTTAAGAGACGCCATCGCCAGCCAACCACTGAACCACAACGCAACACCACCACGCAACGCATCCCGCTCCATCGCCATTCGCCACACCCACCGCACACACGTCTCTGCGCGCGTACGTGCCGAGCTCTGACCGGACGGGCATGGTGCACCACCACCGGGCGAGCCTCCTGCAGCACCACGACCAACAGAAGCTCGACGAGGAGAAGCAGCAGGTGGAGGAGATGAAGGAGCTCCGGGGCCGGCTGGTGGACTACGCGTGCCACCACCGCAAGCACGGCCACGACGCGCTCCTCCTCATGCTCGCCGGCTTCGCCTTCGTCTCCTGCCTCCTCCTGCTCCTCCCCAACAGCCCCTTCTCCGCCGCCATGGACGACCTCCTGCAGCTCGGCCGCATGCGTCGCTGCGACCAGGAGATGGCGCCCACGCCGCCGGCGCCCTGCGCGGGGGTGCCCTACGGCGCCGTCTGCTGCGACCGCTCCTCCCCCCGCGCCGACCTCTGCGTCATGCGCGGGGACGTCCGCACCCACGCCGCCTCCAACGAGCTCTTCCTGCTCGACGCCGCCGCCCCGGCCGACGAGCGCATCCGCCCCTACACCCGCAAGTGGGAGTCCAGCGTCATGAGCACCATCGACGAGCTGCGCCTCCGGGCCCTGCCCGACCCCGAGGGTGCTTCTGCTAACGATGCAGTGCCAGCGCGCTGCGACGTCCGGCACGACGTCCCCGCCGTCGTCTTCTCCACCGGCGGCTACACCGGCAACGTGTACCACGAGTTCAACGACGGCATCATCCCGCTCTACATCACCGCCCGGCGGTACAACAGGAAGGTGGTGTTCGTGATGCTCGAGTACCACGACTGGTGGATGACCAAGTACGGCCACATCGTGGAGCAGCTCTCCGACTTCCCGCCCCTCGACTTCTCCAACGACACCCGCACGCACTGCTTCCCGGAGGCCGTCGTCGGCCTACGCATCCACGACGAGCTCGCCATCGACGCGTCGCGGATGCCGGGAAACCAGGCCGGCATCCAGGACTTCCGGCACATGCTCGACGACGCGCACCGCGGCCGCATCAACGCCATCATCGAGGAGGAGAACGCCGCGCCACAAGCCTCCCCGGCGGCGGCGGCACTAGCGAAGAAACTCGTCACGGAGCAGCTCGCGGACGACGACAAGCCGCGGCTGGTGATCGTGTCCCGGAACGGGTCGCGCGCGATCGAGAACGAGCCGGAGCTGGCGCGGGAGGCGGCGAGGGCGGGGTTCCGGGTGACAGTGCTCCGGCCTCGCCCGGACACGGAGCTCGCGCAGATGTACCGCGTCCTGAACGGCTCGGACGTGATGGTGGGCGTGCACGGCGCCGCCATGACGCACTTCCTCTTCATGCGCCCGGGGTCGGCCTTCATCCAGGTGGTGCCGCTCGGCACCGACTGGGCCGCCGAGAATTACTACGGCGAGCCGGCGCGGCGGCTCGGCCTGCACTACATCCCCTACAAGATCCTGCCGTCGGAGAGCTCGCTGTTCCGGCGCTACGCCAGGGACGACCCCGTGCTCACCGACCCCGTCGCCGTCAACGCCAAGGGGTGGCAGGTCACCAAGAGGGTGTACCTCGACGGGCAGAACGTGCGGCTCGACATGGCGCGGTTCCGGCGGCGGCTGCGCGAGGCATACGGCCACTGGGCGGCGCAGCGGCGGCGCCAGCAGAGCCAACCGTTGTAGCATGGGCGGTGTCCATACTCCATACGTTTTTCTTTGTTCTTTTTTTTTTCTTCCGGCGAGAAGATGCATGATACTGTATAGAAAAAATATTTTTGTTGTTTACGAGGCGAGTGAGATTGGTGATGACACTACTAGTTAGCATGTGCAAGATTCTTTTTCACATGTCAAGCCCAACAGATGATGTACATGATAAATGGAAATGCAGAGTCTAAGTAAACGCCTCTTTGGTTCATTCACAAGATTTGAAAAACGAAAATTTTAGAGAACGAAACGTTCTTTTTTTAACACACCGTCGTAGACGCGTGTACATACGCTCATGCACTCATCTCTATGTATGCCACACATCTAATTCCTATTAGCACCTTCGAGAGACTCAACCGGCACATCATTTTGAGATTAACAAAGTCGCGTCTAGCGCCTTCTTAGTCGATGAGAACGTTTTCTTTCACCGAACACACATCGTCGAAAGGCCTGAAATCTTTCCCTAATAATAAAGCACGGATTGACTCCGTGGGTTCACCGTCACTATACGCTTTTTCCCGTGATTTTACGCTTTCAGTTTGAATTTAAAACATATTCGAGGTGATACTAAATTTTGTCTCTGCAATATTATCAACTCGATTGACCGCCACGTTATTTCGGATCAGCCCACTGCTTCTACCCGTCCAATTTTATTATACGGACTACTATATAAATCATCGGTCCAGAACCAATCTTTGCAGAGCACATCGCTGCCGCCGCCTGGCAGATCGAGAAAAGAGGAGGAGGAATATAACGAGGCGTACATGGTAGCAGTGTGGAAAGAGGAAGATGAGGTGGTAATGTGCCAGGCGCTTGAGGTGGAAAGGAAAAGTTGACCAACAACGACTTTGATGTGCGGTAGCGAAGTGGACGGCGGGGGACACAGTGGGCTCGTGCTCGGTCGCATGCCACAACGACGTTCGGAGCAGATGAAATTGTTCGCTGGCTGGAGCTGCTCAAGTTTTCCAAAAAAAAAAAAAAGATTTGCTCAAGTTCACGAGAAAGCGAGCAAAGACAATATCATTATATCAATCGCCACGGACGCCTTCCTCAAGCTGATACAAACGACGCCAAGGCGAAGGATGATCTGGCATTGGATTTGCAGGGATGTATACGTCTCAAGCATTGGCCGTCGGAAACCGGATGCACGCACTCGGCAAAAAAAATAACTGCCCAGGTTTGTACGCCTAAAAACTACCAGGTTATGTGCTGCAGTTTTGGATGATTGACATATCAAAGAGAAGAAAGTGGAGGAGGCCCGAGCTTTACATGGCTGGTAATCAAGAGGGATTTATTTCATCACTAATTGGGGCCAAGTGCTCTTAATACTGATTGTGGAGGGCCAAAGCATCAATTTAACAGCAAAACATCACTAATTTCGCACTGTTCATCGGAAAATATGCAGCAAATAGATGATGTTAGGGGGGCCAGGGCCACTGCTGGTCCCCCGGTCTCCGCCACTGCATACACATATTTTTGCGAGGTCAATCGGCGTTGCTGCAAATTGGACCGGTGAATTTATAAAGCTAACTAAGTGAAGATTTTAATATTTTGTAGAAGTAAGATCCGCACTATCAACGTCAAGGCTGGCTTTGTGGTAAATGCACTGATGATATACATTTCTTCTACATCTTGGTATGTGTCTCACTGCCTTGCACTGTCCGATGCTATCATGTCACATTGATGGATGTTTTCATGAACACATGAATTTTCTCTCCCGTTGCAACGCACGGGCCCTTTTGCTAGTAAATTCAAAAAAAATACAAACATCTATGTTAACTCTTGGACTTGGACTCTGGTGGTCTGACCAGGACCACAGATTGGTTCGCAATGAACATTCTGCTTGCAATCATCTTACACGTCATTTTTTTCACGTCATTACAAATCGTTACTGGTAGTGGCGGACCTAGAAACTTGGTGCTGGGACTGGGATGCCGCAGTTTACTTATATTATGTATAGGCAACATAATTTTAATAGGTGAATTCAAATTAAAATTGCACTACAAATAGTCTAATTTAGTCTAAATGCCATTATAAGGGTATCTCTGACCCGCAATTTCCTTTTGCATTCTTTTGCAGATGGGGGGTCAGTCCGCGGACATGGATGCAGGAGCTGATCATCTAATGATGTCTTGTATATATATGTTCATCAGTAAAGGGCAATTTCAAATTTAAATAAAGTCCGATCCATTGCACGCGCCTGCTCACACCAGCACCGGATCACATGCCCGATCACGGCAAAAAAGAGAGGCAAGTATGCTTAAGTTTTTACAAGTCCGATCACAAAAATATCCATCCAACAGTTAGTGTGAAAAATAGAGATTTTCTGCCCTACCGGACTGGCGATCCGAGCGCCACGCTAATCATGCGGTTGCCACTGGCATAGTAGTATGGAGCCTTGTAATGCTTCGGGCATGGCGACGTCTGGAAGATGGGCGACACCATCAGGGCTCCGCGGCCCTGGCCGCTACCTCCACTATGTCCGCGACCAGCACGACCTCTGCCGACCTTTTGCTTCCTGAGATTTTCCTTCTTTGTGGTGTTCGTTTTGACGCGACGATTTTGCTGTGTCATCAAGTTGATCTTTTCTAGGCAAGGATGATGCTCAAATCGTCCTGCACCTCCACCACCTCCATCTTTGGCAGGTTCTCATTTGGTCCCATGCTCGACAGTGGGAGCGAAGAAGAAAGTGGGAGAAACGGGTGGGAATTAGATGAAGAGTGGCGAGATGAAAGAAGAGGGTGAAAGATTCTGGTGTGAAAACAGTGCATGATGCTACACAAACGGGCCCCCGCCTTCTTTTTGGGTGGGCCATACATGTAAGAGTTCGACATGTCTCATATCTGGACTCCCGCAAAGCCTTCACATTTGGCTCTGGTTTGTAGGGAAAGGTCTGGACCGCTCGGCGGACCGATATAAACCCGCGTTAAATGACTTTTGGAGTCCGAACCGCGTGATCCGAACATATGTGGGCGGTTTGAAAGTCAGCGCTCAAGATGCCCTAACCTGCTACAAATAGTCATAAAATAGCATCAAGTTGTCAGAAACTGGCGTTAGGTATACAGTATAGATTACTATCAATTTTTAGATGGGATGCCATGGCACCCATCGCACTCCTGCTGGATCCGCCCTTGGTTACTCGATTTAACTTTATGGTTGTGCGGGTGTTGGTTAGTTGTGCACATTGGACATCAGCCGACAACGTGAAAAGGCCTCGCATGTGGTGTTATTTTTCAAACAATTGTAGGAATAGACAAAAACACATGAATATGAGGTCAACACATTTAGAATTCTACAATATTACCTCCGTCCCAAATTATTTGTCTTACATTTGTCTAGATACGTCCTAGATTTGTTAGATTTGTCTAAGACAAGTAATTCAGGACGGTGGATTAGAAAACATGGCAATTTTGCATAGATATTGATTGGAGGACATAGCTGTCCTAGATTTTATTTTTCCAAGCCGTATAACCGCTTGCCAAGAAACCTGCCGAAATGTAGTGCAGAAAAGCGATGTGTGGATATTTTTTTAGGAAACATTCCTTTAAACCAAACAAACTCTAAAGGTAAAAAAGATATGTGGCTCTAAATCTTACAAAATCCAATTGAAAATCCTTTGAAAGAAAGAGACACCAACTGGGAGATATTGAGAGGGAAAAAGCTTGAGCCGGGCACCAATTTCTTTTTCCAGCATAGACTAATTATTGACAAATATCATATTCTTCCACCCCGACTATCACTGGTGCAGGTGACTGCATATTTTCATATATGTGCCCATCATTGGAGTACAACTGCAGGAATAAAATTAAATGTTCTATCACAACAAATATAAACCGAAAGGTGCTTTTAGTATAAAAGAAATAGTTGAAAATACAAAGAGAGACAAAAGCACAATTGAATAAAAACGTGACTGAAGCTTCACGATCAGGGGTTGCGTACTCTAGCAACAACTACGTTTTTTTTAGTATACAACTATGTTTCTTTTGAAGGATATATAGGCATGTCTACGTTTGGCAAAACGTTGAGATGGCTACCCATGCTAATCGTTTCTTTTTCTCCTCGAAACAGTCTAAGGCTGCCATGGCCCACAATGATTAAAACTAGAAAAAAATATTAAAAATTCCGATTTTTTTTGCAAGCAAGATGTCCATGTGCGTGATGTTAGTACAAAATTTGGTGAAGTTTGAACATTGAGGAGCGCGCTGCAAAAAAGACAAATTCAGGCATGAACACTGCAAATGTTTCTCACGTACCTGTTTTTTTTGCCACAAGATACTCGAATGTCCTGACTTCATGAAATTTTGCATGAGTATCATGCACATGAGCATCTTGCATCACAATTTTTTTTTAAATTTTGAAATGTTTTGAATTTTTTATGATTTACTGTTCATGCCCAGGCTCATCTGAACCTGGGCAAGAAAACGCCGCTATCAGAGATTATAGATTACTTTTAAGTTTTTAGGCTAGGTGCCATAGCACCCATGGCACTTCTAACTTATCCGCCCCTGGTTGCTGGATTTAACTTTACGGTGGTGCGGGTGTTGGTTAGTATACAGGACATTAGCCGACAACATGAAAAAGGCCTGGTAGTGTCACATCGTAGTTGCGTTTTTCAAAACATTATGAGCATAGGAAAAACACATGAATATGAGGCCAACACATTAGGATTCTAATGTACAAACAAATAAAGAAATTAATAATAAAAACATACTCTCTCCGTCTGGGCTTGGCCCCTCGTATTTTGAGACAAAGTTTTTTTACTAACAAAATTTAAAGTATACACTACAAAAAGTATATTGTTTGATTTGTAATCAAAAGAGGTTTCTGATGATTTAATTTTTGTGACATACAATTTACATTTATTAGTTAAATATATAGTCAAACTTTAGCCGAAAATAAGAGGGGGTCTAATAAACCCAAATGAAGTGAGTAATAAACATGTCCATTTTGCATAGAGATTAATTGGATGACATGGCTGTCGTAAACTTATTTTTGCAAGTACTATAACCTCTTGCGAGGAAACCAACATAAATGTATTGCAGAAAAACAATGTGTGGATATTTTGGAGGATATATTCATTTAAAGCAAAGCAACTGCAATGTAAAAATAAAATATGTGGTTCCGAATCATGCAAAATTCTGTTGAAATTCCTTTGATAGAAAGAGGCCCTAACTAGGAGATATTGAAGGAAAAAAGCCTGAGCCAGGTATCAAATTTTTGTTCAATATAGAATAATTATTGACAAATATCATATTCCTCCACGACTATCAATGGTGCAGGTGACTGCATATTTTCGTATATGTGCCCATCATTGGAGTACAACTGCAGAAATAAAACTAAAAGTGCTATCACAACAAATATAAACCAAAAGGTGCTGTTAATACAAAGAAATAGTTGAAAATACAAAGAGTGACAAAAGCACAATTGAATAAAAACGTGACTGAAGCTTCACGATCAGGGGTTGCGTACTACAGCAACAACTACTACGTTTCTTTTGACGAATATGAAGCATGTCTACGTTTGGCAAAACGTTGCGATGGCTACCCGTGCTAATCGTTTCTTTTTCTCCTGGAGACAGTCTAAGGCTGCCATGGCCCACACGCTAACCCCCTGGTTGTTGGAGACGTCTAAACAAGTGTGAGAAAGCTTTTGGTTCGTTGATCATGGGATTGGTAGGTGTGGCGTGGCATGGATCCTAGGAAAGCCAGTGTCGACGAACAGAAGTCTGATTGTTCGACCCCTCAACCTCCGTGGTGGTTGGACGCGCGCGGTGGTCTTTCCGTTGCTTCCATCCAGCCGCGGCCTCTCGTTTTCCTCGCCCCCTCTTGGTTTGATTGATCCTTTCCGGTTCCCCTACTCTTCTCTCGCCGTCGCTCTCGAATGAGCAATGCAACACCTGCGTCAGGAATCATGTGTGATTAACGCAACGGCCGCCTAGGTGGCGTTTTTTTGTTGGAGGAAATTAGCGGAGGGGGCCCACCTAGTTGAATTCAGGGGATGGGGAAATTAGTTTATAGAAAGATTACGCAAGGAGACTGCAGGTTTAGCATTTTTGCTCTGAAACATCTCATCGAAGCACGTCATTCAATATTATCTCTCCGCGTCTCTGTTGGACTAGCTTTTGCCCACTGTATTGTACTTCTCTCACATACATACAAGCTTCTTTACCTTCGAAAGAGAGCGATCCCAGTGACAAAAGAGATACGTCAACGACGCGAACTGGTCAGTTTGTCAGAGGGATACTGACCAATAAACCACACGTGGCTAGACTAGGCCAATAGCACGACAATACACTAGTTAAATGAACTAAACATGGGGGAGTATATATAGCACACCTGATTATCGCATCATCATCGTACATCGTCCATCGAACTCATGAACTGACGACTTTTTTTTTCAAGGGTAAAAGAGTTCTATTCCATGTTCATAGGGTTACAATCAAATGGTAAAAGCTCCTCAATACAAGAAGGGCCCTGCCCAAGCCATACAGCAGTAGTGCTATCTGTACGACTATACAAAGCCAAACGATCTGCTACCCTATTATGTTCTCGCTTAAGTTTCAAAGGAATAAACTCTCTTTCACCCAACAGAAGACGAATCTCAGCAACTAAATGACCATAAGCCGACCGGGACAGACTCTCGCCGGTCAGAGACAAAAGAGCTTGGGCAGAATCAGATTGAACAATGATCGACAAGTTGCAATGCTGGATTGCTAGTGCCACCCCTTGCATTATTGCATGTAGTTCCGCCTCCAAAGCATCATTGCAGTTGAAGATACACCGGTAAGCTGCAAATATGACAGACCCATCAACTCTTCTAAGTATCATACCTGCAGCTGCTGATCCATCCGATGGTGAGAACGATCCATCGACCGACAAGGCCGCTTGGCCATCCGCAGGACGAGGCCATGGTAACCGCATTGCCGTACCGGGCGACCTGACCGGCTCATCTCCAAGCACTGGCATCTTCCCCTTTATGATATCCTCTGTAGAGTATCTTCTGGCCAAATGTAACGATTGCATATAACTTTGCAGATAATCTGTCGTAGCAACCGAACTTGGTACATCTTTACCATGCGCCATATCAGACCTTAATGTCCATATCCTCCATAGTAACATTATAGTGCAACCCCGCATATCATCATTGCAGTTCATCAGAATATTCAAAAGCCACTCCTTTCATGTATCTCGAAGCAGTTGATGATCAGGGAGATTCCAAACTGAACGCAATTGCGTCCACACTGCCCGAGCATACTCACAAGTAACCAACGCATGGAAGCTGGTCTCCTTTTCTGAGCCACATAGAGGGCATGTATCACGCGTGGATATGTGTCTATATTTCTTGCAAGAATTTGTTGCGAGTGCTCCTGACACCACTTTCCACGCCATGATTTTCATCTTGAGTGGTACCCGCGCATCCCACACCCGTCTCCAGATCGACCTGTGTCCGCTTGGGTTAGAGCTAGACGCGCTCATCGAGTGTGACAATTGGTATTCTCTTGCGAGGTGATAAGCGCTCTTAACAGTGAACAAACCACTCTTTTCTGGAAACCAAGCCAAAAAATCCTGCCCCCGTCTCGGTGACGTCCGGATCTTCACTATTTCGCGGATGTCCATATCCCAGAAATATTGTCTCAGCATTTGCGTATTCCACGCACCAGATTCATCCAAAAAATCCGCAACCCAGTTGTATCTACAATTTCTTTTTGGGGTGATCGGTTTGAAGTCATGCTTCCTTGGGATCCAGGGATCCCGCCAAGTCTTAATTAACGAGCCATCACCCACACGCCATATAAGCCCCTTTTTCAATAGATCAAGCCCATGCATGATGCCCTTCCACACAGCCGACGAACTAGAAGGAAAGACTGTATCAAGCAAGTTACCGTTGGGGTAATATTTGGCCCGGAGTAACCGGCGCATAAATCTAGCAGTCTCCAGGCTTGCTTCGCGAGTAGCGCCTGATTAAAGCATCTCATATCTCTAAAACCCATTCCTCCCATATCCTTGGGCAAGATCATTTTCTCCCAACTGAGCCACGCCATTTTCCTTTTACCATTCTCCACTCCCCACCAGTATTGCCTCATCATACGCGTTAAATCATCGCAAACAGAGGCCGGTAGCCGAAACACACTCATGACATATGTAGGTATAGCTTGCGCCACCGCCTTGATCAAAATTTCTTTGTTCCCCGACGAGACAAACTGTTCACTCCAATCAATTAATCTCTTCCTTAACCTCTCCTGAAGAGATTCAAATTGTCCCTTGTTCACTCTTCCCTCTGGCACCGGAAGGCCGAGGTACTTTGGCTCAAACACATGCTGCGTAACCTTAAGGGTGCTTTTGACTTCATCCGCCACCGCATCAGAGCAATTGTCAGAAAAAAAGGATGGAACACTTCTCTGGGTTAATAAGTTGACCCATCGCAGAAGTATAAGTGTTCAACAGCCCCTTAACAGTGCTCGCTTGCTCGCCAGACGCCTCAAAAGCAACATGGTATCATCTGCAAATAACATATGGGAAATAACCGGTGCACCACGACATATAGCCACCCCCTTTAGCGAGCCTTCCTCAACTAATTTCGAGAACAGAGCAGAAAGGGCATCAGCAACAAAAAGAAATAAGAATGGCGATAAAGGATCACCTTGCCTTAATTCTCTAGAGGGAATGAAACTCTCAAGCAATTGTCCATTGAATTTGACTGAATATTTCACTGATTTCACACACTCCATGATCCATGCAGTCGACTGTTGGGCGAAGCCCCATCTACCAAGTGCCTTCTCCAAAAAGTCCTAGTAGACACGGTCATATGCCTTCGACAAGCCAAGCTTGTAAGCACACGCCGCCGGTCTGTTCTGTTTCAGCAATTGTATGTGGTGAAGACACTCAAAAGCAATAATAGAATTGTTAGTGATAAGCCTCCCTGGAACGAAGGCACTCTGATTCTCTTAGATGAGCTCCGCGAGCAACGTCCTTAGTCTGTTCACGAGGCATTTTGAAACAATCTTGTAGATGACGTTACACAAGCTTATCGGTCTAAAATCCTTGAGTTCCTTTGGAAAAGGAATTTTCAGGATAAGAATGATAGCCGTGTCGTTCACCCCGTCCGGCATATCTCCTGACTTAAAGAACTCCAGCACAACAGCTATGATCTCAGATTTCAGCACGACCCAGTTTCGTTGAAAAAACCTCGCCGGGACGCCGTCCATCCCTGGCGCTTTAAGCGGACCGATTTGAAAGAGGGCATTTGATACCTCCTCCTCCGAGAAGGGAGCACATAGGGTATCGTTCATACCTTGAGTTACCTTAGATGTGATACCCTCCAAGACACTCTCCAGATTGAGAGTTGGATCTTTCGTATAAACCTCCTTGAAGTATGATGTGGCCATGCGTTGCATATCTGTCGGGGATGAGCACCACGTACCATCCTCTCGCTTCAAGCGCTGTATATAGTTCCGCCGAGCACGCCACACCGCACGGCGATGAAGATATGCTGTATTTCGCTCTCCTTCTTTCAACCATGTGATCCGAGATCTCTAAAGCCAAAGCATCTCCTCCCTATAGAGGAGTTCATCAAGTTGGTGCATTTTCTGTTTTATTAAATTTCTGTTCACATCATGAAGTTGTAAGTCTGCTAATTCTACTCGTAACTTTTCGAAATCTGATATGACATGGCCAAAGTTCTCTCTACTCCATGACCGCAGCTTGATCATCATCTCTTTAAGAGCATCACGAACCGCGCCCAAGTTCCTAGCTGGGCGGCTTCGGCCCCAACGTTCTGCCACCACCGCTGTCAAGCCGGGATGTCGCTCCCACATAATCTCGTATCGTGACGCCGATCTAGTTCTCAGTGGTGCCACAGATAACTGAACGAGGACCGGGCAGTGGTCCGAATAGGAGGTCGCCAGGTGAACCACCTGCGTGAGTGGAAACAGATCCCTCCATGCATCGTCCGCGCAGGCCCTATCCAGCCGGACCCGTACGTTCCTCCCTCCTTGTTGGCCATTATCGTATGTAAACGGAACGCCACTGAATCCAAGATCCAAAAGTTCACATGCTAGCAGGCAATCATGGAACACTTGCATTTGACTTTCAGATCGTTGTGACTGAGAAAAGTGCTCATGTTGCCACATAGCTTCGTTGAAATCGCCGCATACTAACCAAGGCTCAGCAGAACACGCCCTTAGGTTAGATAGCGAGCTCCACATCCGGTGCTGATTCTCCACTCTCGACTCCCCGTACACAAACACTAGTAGAAAAGGGGGCAAAGGTCCAGGCCAGGTTAAAATCAAAAGAAAATGATAAAAACTTCAAAAAATAAAATCCTTCGAGAGGTAGTTATATTACTACATCTACTAGTTAGGAAAATTTAAAAACTTAAATTTGGACATGTTTTGCAAAAAATGTAGGGAAAATGTAAAACGGCTATAACTTTTGCATACAATGTCGGAAAAAACGTATAATATATCAAAATGTTCAGAACGAAAATCCGCTTCAGATTTTGACGGCCTATGGCCTATTTGCAAATTTTTAGAATCCTCAAATTCTAAAAGGAAAAAAAGTTATGCTCAAATTTTAGTTTTTTTTGAATTTTGGTCAAATATGGTCAAATTGTGGTCAAAAAATGGTCAAACTACTTATTCAAGAAATATTAGTGTTACTAAATAATTATTTCAGTTTTTTTGAATTTTGGTCAAATCTGGTCAAACTATGGTCAAACTGTGGTCAAACTAGGGTCAAATTGTGGTCAAACTACTTATTCAAGAAATATTAGTGTTACTAAATAATTATTGTTTTTTAGAACAATAGTTTCAAACTCAAACAATGAAATGTGTGACTTCATGCTCAAGCTAAATTCTTGAGGGTTAATAGGATTGACATCTTAATATTGTCAGGAAAACAACAAGTGCAGACTTGGAAATGAGGGAGAATAGAATCCGAAAGTTAAGCATGCTCGGGCTTGAGTAGTGAGAGGATGGGTGACCGTTCGGGAAGTTAGATGATTTGGAATGATGAGGGGTGATTAGAGATTAAAGGTTAAATTGAGCAGTGATGAGGGGTGATTAGAGATTAGAGGTTAAAATAATTCAGAAATTTGAAAATAAAAAAAAATTCAATTTTTTTTAAAAAATCATAAAATTTCCTTTTGTACCGGTTGGTGTTACCAACCGGGACTAAAGGTGGACCTTCAGGCAGCGGCCACGTGGAGGGCCTTTAGTCCCGGTTCGTATAAGAACCGGGACTAAAGGGGGAGGCTTTAGTAATGACCCTTTAGTCCCGGTTTCAGAAGGCTTTAGTAACGACCCTTTAGTCTCGGTTCCAGAACCGGGACTAAAGGACCTTATGAACCGGGACTAAAGGCCCTTTATCTACTAGTGAAAAGTTGTCCTCCATGACTTGTCATTCGCTGCATCCACTATCCGCACATCTATATACCGTGCACAAGCATCTAGAACCGTGACTTGCAAGCTTTCGTCCCAGTAAAGGGCGAGGCCTCCACTTAGACCCTGGCTCGACACCCCCACAAAACCCTTCATCTGTAATCTCCAGTTGAGCCGCTCCATTTTATTTGAGGCTTGTATGGTTTCAGATAAGAATATGAGCCCCCGGGAATTGGCTTTTGAGAGGGCCAAAACCTCACGAACTGTCCGGCGGTTCCCCCCCAGCAGTTCCAACATAACAGACTCATTGTGCTTGGCGGTCCTCCTCTAGGGAGGCCACCGATTTATCATCTGATACACCCTGTGAGCTAGTTTTTGCTTGCTTGCTTCCATTGCTGCTGCTAGGTGAATTGGTCCCTTTATCCTCCCCCTTCCCAAGGGTCAAAACTAGAGTGTTTTCCTTTGGATTCTGGGTACCCTTCACCTCTTCTGAGCCCACACCATTCATTGCCAATCTCTTCCTGACAAACGGATCGACCTGCATGTGGGTATGGCCCTTCTTTGGGGGGCTGGTAGCTGTATCCAACATGTCAGGATCCACCACCTGCTTCCCACCCACCTCATGTTGCGGTGTAGCCTCATATTGCCTTGCACCACCTCGCGTGTGCTGTTCCTCCTGACGTGGTTTGTTTGGACCATCCGCATATAACCACACCCCATACTTCTTTTCCTTCTCTTCATGAATACCACTACCACATTCTTTATACTCATGACCAATTAAGCCGCAGACACTGCAAAAGCGGGCCAGTTTCTCATAATGAACCAAGAACACCTGCCTCTCATGGCCCCGAACAATACTAACAAATTTTGTAAGAGGCTTGCTAACATCATGACAGATCCTCACTCTAACATAGTCTCCTCTAGTATTCCCATTAGGTCTCATCTCCAAGATCTCACCGGAGTTCCTGAGAAGATGTTGCACAATCTTCTGCTTGCAGAACCCCTCGGGAAGTTTATGGATTTGTAACCAAATTGGCATAAACACCATTGGTACCTCCTCAGCTTTCGTAAAACCATCATATGGGCACATCAACACAAGCATATTCCTGAACAACCACGGTCCTTGATCCAGCATGCGCTCCCAATCTCCAAGGCAAGAAGCTTGTACCACGAACAGATTCCGTCCCACCGGTCGAAACCTAACCGGCTAGGTTGTGTTCCACGCCGCACACATCTCCCTGTAGAAAGCAGTTTGGCTAAAGGATTTGTCCGTATGAAACCTAGCTAGGGCAAGCCATCTAACGCTATCGTTGATCTCAAGATCATCTGCATCGATAACCAAGTCATCGAATTCCTCTTCGTCCAAGTTCAGTTGTTCCAGAAAATCATCAAGCTCTGACTTCATTGCGGCGCCACTCCCGCCGCTCGTTCCTGACTGGGCGTTCGCCGCCATCGCTATCGCGATCTGCATCGAAAGAAAGAATGACCCACCCCTACGCGAGGGAGAGGTGATGATGGACGGACTCGTTGGCGATTGATTGCCAGGGAGGAGTAGTTTGTATTGGAGAGGGACTCGCCGGCGATCCGATCGCCAGGAGGAGGAAAACCCTAGCCGCAACGTAGGGGAAAAAACTTCATGAACTGACGACTTTGATGTCACCGCAACAACCCCAAAGATCAACACTGGAGGGAAATATCGAAAGAGAACTGTTTTTTAGAAACACCACAAGAGAACCATTGAGTTAATCACATCGCAGGGCCTTGTTATTTTTTCGGCTTGGGCTTAGTCAAGGGTAGGCCCATGTGTGTGTTAGTCACGTCGTGTTGTCACAAGAGTGTGTTGTTCATTGTCTAAAAAAAGAGTGTGTTGTTCACGCTGTGCTGAGGGTTTTGCGAAGGTTTAGTTGAGCCACGTCGACCAAATCGTGGGTTGGTGCGGTCAATGCGCGCTGTGACGATGGTGTAGTGTTAGTGGTCACTAGTAAAACCATCTTTGTTAGCAACTAATAAGATGAAGAGAAAACAAAAAAGTTGCGTTTAGTAGTTCCTTGTATCCTTCAGCCATTCATCATCTTCCACCTTGCTCAATTGGTCTATAGCGCGACATCGTTGATCGTGAGTGGCTACTGCTGGTGCGTGTCAAGCGGGCCAGGAACCCACTTTACATTATGAACCCGGAGATCACGGAGCTGGTGTGCCTGCTGGTAAAAGCGGACAATGTTGCACGGTAGTAACACGTGTGATTTGGACACCTGCACTTCCGCGCGCTCCATGACTTTGGTGAGAAGGGCATGGTCAATGGCATGAGAGTGGTGGAGCATGTGGATCAGCTCTGCTACGGGTGCACCATTAGCAAAATGCATGGAAATCCGTTTTCAGCAACCTCGTCATATTTCATGGAGACCTCTATCATCTTATTTCACCGGCAATTCCCGCTAGTAATCGATACTTCTTGCTTTTTGTAGATGATTAAAGCTAGTTCATGTGGGTGGAGTGTCACGGGAACTACTGAAGGCCAAGGCCCAGCACCGCCAGACCGGCCCAAGAGGATCGCCAAGGCCAACCGATAAGTGACTGGGCCAGTGTGGAGCAAGGGATGCTACTTAAGGCGAGTGCGAGCAACCAGCTAGGGTATCGTTTAGATCACAAACTGGCGGCGCCGTTGGTGATTTATCTCTCCTCCCTTCCCTGGCTCTCACATCTCGGTCCCCTTCTTGCTGAAGAACACTAGTCCTTATTGTATCCCTGATTCGGCTGAATGAGAGTGAAACCAATTGTCTAGACCCTAGATCCGTGTCATCTGGTAATCAGAGCCTCCAATCTCACGAATTTTTTTCCTTCCGCGTCTCGATCTGGCACCGAAAACCCGCAGCCTCAAGGAGATCATGGCGGGGACAGATGTCCAGAAGTAGCTGGAGGAAGCGGTGGCGGAGCGTAGCAGCATCGCCAAGGCCCTCCTATCGATCCAGCAGACATTGGATCGGATGGCTCCCGCGGTCGCGAAGATGGAGCCGACACTCGTCGCCATCGAGCTGGTCATGCAGGACCTCGCAACTTGGCGGCCCACCGTGGACGCGACGGTGGGGCAGCTCCAGGCGGATCTCGGCGACATCTGGGCGCAGCTGGAGAAGATCAAGTCAGGCGCCTCACCAGCCAACAAGCCGACGCCACATCTCGTTATAGCAGACGCGCCACAGATTGACATCGGGCAAGGTGACAATGGTCACGGGCACATTGGCCACCGTAGGGCTTTACTTCCATAGGTTTCGGCTAGTGAGGGACCGATCCTCACTACGCCAGTCCCGGGCAATGGTATGTTCCAAACTCCGTTTCCTGCTCCCCCTTCCCTTGAGTTGGGTGGTAGGAGTGGTCAGGGAGGCACGGGTGGCTGATGTCTACTACACAACCTTCTTCTTGTAGACGTTGTTGGGCCTCCAAGTGCAGAGGTTTGTAGGACAGTAGCAAATTTCCCTCAAGTGGATGACCTAAGGTTTATCAATCCGTAGGAGGCGTAGGATGAAGATGGTCTCTCTCAAGCAATCCTGCAACCAAATAACAAAGAGTCTTTTGTGTCCCCAACACACCCAATACAATGTCAAATTGTATAGCTGCACTAGTTCGGCGAAGAGATGGTGATACAAGTGGTATATGGATAGTAGATAAGGGTTTTCGTAATCTGAAAAATATAAAAACAGCAAGGTAGCAAATGATAAAAGTGAGCGTAAAAGATATTGCAATGATAGTAAACAAGACCTAGGGTTCATACTTTCACTAGTGCAAGTCCTCTCAACAATAATAACATAATTGGATCACATAACTATCCCTCAACATGGAACAAAGAGTCACTCCAAAGTCACTAATAGCGGAGAACAAACGAAGAGATTATGGTAGGGTACGAAACCACCTCAAAGTTATTCTTTCCAATCAATCCGTTGGGCTATTCCTATAAGTGTCACAAACAGCCCTAGAGTTCGTACTAGAATAACACCTTAAGACACAAATCAACCAAAACCCTAATGTCACCTAGATACTCCATTGTCACCTCAAGTATCTGTGGGTATGATTATATGATATGCATCACACAATCTCAGATTCATCTATTCAAACCAACACATAGAACCTCAAAGAGTGCCCCAAAGTTTCTACCGGAGAATCACGACGAAAATGTGTGCCAACCCCTATGCATAGGTTCATGGGTGGAACCCACAAGGTTATCACCAAAACATACATCAAGTGAATCACGTGGTATCCCATTGTCACCACAGATACGCACGGCAAGACATACATCAAGTGTTCTCAAATATTTAAAGACTCAATCCGATAAGATAACTTCAAAGGGGAAACTCAATCCATTACAAGAGAGTAGAGGGGGGAGAAAACATCATAGGATCCAAATATAATAGCAAAGCTCGCGATACATCAAGATCGTATCACCTCAAGAATACGAGAGAGAGAGAGAGAGAGATCAAACACATAGCTACTGGTACATACCCTCAGCCCCGAGGGAGAACTACTCCCTCCTTGTCATGGAAAGCACCGGGATGATGAAGATGGCCACCGAAGAGGGATTCCCCCTCCGGCAGGGTGCCGGAATGGGTCTAGATTGGCTTTCGGTGGCTACAGAGGCTTCTGGCGGTGGAACTCCCAATCTATTGTGCTCCCCGATGTTTTTAGGGTATATGGAGATATATAGACGGAAGAGATACGTCAGGGGAGCCACAAGGGGCCCACGAGGGTGGAGGGCGCACCCCCCTGCCTCGTGACTCCCTCATTCCTTTCGTAACATGCACTCCAAGTTTTTCCGGTAGCTTTCCTTCTAAAAATAACTTCTCCAGTTGGTTTCATTCCGTTTCGACTCCGTTTGATATTCCTTTTCTTCAAAACACTGAAGTAGGCAAAAAAGCAGCAATTCTGGGCTAGGCCTCCGGTTAATAGGTTAGTCCCAAAAATAATATAAAAGTGGATAATAAAGCCCAATATTGTCCAAAACAGTAGATAATATAGCATGGAGCAATCAAAAATTATAGATACGTTGGAGACGTATCAGTGGCCATTTTGGCAACAAACTCATGGAGTGTCCTGAATTTGATGGCGACAATCCCACGGGTTGTCGTTTCCGTTGTGAGGCCTTTTTCCGTGTGAATGGGCTCGATCCGCACGTCTGGATGGACACGGCTATTGTTCACTTCACGGGGGCGCCTGCTTTGTGGTTAGAGTGGTCTAAAATGCATCTTAAGAGTTCCAACTGGGAGGGTTTCTGCATAGCTGTGCTAGATAAATTTGGCCGCTCTGAGTTTCAATTCCTTTTGCGCAAGTTTTCGAAACTGAAGCAAACAGGCTCAGTCCTTGAATATGCTGAACAATTCAATTTGTCCATGCATAGTCTGTTAGCTCATCATAGCTCTTGGGATCCCTTGTTCTTTATTACTCAGTTTGTAGAGGGATTACATCATGAGATTAAAGTTGCTGTGATGCTTCATCGACCCCAAGATTTGGAAACTGTCGTCTCTTTGGCTGAATTGCAGGAAGAGGTGGTCGAGCTGGTGCATTTGGAGCAGGAGAGCAATGGCTCTTCTCGGCCGGGGAGCGCCCATACTCGAGTGGGGCGTTTCACCTCACGGCCTCCGCTGGCTATCACACTTCCGGTGCCCACAATTGCGGGACACACTTCACCAATGCCATCGCCACTCGAAACACGCCGCGGGCTCGACATCGCCAAAGCGCCCACGGGATCGTCTCCGTCAGTGGACGACAAGCTCAAGGCCTGGCGCAACTTCAGGAAACTGCGAGGATTATGCTTCACTTGTGGAGAGCGGTGGTGGCCAGGGCATACTTGCGCCTCCACTGTGCAGTTGCACGTCGTGGAAGAGATGGTGGGCATGCTGTCGCCACCAACGTCACCAGACCCCTCATCAAGTGCACAGGTGGATAGCTCTGAAGAAGACTTATGCTTGCTGTCAGCGGCTGCCGTTACTAGTACAGAGGCGCCCAAGGCCTTCCGCCTTCATGGCCGCGTGGATAACAAGGTGCTGCTAATGCTGGTAGATTCGAGTTCTTCTCACAGTTTTGTCAATTCGGAAGTTGCGCAGAATTGGCTTGGGGTGCAATCAATGAAACAACCACTGAAGGTGAAGGTGGCTGATGGAGCTGTTACCTTGTGTGACAAGGAGTTGCCAGTGTGCGAATACCAGATCCAAGGAGAAAAGTTCCGATCCACATTCAAGCTATTTCCACTCGGCTGCTATGATATCATATCAAGGATGGACTGGCTCGAGTCCGAGGGTTGATGACAGTTAACTGGACTGAAAAATCAATGGCTTTTAAAGACAAGGGCAAGCATGTGCAGCTAAAAGGGATAGACAATTTAGATATCGTTTGTGAACCCATTTCATCCACTCAATTGAATTTGTTGCAAGCAAGGACATCCATTGCGCATGTGCTGTTGGTAGCGGAGGTCAAGGCAGACGTGGAAATAGCCCCAGTGCCACCTTTAGTACAATCATTGCTTGAAGAGTTCAGCAGCTTGTTCGCGGAACCCCAAGGTCTGCCACCATCACGAGAGTTTGATCATTCTATTGACCTCATTCCAGGAGCTCAGCCGGTGAACGTGCGGCCGTACCAATACAACCCTGTTCAAAAGGATGAGATTGAGGCACAAGTACGAGAGATGTTGCGTCAAGGAATCATTCAGTGCACTCGCAGTCCCTTCTCTTCATCATCCACGATGTATGCAGAATTCATAGCATGCTTCGAGGCCACGGGGCAGGCGATATGGCTAAAGAAATTTATATCCGACTTGAAAGTGGTAGATGATTATATTCACAAACCACTAAATATGTACTGTGACAACTAGCCCGCAGTATTTTACGCTCACAACAACAAGTCGAGTAATGCTGCCAAAACAATAGGGATAAGGTATTATGTTGTGAAAGATAAAATCCAAAATCAAACTATAAGTCTCGAGCATATAAGGACAGATATGCTTGCGGATCCGCTAACAAAAGGCTTACCACCCAATGTGTTCAAGGAACACTTAGCCGGCATGGGTTAAGCGAAAGCCTTATGATTCCTGGATAGGCCCAAAAGGAACAGAATTTGTTTCTGAACAAAACGTATGTTGTAGCTGTATGATTCTATCGGCAATTAAGCTGTGACGATGAAACATGCTCTATGTACCAATATGTGATGAAACAAATAAATTAGAAAGTATAAGGTTAAAAATAAAGTTGAGATCAAGGAGGAGAATGTTAGGTTGATCTCCATCGTGTGGGCCCAACGGCCCACCGGGCCCTTAGATCCGCGTCCTGATCGGGGACGCCCAACCCTCATATGGTTGGTGGGCCCTGTGACCCGCGCATATATAAACAGAGGTGGGGGCCAGGGCACGATCGACGAAGTTCGCCGGTGCTACAAACCCTACCGAAATCCTCTACGAAAGCCTTATGATTCCTGGATAGGCCCAAAAGGAACAGAATTTGTTTCTGAACAAAACGTATGTTGTAGCTGTATGATTCTATCGGCAATTAAGTTGTGACGATGAAACATGCTCTATGTACCAATATGTGATGAAACAAATAAATTAGAAAGTATAAGGTTAAAAATAAAGTTGAGATCAAGGGGGAGAATGTTAGGTTGATCTCCATCGTGTGGGCCCAACGGCCCACCGGGCCCTTAGATCCGCGTCCTGATCGGGGACGCCCAACCCTCATATGGTTGGTGGGCCCTGTGACCCGCGCATATATAAACAGAGGTGGGGGCCAGGGCACGATCGACGAAGTTTGCCGGTGCTACAAACCCTACCGAAATCCTCTACCGGTCTAGGGTTAGCGCGGTTCTCATGGGAAGCACACCACCGCCGCCATCTCACTGCCATCACCGCCGCCACAACATCATCATGGCTGCTGGTTCGAGCTCGCAAGGCTAGGCAGAAGGTAGGTCTACCGGAGTCTCTAGCCTACCCTGATCCAGAGGATCCAACATCTACTAGTACAATAAGGCTTACCCGGCTTCACGCAGGGAGAGGCGACGATGGCGCCACGTCTTTGACTTGCCCTAGTACTTATGATCGTCCTTAGTAGTCTAGATGTGATTTGATTCTAAAAAAAGACTTGGATGTGATTTTTTTTCTTCTAATGTTCTTAGTACTACTTTGACAATTGACAAATAAATAAAATGTTTTTCTTTCAAAATACAGTTGTTATGTCTTTTTACAAAAAAAAAGTAGCTACGTAGTCTCACATGAGGTTGTCTACGTAGTTGTTTGTTTCTTTTCATGGAAAAAGAATCTAGTTTGGCACGGCATATACACGCTAACTTCACTGCTAGAGACGTCCAAACTACAAATATGAGGATGCTTCTTTTTTTAAGCATCAGTACAGACATAAGCGCTCATATACACGCGCATACACTGATCTCTATGAACGCACACACGGTATATCATCTTGAAATTTACGAAATCACCATAGGCGCCTCGTCGTTGACGGGAACGTCTCCTCCCACTGAAACCGCATCGTCGGAAATTCTGAAATAAATCCAGAAATAATGCGAGCACCAGGATTTGAGCCCTGATGGTTCAACCACTGTCCACCTAACCAACTCAACCATAGATTGATTCGCGAGGATGCTTCTTTCGGTTCGTTGATTTGGGGATTGGTAGGTGCGCTCGTCTGGGTCACTCGTTGTTTTAACACTGTCAAGTCTCAACATCGCTGGTGTGACCCAGCGGCACACGTGGGGCGAACGACTGGGTCGGAGTGAAAAGTCGTTCCTCCGAGTCACAACGCTTCCTTCCAGCCTCGGTCGTTCCATTTCCTCGCTCTCTCCAATCGATCCCTATCGCCGCGTCTCGCTCAGAGCTAAGTCGTGGTCCTCCTTTCAGTTTGGGCTATCGTCGCACTGAAATACCTCAAGCACGTTACTCTGAATATTATCCTTCTATATCTCCATCAGAATAGCTCGCCCATTGTGCACATACATACATACATACATACATACAGTGAAGATTGCTCGCGTCTAACTTGGACTTTTCTAAGGGACCCAAGAAGTGATCTTACAGTAGATGGAACATCACAATATGTCAAGTCTCAGTTGAATATTTTTTATCTCGGATATTTTTCTAGTCCTTTGGATTAACATCCAACCATCGCAGTATCATTTTTCCCATATCAAACACGGACTAAATTTACTCTAACAGTCCATTTGGAATGTGGACTTTCAAAGATGAACTATATGTAATAAATGAGATTGCGATGGTTGGAACACCACAATATGTCAAGTCCCAGTTTGTCAGTTAAATTGTTTTTATCTGGATACTTTTCTAGTCCTTTGGATTAATATCCAACCATCACAATTTGAAAAAAAAACATCCAACCGTCGCAATCTCCTTTCTTACAATTAAACAGGGACTGAATTTACCAATAGTCCATTTGGATGGTGAACTTTCAAAGATGAATTATACACTAACTAATTTTCAATTTTAGTCGGCTGAGTACTTTTTTAAAATTCAGGCAACTCAAAATTAGCAACAGCTAGTTTAAAAGATATACATCTAACTATAAAGGTGCACTCCCTCTCACAATTAGTAGATTGTGTACCATAAAAAGCCTCCTGAAGAAAGCAAATGTCTTTTTTTTTTTTGCCAGAGAAGAAAGGAAAGATTGACCAGCTCCCCAAAACTTATTGATAGCTTAAAAAAATACTTCGCTTATATGTAGGTTCATCTAGCTAGTATTGTTTAAAGGCATTAAGGGAACATCTTTGATGTGATGATTCTCTGCAGACAATAGTTATTTCACACGATGGATGAAAGAAAATAATATGGCCGTAGAACTATAGCCAACATGGTTTTTCCGTTGGATTACAAGATAGATGTGGTTACATAAGATACTGATATTATTTCAAGAGTTGTGATATTTCTACATTTGTTTTTGCTTATTTTGTCATTTTCCGACAAATTGTGGATTTTATTCTCTCAAAATGCTTATTCGTCCATTTACTTCTTGATTTTCTGATCATTGACTTTTTGGCCTCCCCTCATATTCAAATCCTAGCTCCGCCCCTGTCTGGCATGTCACCAAGAAGGTGTACCTGGATGGGCAGAATGTGCGGCTGGACATGGCGCAGTTCCGGAGACAGCTGCAGGAGGCCTACGGCCACTGGGAGGCGCAGTGGGGGCGCCAACAGAGCCAACCGTTGTAGCATGGGCGGTGTCCATACTCAGTTTTACCTTTTTCCTTTCTTTTCTCGAGAGAAGATGGAGTATATTGTATAAAAAAATATTTTGGTTTTTCACAACTTACAATGTGAGTGAGATTTGTGATGGCACTAGTTTGCATGTGCCAGATTCTTTGCACATGTGAAGCCAAACAGATGCTTAATACTCCCTCCGTTCCTAAATATAAGTCTTTGTAGGGATTCCACTATAGACTACATACGGAGCAAAATGAGTTAATCTACACTCTAAAATGCATCTACATACATCCGTATGTGGTTCATAGTGAAATCTCTACAAAGACTTATATTTAGGAACGGAGGGAGTATAATAAATGGCGATGCAGGGTCTAAGTAGCGCATCTTTGATTCACAAGATTTGTACTAGAATATAGGGAAAAAACACGTGAAAATAGTTTATTTTAAACTTTTCAGTATTCATCAAACATGATGATAGTACAAATATAAAAATACAAAATCGACGATCCTTGTCTGCACCTGAGGCAAACTGTTAGAAATTTTGCATAAATTTTGACTGGTTGACATAGAGATTCAGAAAAAACAAATTCCAAGTGGTCTAACCCCTTGCTAGGACCCCTATAGAAATGTAGTGCATTTGAAAAACAATCCATGGGTGTTTCGGATGATACTTCTTTTGAACAAAACAGACTGTAAAGAATAATCTCTGGACTGGAATCCCACAAAGTCCCATTGAATATCCATTGACCAAACAGGCCTTAACTACGAGATATAGAGAAATAAAAAAAATTGATCCGAGCATAAAAAAATGACCGCAGCATCAAATTCTTGTTCAATAAACTTTTTTTGTGGGAAAACTTCTTGTTTAATATCAAGTACTTCCTCCGTCTCAAAATAAGTGACGTTTGAACTGAAACCATCTTACTTATTTTGGGACAGAGGGAGTAATATCTAGCAAATCTCATATTCTTCAGCAACCGCTGAATATTTTTCATATGTGCCCATCATTAGAGTACAACCGCAGAAATAAAATTCAAAGTGCTATTACAACAAATATAAAACCCCGCACAAATAAAGCAAATATAAAACCAAAAAAGTGCTTTAGATACCCCCCCAAAAAGTGCTTTAGAAATAAAGAAATCGTGTAAAATACAAAGAGTGACAAAAACACTATTGGCTAAAAACGTGACTGAAAGTTCAGGAATTTTCAGTGGTTGGGTACTATTGCAACTGCGTTTCTTTTGAAGAATATATGATTGTCTACGTCAGGCAAAACGTTGCCATGGATACCCGTGCTAGTCATTTCTTTTTCCACTGGAAATAGTCTAAGGCTGCCATGGCCCACACGCTAACCCCCTGGTTGTTGGAGACGTCTAAACAAATGTGAGAAAGCTTTCGGTTCGTTGATCAGGGGATTGGTAGGTGTTGCCTGGATCTAGGAAAGCCAGCAATGTCGACGAACAGAAATAATCTCATTGTTTCGACCCCTCTCAGCGGGCCAGCGGGGGAAAATCGGTCGTCCGGTTGCTTCCATCCAGCCGCGGCCATCCCTTTCCTTGCCTTCTTCCTTTTTTCCAGTTCGCCTACTCGTCAGCACTCGCTATCGTCACTCGGTGGTTACCTCATAGAGCATACACGTCACTCTGAATATTATCTTCTCTGTATATTTGTCAGACTAGTTCTTCCATTCTATTGTTTTTCTCTTGTTTTGAGAAGGAGGTTGGAACCCTGGCCTCTGCATCATTGTGATCTTCCATTGTATTGTACTTGAACACATACAGTGAAGCTTGTGCCTCTTCTCCATTTCTCTAACCGTAGCTTTGTGTCTCTTAACGTTGGCTTCAGACATGCTTTGTTTCTGGTGGCTACACTAACTCCCAGATTTACAAATACTAAACACCATCTTCCCATATTGCACTTGGCTTTTAAAGTTTCAAACTTGAATCGCACACTCGCTGTGACTTTAACTGCCAAGACTTCAGGTAGGTACAAAAAATAATAATTTGTACCAATATTCCTATCAAATGAAAAAAAATCTCTGCAATTTTTTAAAAAGAATTTAGACCTAGATTATTTTTGGTAAAGGATATTGTCATACAATCATTATGTTGAATTAGTAAAATCATATTGAGTGAATGTCTAATCCCACATAATAAAATGCACTTAGCCAACAAGTTCAGGAACATGTCGTTTTACATAAAACAGTAAATAAAAAAACAACCTAAGATGAAGGACATCCATGATGGAAGATAACAATCCTGACTGTATGCTCCAACAGGGTAGATACCGTTGTAAAAAGGGCCATGTACTCCAGTCCCTGCACTATAGATGACGTATGGATCCGACCATACATGCATGAATAACCAACACGTGAGATGGCATACACATTTTTTAAAGTCCACACTATTCCTGAAATGGCAAAGTGCCCAATATAATGGCTGCCATCCCAACAAGAATATGTGAAGAAAATTTGTCATCAATAGCCCTCAATAAAGTGTGCCCCCATATAACAGAAGTTTGCCCTTCTAGATGGAAAGGCGTTTCTCTAATCGCTCGTCCACGCATTTCTACAATATTAACTCACCAGAAGTTTATTGGCATACGAAGGTAGCTTATTGGGAACTGCCCAAGTTGACCGCCGAAGATCTCATCACACTCGGATGATGAATATGCCTTTTCGAATAAGAAGAGATAGCTCTTATGGAATTGTATCTCGAGACAGGACAACTCCTCAAACATTTGTTTTTTATCAACTGGTTTGACCGGTTCACTCCCGTCAGGTGGTAGAATGATCCAGAGAGCTTAAAGAACTGCCAAGATCGCCGGTTACAGTTTTTTCCGATTGGACCGATGGTCCGGTAAGGTTTCTAATATTGTGGCCACAATCTTGAGGGAAATAGGGGCATGGGATCCCCTTGGCGAGGACCATTTAGATACCAATGTCATCATTGCTCTTGATGACAACACTACGACTAGAGACGAAGTTCTCAACCACCTAGCTTGTAATCTACGTAGTCAACCACATTTTTCAGTGGTAGTAATTTCATTTCTTGCTTCCACCCCGGTTCTTGTCTGACAGAGGAGAGCCATCTCATTTTCATATCTTTCTTCCACTCGTTGCTTGTCGACGGAGAGCGTTCTCCCACTGAAGCAATGGTGCCGTGGTATGCTCAGATGCGCTGGCTAGAGTGCTTACTAAAGTTAGTTATTTTGTTTTTGCAAATAGCTAGCCAGCCTCGCTGGCCAAGGCTCGAATTGACTATGATCCAAACACACACCAAAGTGGCTTTGCAGCATCCCTTTTCACCCGTGCTGATAGCACCCCAGCACCCGGGGGAGGGAGAAATATTGTTTGTCACGCGTGGCTTGAGCTCATTTGGCCAGACGTATCTGCACTACCAATCCAGCTAGTAGGTGCTAATGGGTTGAATTGAGAAAACAAAATGGGGGAATGAACGTGAGCTTACGAAGTGGGGACTGTCCAGATGCTACCATAATTACACATGGGAACGACAAGACTTCACCAGAATCATTCCTTTTTACCCTTTTTGAAACGATGCCATTGTACATAGTGTATTATTAAGATGGTGACGTTTTGTGTTGGCAGGGATGAGAGGACGGTTTTGAGCCTTTGACAAATTTAAAATGGTCGTCGTAACGTTATTAACACATCAGGCACGAATCTTGCTACATTGTGTACCGAAGCAATAATAAACTCAAACCTTGGCTAATAGCAACATGGTACCAAACCAAGCGTACCGTAGTCTCTCTACTTGAGTTGTAGCTACGCTTCTAGCTAGGACTTCAACATGTGACTTATACCTACCTAAAACGTGAAAGTACATGCCCATTATTCTCCCAAGCCTATCGGTCGACCCCCTGTGGCAGCGAATTATATATGCCCATTATTCTTCCAAGCTTCACAATCCGCAGGTTACAACGTCGCCTAACTACAGTACGTTGAGACGCAAGACTACTTTCTTGCTTGGCTTGTTTTCTTCTGTCTAGGTTTTGATCAACCGGCAAGCACTAATAAGAAATGACTTATAAGTGGCCTCAAATGTGTGGCGGGCTTGGCCAGGCACCCACCACTGCTAATTAGGAGAACCAGCAGTTGCGGGTTCCTGTTTCTGTCCGCCAACAGAATCGACGTAGCAGTGGTGGGTAGATGTTCAGATCCGTTTCATATAAACTCTTCCGAATGCGCCCGCATGATGGATGCTAGAAGTGACAAGCAATAATGTCTGCTCGCCACTGGTTTGCAAGGCAACAGTGACGGGCACATGCCCGTCACATATAAAAAGATACAACCAGTGCCAAAAATATTAAAATAAAACTTTTCAGAAGTTAGTTGTGGCGGGCCACACATAAGTTAGATGTGGTTTGTACTAATTCAACTAAAACAATGCCGGCCGCCACCCAAAAGTAGCAGCGGCAGGTTGTTTGGCGCGCCCGTCGCACTACAACCACTCTATCCGCACACGCGCGCCCCCTTCTCCTCACTTCACTCTCACTCACTCACTCTCCCCCATCTCGTTATCGTCGCCACCGCCGCCCCTTCCTCGCTGCCAACGTCGCCCTCACAGTCTTCCTCGCTGTCCGCTACCGCCGCCGGCCTCGCCCTCCGCCCCACCGTCCTCGCCGCCACTACAGCCGCCGTCGTCGTCGCCCTCCGCCCCATCGCCATCGCCCTCTGCCTCGGCCGGTAAGCCCTCGCCGTCCCCGCCTCTCTTTCCGGCCCTCCTGCTCGCCACCCGCGGCCGCGGCCGCCATGCACATGCACGGCCGGGGCGGCCACCCACACCCACTGACACGACCACACCCACCATGGACTAGGGTTGGGGTTAGGGGTAGGCTGGGACTAGGATTTGTAGATGTCTCCATAGATCGTATTCGTGTTCATAGATCGTGTTTGTGTTCATAGATTGTGTTCGTGTTCATAGATCGTATTCATTTTCATATTGTGTTCATAGATCGTATTTGTGTTCATATTGTGTTCTATTTGTAGAAGTCTTTATATTGTGTTCAATTTGTAGAAACTTATTGTGACGGGGCGCTAATATTTGGCGAAACGGTTATTTATTTCCATTTTCCAAATTTCTAGCACTTAATATGTCCATTTTTATACAGATGTCATGCCAAAAAATTACTTCCTCCATTTTTGTATACAAGGTCACTATCAAAATTACATTTTACAGCTATACAAGGCCGCTAACACCAATCAAGATAAAATTGATGAGGTTTGCCTCGTACTAGCAACCGAGAACATTAATACCCCATGCATGCATGCGGGTTGAGAAGGTTGGTTTGAATGCACTGCATTAATCAACCAACGAGGAGTGAGAGAGTTGTCTTGTTGTGCGTTGGAGAGAACAATACACATTATTTAACACGTCAAGCAAGAAGAAAATACTAGTTTGCAACATTGGCTTAAGGCTACTTCCAATGCATTGGTGCTTAAATGAGGTGCTAATCAGCACATTAATAACTTTAGTAACTAAAGCGCCCAATGCATAGGTGCTTAACTTGTTGGTGCTAAGCATCCTTCATTTAATGATTTTGTAACTAAAGTTCTTCATCCATTGGTGGGATTTTTCCATTTAAGTGTTTTGCCTAGGTTCTCACACTTGGCATTGTTTCTTCCTAGAGTCATCACACTAATCTCTCTCCTCTTAATTACCTTGCCACATCAGATTTTTTGTCTACATGACAACCTTAGCACCTGTACAAGGTGGAGCATTGGGAGGGGTCTAAGTGACCATTATTTCCTACCCTGGTACCTGTAATATGGCTTTGTGGCTTTGTATACAAAAATGGAGGGAGTAGGATATTTCTAAAATTATGAAACTGCATGTTCTAGGGCATCTATTATTGGTTTTTGGTTCATATTATGATGTAGTAGATGTCTTCAATTGTTTACAAGAATTCATACTAAGCGCTAATGTTTTGGTGAAATGTTGATTTATTTTCGTTTTGCCAAATTTCTAGCACTTAATGTGTCTATTTCACAGTAGGGGTCATGCCAACAAATTTCAGATATTTTAAAATTTATGCATCTGCATGTTCAAGGAATTTTTTTTCTCCAAATGGCGGCCAACGGAAGGTACTGTGGTGCTTTTTGGAGGCCCTGGGGAAGTGGGCTGCCCAAATCTAAAACCCGAGCACTGGCAAGAAGCAATGTCTCGCACGTTCGACATCGCGGAGGAGGCGGCCTGCGCATAGCATACCATGGCGATCGAGTACCATATGCAGTGGGTGGCGCATGAGTGGGATGTGTTGCGTGGTGGTGAGGTGTCGTGGATGGCTGCCAATGGCAGACTGGCGTCTTTTAAGCGTGGGGTGCGCCGGTGGCCAGGTAAAACCGCGTTCGAGGCGGCCGGTGAGTTGTCGCCGCGGGCTGGTGCATTGGGGAGGAAGGGAGATGGTGGCTTGGTGAGGAAGCGTCGCTGACTGACTGGAGACGGACTGGCAACACAATCCATCAGGTGTTGGTGGACGGACGGACGAACCTTCGTTGGCGGCCGTAGTCTGCGTCCGCATGCCGTTGGATGCACGAAACTACTCCCTTCGTTTCTAAATATTTGTTTTTCTAGAGATTTTAACAAGTAACTACATACGAATCAAAATGAGTGAATCTACACTTTAAAATATGTCTATATACATTCGTATGTGATAGTTCTTTTGGAATCTCTAAAACAGACAAATATTTAGGAAGGGGTGGGGGGGGGGGGGGGGGGGGGGTTGCATGAGAGGGAACGCGATCCGGCGTGGGCGGGTGTTGGCGGCACCGAACGAAACTGCATGCGTGGCGTGGTTGGCGGCGGCAGTCCGCCTGCTGTTGGAACCACGTGAACTCTTGCCGTTGGAAGCATGAATGAAGTTGCTAATTTCTTTTGGCATTTCTTGGTCGCCGTCAGGGGCTGCATGGAATGCATGCGGCTACAAGCTGTTCACAGGTAATAACAAGTGCTTTGGACTTTCAAGACAGCTACACGTGCCAATTAAAATTCCCGTAGAATTTGTTTTTTCGACCAGAAGGTCCTGAGCTGGAATTAATATAGCAAAACTGATACAACGCTGCAGAAACGACCTAAAGGAAACTAATCGCTGGTTCAAGGAGGAGTGATGACCAATGGACAACCTTGACGACTGCTCTCTCTTCGGTAGTGTCCGTGCATCTTGTGTTGATAGCCAGTTTCGCTGTATGTTCTCTCGTGGCTATTGTGTTCCATGACGGTCGACGAGAGTGTTTGTGTCGGTTTTCGTCTGATTTTCTGCTAATTAATCGAGCAATTATCTTCCTCTTTACTAATGAGATGAGGCAAAGCTTTTGCTTTTGTTTAAAAAAATTATATCTGTGACCTCTCATCTTGCAAATGGGGCCTTGGAAAAATGAAGAAAATGCAGTCCGGTCTTTGTATGAATGGTGACCTCGAAAGAGATGGTAAGACCAATCTCGAGTAAATTGCTCAAAACAACTGCATTCATGACTAGGGTAACGAATTACCACCATTTTTGCCAAAGGCCACAATAAACCGCCAACTCTGCAGTAAGTGAGTAACAAATAACACTAATTCTTGCATTAGCTCGTTCTAACAATGTTTCTAACAGATGAGATCCACGTGTCATGCTAATTTGGCAGAAAATAAACACGTGGACTGTTGACTAGTCTGTCAGCAGGGCATGGAGGGCCGGTGGCATCGGAGGTAGCTGCAGGGGGCGGCGCGGGTTTTATCATGGCCGCGCGGGGGGAGTCGGGCCATGGCCGGGGCATGGATGGGAAGCTTCGTTGAAGGTAACTACAAGGGGCGGCGTAGGTTTTGTCACGGCCGCGCCAGGGAAGTCGGGCCATGGCCAGGCCGTGGACTGGAGGCTGCCTCGAGGTAGCTGCAGGGGGCGGCGCAGCTTTTATCACGGTCGCGCGCGGGAAGTCAGGCCATGGCTGGGGCGTGGATGTGAGGTTGCGTCGAGGTAGCTGTGGGGGCGGCACAAGTTTTGTCACGGTCGTGCGGGGGAAGTCAGGCCATGGCCGGGGCGTGGATGGGAGGCTGCGTCGAGGTAGCTGCAGGGGGCGGCGCAGGTTTTGTCGCTGCCACGCGGGAGAAGCCGGGCCATGGCCAGGGCGTGGAGGGGAGGCGATGTCGAAGGTAGCTGTTGGGGCGGCGTGGCTGCGCGACGGAAGGCCGAGGTGCGACAGGTCGGGCGCGCAGCAGACCAGAGCCGTTTGACTATGTCATACACTTTTTGAAAGTCAATTTTAAAGATTGCGCCAGTCATGTCTTTTTGATGCATCTTGTGGACGGTCACAAGAAAGATGACGAGATGACGACACCGTCAAGGATATTTCTTCCTTCCATGAAAACTGCTTGGATGGCCAGACAACATGCTCGATATCCACATTGAGTCTATTACTAGCAATTGTCGTGAAAATCTTGACGCTGTCATTAAGGAGGCAAATTTCGGAACAGAGGTATTAGCTAGCTAGGACTTGAACTTGTGAACATGCGACCTCCCGCGGCAGCGAATTATTCCTATGATTCCTCTAATCTGTACAATCCGGAGGTTACAACGGCAGCTGCTTGTACGCGGAGACGCAGGGCTACTTCTTTGTCGCTTCGCTTCTGTCTAGGTCTTGATCAACCAGCCAGCACCGAAGTGACACGGATCATATGAGAGACGGAATCAAGCCTGCCGTGTAGACCGCATGTACGACATCTCATTTACTTCTGGGATTTTGGATCGAAATGCCAAATGGAGGCCGACCTCCATGATGGCCATAATTTGAAAACTTCGAAATGCAAACTTAGTTTCAAAAAATTCCAAAAAATAAATACACATATACCTAGAGACATAATGTACAGTACAGCCGTGCAAGTTTTCATGTAGAAGTGCATTAAAATGAGAGCTACACAAAAAAGACAATTATTTGTCTTTTAACACACATACATACCGTCCAACCTTAAAGTACATGATTTTTGTTGCAGCTCGCATGTCAAGGCATTTCATCCTGAAATTTTACAACGTGAGTGAGATTGGTGATGGCACTAGTTTGCATGTGCCAGATTCTTTGCACATGTGAAGCCAAACAGATGCTTAATATAATAAATGGCGATGCAGGGTCTAAGTAGCGGCTCTTTGATTCGCAAGATTTGTACTAGAATATAAGAATAAAAAAAACACATGAAAATAGTTTATTTCAAGCTTTTGAGTATTCATCAAACATCATGACAGTACAAACATAGAAATACAAAATGGAAGATGCTTGTTTGCACCAGAGGCAAACTGTTAGAAATTTTGCATAAACTGTTAGAAATTTAGAAAAAAACAATTCCGAGTGGTCTAACCCCTTGCTAGGACCCCTATAGAAATGTAGTGCATTTGAAAAACAATCCATGGGTGTTTCGGATGATACTTCTTTTGAACCAACAGACTGTAAAGAGTAATCTCTGGACTGGAATCCCACAAAGTTCCATTGAATATCCATTGACCGAACAAACCTTAACTAAGAGATATAGATAAATAAAAAATTGATCCAAGCATAAAAAAATGACCGTGGCATCAAATTCTTGTTCAATAATTTTTTTTGTGGGAAAACTTGTTCAATATCGAGTACTCCCTCCGTTCCAAAATAAGTGACGTTTGAACTAAAACTATGTTACTTATTTTGGGACAGAGGGAGTAATACCTAGCAAATCTCATATTCTTCAGCGACCATCTACAATGCAGGTGACTGAATATTTTTTATATGTGCCAATCATTAGAGTAAAATTGCAGAAATAATTACAGCAAATATAAAGCCGACACAAATAAAGCAAATATAGAACCAAAAAAAAGTGCTTTAGAGAAAAATAAATCGTGTAAAATACAAAGAGTGACAAAATGACTATTAGCTCAAAACGTGACTGAAACTTCAGGAATTTTCAGCGGTTGGGTACTATAGCAACTTTGAAGAATATAAGCATGTCCACGTTTGGCAAGACGTTGCCATGGATACCTGTGCTAGTCATTTCTTTTTCTCCTGGAAATAGTCTAAGGCTGCCATGGCCCACACGCTAACCCCCTGGTTGTTGGAGACGTCTAAACAAGTGTGAGAAAGCTTTTGGTTCGTTGATCATGGGATTGGTAGGTGTTGCCTGGATCTAGGAAAGCCGGAGTCGACGAACAGAAATAATCTCATTGTTTCGACCCCTCAACCTCCGTTGTTGGACTAGACTCAGCGGGCCAGCGGGAAAAATCGATCGTCCGGTTGCTTCCATCCAGCCGCGACCATCTTTTTCCTTGCCTTCTTCCTTTTTGCAGTTCGCCTAATCGTCAGCACTCGCTATCGTCACTCTGTAGTTACCTCATAGAGCATACACGTCACTCTCAATATTATCTTCTCTCTATATTCGTCAAACTAGTTCTTCCTTCACAAAAAGAATTTTCCTCCGCTTTGTATTACAAAGCAACCATCACCGATATAGTCAATCATAGGTGCTGGAACTGTTGAGTATATTGATTCATTAGGAAACATAAAATAGACTATGATTTGTCTTGATTTGTCTTGTATTCCAAGTGGATCATGTACTCCTATATATATGCCCACGAGGCTCAAGCAATACAACGAACTATTCCACCATATCCCTCTCTGAAAATGCGTTATATCGACTAGAGGGGGGGGGGGTCAATAGGCGATTTTTATGAAATTCTTCACTGAGGAATTTGCCGGTGAGGAAACTCCTTAGCAAAGAACTACTAGCAGCGGAATAAGTACTCAAAAGTAAACACAACAGAATACAAGCATAGTCATCATGATGAAATGAAGATAGACACAGAGTACATGAAGCATAATCACAGGATAACACAGGATGAAGACAAACAGACTGAAGAAATTAAACTGAGGAAATTGAGAAAGTCTTCAGTCAAAGTCTTCAACCACAGATATGAACAAACATACAGCACAATTATGAGGAAATGAAAGAGTTGAGGAAATAGAAACAGTAAGCTCGGTGAAGATAAAGATTTGGTAGATCAGTTCCAACTGCTGTCTCAGTTGTACGTCTGGTTGGAGCGGCTGAGTATTTAAACTCGAGGACACACAGTCCCGGACACCAAGTCAAGGACACTTAGTCCAAGACACCCAGTCCTCATCGTATTCTCTTTGAACTAAGGTTACACAGACCTTGTCCAATCACTCGTGGTAAGTCTTCAGGCGATTTCCAAACCTTCACAAACTTGGTCACTCGGCGATCCACAATTCCTCTTGGATGCTCTAGACCATGACGCCTAACCGTCTGGAAGAAGCACAGTCTTCAAAGGTAACAAGCGTCGGATCCACTCAGGATCAATCTCTTCAGTGATGCTCAATCACTTGGGGTTTGTAGGTGTTTGGGTTTTGGGTTTTTGGTTTTTCCTCACTTGATGATTTTCGCTCAAAGTCCTCGGAGGATGGGTTGCTCTCAAATGACAAGTGTCAGTTTCTCTCGGAGCAGCCAACCAGCTAGTGGTTGTAGGGGGCGGCTATTTATAGCCTAGGGAGCAGCCCGACATGATAAGACATAAATGCCCTTCAATGATATGACCGTTAGGTGGATAGATATTTTGGGACAGCTGGCGCATAGCACAGCAACGGTCGGAATTTTGAGTAGCAAAATCCTCAGGGCTATCATGTTCCTCACTGTGTAGGCAATCCGCACTGGCGAATTCCTAACTCCTCAGTCAGGACAAATTCCTCAGAGACCAGAAGAACTTCGTCTCTGTCACTGAAGAAATTGACTGAACTGTATGAGATTTCCAATGGCTTCACTCGAAGGGATTGGTAGGTGTAGGATTTTGAGTTGAGCATCACATGGAAATTTTCCTTAGTATTTCCTCGACCCCCTTTAACAGTACGGTGTTTCCTATGACTCAAGAAAGAGAAAAACAAAACTATGAAAACGAAAGTCTTCAAGCTTCATATTCCTCGCATGAATATCAAGTCTTCACGGACACACCAATTTCTTCACTTTCAAAGTCTTCATGAAAGTCTTCAGAAATACCAAAATCTTCAGTCGAAGATATTCATTTTTAGGGGTCGACTTTTCCTGTAAATATCAAACTCCTCATAGACTTATAGACCTGTGTACACTCACACACGCATTAGTCCCTTAACCTATAAGTCTTCAATACACCAAAATCACTAAGGGGCACTAGATGCACTTACAATCTCCCCCTTTTTGGTGATTGATGACAATATAGGTTAAGTTTTCAACGGGGATAAACATATGAAGTGTAAATACTGATATTGAGGAATTTGATTGCAAGATATAGAAGAACTCCCCCTGAAGATGTGCATAGTGAGGAATTTGCTTTTGAAGCAATGCACACTTGAAGAGTTGAATCATGGAGATCTCCCCCTATATCTTGTAATTCATACACGCATTTAACATATAATATGAAGAATTTGAAATGCATGATGAAATATGGTGCCTGATGAAATTCAGCATGCGTGCAATAATATTAACGAGGAATAAGCATGCAGAATAGTGCATCAAGAGTATCAGAGCACAGTGCATCAAAAGTATCAGAGCACCATCGGGTTTAAGATTACAACTCGATCCAATAAAGTTTCAGAAGAACGAGAGTTGTAACTTAGCAAAAAAAAACGCCCATATAGTAGACCCGCTTGAAGACTAACTCATATTTCTCCCCCTTTGTCATCGAATGACCAAAAGGATCGAAAATGAGAACTAACGCCCCTGAAGATAATCATGTTGATGAAGGAGTGCCAGCATTGTTGGGGTCGTTTGGTTGATGTAGGGCCTGCCGCAGTGTCGTCCAAATCTTCATGTTCATCAGTGTGTCGCGATGAAGAATATGAGCTGGCCACCAGAGAAGGAACCTTGACCTTCTTGAATTTCTTCGGTGGAGGTGCAGACCAGTCAAAATCTTCATTAAGACCCATGTTCTTCAGATCTTCTTCACCATACAGATGTGACAGGATTGCCCAGGTGCGACCGAAGACTTGATGGAGGTAGTAGTGGTTTTTCTTCACTACATTGTGTGTGGCAGTCATGTTGTGAAGAAGTGAACCAAACTGACGCTTAACCCATTTGTGATTTCGATCCACCTTCTGGTGAAGACTAAGCAGAAGTTCACGGTCAGTCATCACGCGCGGAGCAGTGGCTTGAGGAGTGGACTTGGGTGCATTGGCAGAGTCATGTGTGGCAGAGTCATCATTGGTGGAATAAGATGCAGCTTTGCGAAACTAACCATCCAATGGACGAATGCCTTCATCAATTACAGCTGGTGCCTTGCCCTTTCCATCAACTGAGGAATATGTCTGCTTGAGGACTTCAATTGGGGGCAAGTAGCTGAGATGATTCTGGAAATCAGCTTTGTAGTTGAGTGAAGACCTTGTCCTGAGGAATCTCATGATCCAAGGTGCATAAGGCTTCAGCTCAAACGGAGACAGTGCAACATTGGCCATAGTCCTCATGAAGAAATCGTGATAATTGACAGGAATGCCATGAACGATGTTGAATACCAGATTCTTCATGATGCCAACAATTTCCTCATCAGATGAGTCGTGGCCTTTGATAGGACTGATTGTCCTCGTAAGAATACGATAGACAGTTCTGGGCACGTACAACAATTCCTTCACGAGGAATTTGGTTCTTGGTGCTTGACCTGGCTTCAAAGGTTTCATCAGCACCTGCATGTAATGATGTGTGAGCTCAGGTTCACTGTAGATGCAGCGAGCTTCTTCAAGGGGAGGACTGAGTGGTAGAGCACGAAGCAATTCAGAGGCTGGTGCAGTGTAGTGAGTGTTTTCAGACATCCAGTCCAGCACCCATGAATTCACATCTTCAGCATCTCCGGTGATGTGCAGCGTTGCATAGAATTGAAGAATCAGTTCTTCATTCCAATCGCAGATGTCAGAGCAAAAGTTGAGCAGTCCAGCATCGTGAAGAACACTGAGGACTGGTGCGAAGCACGGCAGAGATTCCATATCCACGTGAGGAATATGCTCATGGTAGAAAATCTTCTCCTTGTTGAACAGCACTGAGGAATAGAAATTGGCTTGACTAGCAGTCCAGAAACGCCTCTTCCTAATGCGAGCAGAGTCATATGGGTTGTAATCTTCGAAGAATACGTGCTCGCCGAAGAAATCATCAGCCTTGAACTTTTGCTTGCGTGAGAATGGATCCTTTGGCTTCGGCAGAGGAGTGTCAGTGAGTTGCATCACGACCTCAGGAATCTCAATCGCAGGTTCTTCAGGCTGAGGAATTTCTGGTTCCTCCTCAGTGGCAGTCTGCGTAGTTGGTTGTTCAGCAGCAGCAGTTTCTTCAGCGCTAGTGGCTGGAATTTCCTCATGGACAGATGCAGTGGGATGAGTTTCTTCAGAGCCCATGTGAACAGTTTGTGTGGGGGACTGAGGAATTTGCTGTAGAGGGGTGAACATTGGAGAGTTTGGATGCTGACTTTCCCAGAATTCATCACTGATTACGGGTGTGGAGCAGCCAATGTCCACATCTTCATCTTCCATTTCTTCAACGCCAGCCTCTTCAGCTGTGAACTGAGGCATAGGCGAGGAGATGATAGGTGTTGAAGGGATCGCATCCACTTCAATTTCTTCATCCAACGGTTCAGACGAAGCAGCAGAATGAGTTTCTTCATCAGATCCGCTGGGGATCACATATTCTTCATCAAAAGGAACAAGGTCCTTTGATGGCCTGGTTGAGATGGGAACAACATCAATCGGATGTGCAAATGAACTTGTCATAGGCTTCATTTTCTTCAGAGCTGAAGAATCTGAAGCAGCTGATGCTTTCCTTTTCTTCACTGCAGCACGCTCTGCAGCCTTGGTCTTCTTCACATCTGATGCAGATGGAAGGATTGGAGTTGAAGTTGGTGCAGGAGCAGCTGAGGAATCTGGTTGATTTTCTTCAGGCACAACTGATGCAGTTGCCCTGAGTTCTTCAGTTTCTTCAGGCGACACCACTAGTGGGTGCCCTGGCAATTTCTTCAGTGGCTGGAATGCAGTCATCAGCCCTGGAACTCACATTTTCTTCAGCAGCCTGATTTTCATCAGCGGTGCTGGCATGTTCTTCAGTCGGCTGAGCAGATGCTTCAGCCTGAGGAATTTCCTGTTGCGTTGGGGCAGCAACATTTGAAGTGAACTGTTTAGTTATCTTTACAAATCTAACTTTGGCTCCTTGCCAATCAGCATAGTAGGCTTTGAAGTCATCGCTGAGGGTTTTGATTTTAGATTGGATTTTTACAAGTTCATCAGTTGTCATAGTGACAACGTTGTCATTCAGAAATTTCTCCTTCTTGTACTATGCTTTCTTGATCTGCCTGGCCTTCTCAAATTTCCACTTTTATTCTTGAATGAAGTGGGTCAGCATGTGACTTTGGCCAGGAGTCAGCTTGAAGTCAGGAAAGGGAGTGTTGGGGTCCTTGTGCCAATCATCAATGTAGTCGAGGATCAGCTTGGGATCCAAAAGCAGTGGCACCTCTGATCCTTTGGCTCTAGCGGCCCTGATTTGCCTGTCTCTGATGATTTCTGCAAGTTCATCATCATCAGCTTCGTCTTCATCGGACGACACTTGGAAAGCGACTTGCTTCTTTTGAGGACTTGGGCGTGGACCTCGTCCAGCAGTGGCCTTTGTCTTCAGCAGTGAGGGGCCAGCTAAGGAACTTGGTGCAGCTGAGGAACTAGCTGAGACACCTGAGGCAATGGAGATGCCGGCAGTCCTTTGGCACGAAGCGAGATGCACAGGTGCCGAGGATTTGGTCGGAACAGCTGAAGGCTTTGGCGGAGGAGCTGAGGACTTTGGAGGAACAGGAGCAGCATGAGGAATTGGCCATGAGGGCTTTGATGATTCTGGCCGTGAGGGCATTGCTGAGGAAGCACTTGGCTTGTGCGCAGGCTTCTTTGACATAGCCTTTTTTGGCTTGACAGCAAGGACCTCAGTAGAGGCAGCAGCAGCAGGAGAGTCTTCATTGAATTTCCTTACTGCTTCTTTGGCTTGCTTAGCTAACTTGCCTTGGCGCTTGGCCCATTAATCAGGATAGTCCTCACCTCGCTTGAGGCTGGTGGGATCAGCAATTTGGCCAGGTGCCAGTGGTGCTCTTGGGCATGGAGGATTGAGTGCGAATTTCTTCATATACTTAGGAGTGACATATCTGTACTTCCTCCATTCTCTTGCTCATCTCCTCTCTATCTTATGAATGCGCACTTTGCGCTCATTCTTGGTTTCCTCAGGAGGTGTGTAGTACCCAGCATATATTTCATCAGGGATTTCAAACGCTGTATTTACCTCAGGCCTCTTTCCTCCCTTCTGTGGCCTTTTACCATCAGCCATTTTCTTCAGTTGAGGAATTTGAACAATTGAATTCTCTAAAGAAGTATGCAACTTTTCTTCGAGGAACGCTGAAAATGAGTTAAGTTGATGAGAACCTAGTGATTCAGCAGCTGACATGTGTACCTATGAACAGAGTATAGTTGCGAGGAATTTTGGAGAGGTCATATGCGTTCTTAGAAGGTTTTTCAAAATGAACAAGTTTGAGGAATTTGACCAGATGAGTCTTGAAGGTTTTCACTAAGCGTTCTTTGTCTTAGGTTCTAGAGTTGTATAGATCAAAGATCCACACAATTGAGGAATCTTGAAGAAAATGATGCTTAGAGAAACGAATTAAGAACAGATGACTTTGTGAGGTGTTCAGTGTGTGAAGATATGAAGAAAAACACTTTTGAAGATTTTTGTAGATAATCATTCGAATGAACGAGGGCAGTAAAAATAACTTTTATTTACCCTGGACGAAGAACACGACGAACTGGAGTGAGGAGATGTGTAGTTCGGCTGTGCAGATCTTCCATGCCCTAACTTGGCGGAGGAAGACGGCTACAGCGGCGGTGGAGTGAAGATGTCCGCGGTCGGCGCGAGTACGTCAGCGACGAGGTCGAGGCAGTGAAGCTCTTCCTCACCGGCGGTGATGAAGTAGTGGCGGCACTAGGGTTTGAGAAGCTCAAGCTGGAGAGAGAGGTCGAGCGGAGTAAAAGAAGTGAGGAAGGGAAGAAGGGGTATTTATAGCCACGGTGAAAAACTGCTTGCCCGAAGAAATTGGACGAACGTGCTCCTGACCCTTCTCATTCGCATGACATGTGTCACCCACGTAGTGAGAGGTGGAGATCGTGTTAGATAGTGGGTGAGTGGATAAGTGTATCGTGGGATGCGGAACGGTTTGAGCGGCAAGACCAAAAATTTCGATAAGATAGGTTTTAAAGTTCCGTTCGCAATTTCTTCAACTGACAAGGACACAGTGAAGATTTTGAATGAGTTTCAAATAGAACACACATTAAGAGTTTGTGAAAAGATTGGGTTGAGTAAAGCATAGAGGGGAAGGGTCCGATCACATTCATTTAGCAGAAAACCAACTTGAAGAAATAGCAATAAGTGAATGCTGTAGAGGACATAAACTCATATATATATATAGCCAATGAAGAAAAACGACGAAACCAGTGAAGACTATGCAAAGTTGAGGAATTTGAACTTTTGGTGGTGGCGTGACCCACCGTATAAGAGTGTTATTCTTCATTGATTGAAGTAAAACGTTTCTTCATGTGTTGCACATCTAAGTCATCGATTTTGCATAAGTGTTAGGATGAGTGTCCTTTTCAAAGAACATTCGAAGACTCTAAGATATTTAGCTCACACCGCAACTTGCTAAATCTCTTCTCATCCAAGGGCTTTGTGAAGATATCGGCTAGCTGTTCTCAGTCTTCACATTCTCAATAGAAATGTCGTCCTTCAACACATGATCACGAAGAAAATGATGACGAATCCAAATGTGCTTTGTCTTCGAGTGCTGAACTGGGTTGTGAGCAATCTTGATGGCACTCTCATTGTCACAGAAGAGGGCACATTCTTCATGTTGACGCTGTAGTCCTTGAGAGTTTGCTTCATCCATAGCAATTGGGCACAGCAAGAACCAGCGGCAATGTACTCAGCTTCAGCAGTAGATAGTGATACGCAGTTCTGTTTCTTCGAGGACCAACAGACCAAAGATCGTCCGAGGAAATGACATGTACCAGATGTTGACTTGCGATCCACACGATCACCAACATAGTCAGAGTCAGAATATCCAACTAGATCAAAAGCCGAGCCCTTGGGGTACCATAATCCAAGTGTTGGTGTGTGAGCTAGATATCGAAGAATATGCTTCACAGCCTTATGGTGTGATTCCTTCGGTGCAGCTTGAAATCAGGCACACATGCAAACACTAATCATTATATCTGGCCTAAATGCACATAAGTATAATAAGGAACCGATCGTGGAGTGGTATCTCTTATGATCGAAGTCAATACCATTTTCATCAGTGCACATGTGGCCATTTGTGGGCATAGAAATTTTGACGCCTTTGCAATCTTGCATGCCGAATTTTCTCAGTACATGCTTGAGGTACTTCTCCTGAGATATGAATATGTCATTGTGTTGTTGACGAATTTGAAGACCTAAGAAGAATTTCAACTTTCCCATCCTATACATTTGATATTCTTCACTCATCATATAGGCAAATTCATCACTATAACGTTGGTTAGTACAGCCAAAGATAATATCATGAACATATACTTGGCACACAAACAATTCACCATCATAAGATTTAGTGAAAAGAGTAGGGTCGAGTGAACCGGGTTTGAAGCCTTTCTTCATGAAGAGTTCCTTCAAAGTATCATATCAAGCCCGTGGGGCCTGCTTGAGGCCATAGAGGGCCTTGTTGAGTCTGAAGACTTTGTCAGGATTCTTTGGATCTTCAAAACCTGGGGGTTGAGCAACATATACTTCTTCCTCAAGCTTACCATTGAGGAATGCACTTTTCACATCCATTTGATATAGAGTGATATCATGATGGTTAGCATAAGCAAGTAATATGCGAATAGCCTCAAGTCTAGCAACAGGTGCATAACTTTCATCGAAATCAATTCCTTCAACCTGTGTGTAGCCTTGAGCTACAAGCCGTGCCTTATTCCTCACCACAAGGCCATTTTCATCTTGCTTGTTGCGGTAGATCCACTTTGTGCTGATGATATTATGCTTGCGAGGATCTGGACGTTTGACCAGTTCCCAGACATTGTTGAGCTCGAACTGATGTAATTCTTTTTGCATGGCCTGAATCCACTCAGGCTCCAGAAATGCTTCATCTACCTTAGTGGGCTCTGTAATAGAGACAAAAGCATACTGCCCACAAAAGTTAGACAAATGTGAAGCTTTTGAGCGTGTGAGAGGACCTGGCGCTTTGATGTCATTGATGATCTTTTCAACTTGCACTTCTTTTGCAATGCGAGGATGAGCTGGTTGTCATTGAAGAGTTTGATCAACGTTTTCTTCATCACCATTTTCTTCAGCATTTTCTTCAGGTGCATTAGCTCGACGCTCTTCATGTTCTAGAATGAATTCTTCAGCAGATTCTTCAGTAGGAATGACATCTTCAGTAGCCTTGAACTTGATAGTTTTCTCAGGTGCTAGTTCATCTATCACAGTAGGTAGGTGCTCTCTTTGCGATCCATTAGTTTCATCGAACCGCACATCTGCAGTTTCAACAACTTTGTGAAGAACGTTGTTGAAGACTCTGTAGGTGTGCGAGTCCTTTCCGTAACCAAGCATGAAACCTTCATGTGCTTTCGGTGCAAATTTTGAGTTGTGATGAGGATCTCTAATCCAACATTTAGCACCAAAGATTTAAAATAACTTACATTGGGTTTCTTATCAGTGAGGAGTTCATAGGCAGTCTTTTTGAAGAATTTGTGAAGATATACTCTGTTGATGATGTGGCACGCAGTATCAATTGCCTCAGTCCAGAAATGACGAGGCGTTTTGTATTCATCAAGCATAGTGCGAGCCATCTCAGCAAGAGTCCTGTTCTTGCGCTCCACGATGCCATTCTGCTGATGAGTGTAAGGAGCAGATAACTCATGAGTGATACCAAGTTCATCAAGATAGTCATCGAGACCAGAATTCTTGAACTCAGTGTCATTGTCACTTTTGATGTGCTTGATCTTCACACCAAAGTAGGTTGAAGCCCTCGAGGAAAATCGTTTGAAGACTTCCTGCACTTCATGTTTGTAAGTAACAAGGTGTACCCATGTGTAACGAGAATAATCATCGACAATAATGAAGCCATATTGAGATGCTTCATTTGAGATAGCAAAATAATGATTAGGACCAAAGAGATCCATGTGAAGCAATTCAAATGGGCGAGTGGTGGTCATGATTGTCTTCGCTGGATGCTTGGCCTTGGTCATCTTCCCAGCTTCACAGGCTCCGCAGGTGATCCTTGAGGAATTTGACATTCTCGATGCCAATGACATGCTTTTTCTTCGCAAGCGTGTGCAAATTTCTCATGCCTGCATGACCAAGTCGTCGATGCCAGAGCCAGCCTTCTGAAGCTTTTGCAAGTAAGCACACGGCTGGTTGTGGTCCTGTAGAGAAATCAACAATATAAATGTCTCCTCTCCTAAAGCCTTCGAAGACTTTGGAATTGTCAGCTTCCATAACCACAACACAACGGTACTTGCCGAAGACAACAACCATATCAAGATCACAAAGCACTGAGACAGCCATCAGGTTGTATCCTAAGGACTCAACAAGCATGACTTTGTCCATGTGTCGATCCTTTGTAATCGCAACCTTACCTAGACCCAATACCTGACTTTTGCCTTTGTCAGCAAAGATGATATGCTTCAGATGCGATGGAGATAATGGAGCATCCATCAATAGATTCTTGTCACCAGTCATGTGGTTTGTACATCCACTATCGAGGACCCACTCAGTGACTTTGGGTTGATCATCCTGCAGATGAATTGGTGCAGCTTACAAACTCATATACTTCATCAGTGAAGAATATGACATCAATTGATCAGATCAATTTCATCAAGTAAAAGAACTGATAAAGCAATATGAGGACGTGAGAAATGAAAGTTCATTTCTTCATGATTAGTCTGTGTCCTATCAGGCATGCTCAGGTCTCCAGAAAATTCTTCAGACAATTATGTGCGTCTGGGGACCTGACCCTGCAGAAGAGATTAGTTCTTTTTCTTAACCACCCACATCTGAAGGGGTGGCAAAGAGTTCATCATTCCGCGAGCTCCATACGAGAATGATGGCATAGAAGTCAGTCCATTTCGTTTCACATAAGAGGGGTTAGAGTAAGCATAAGAGTAAGCAGAGAAATTCTTCGAGGACTTATGGACATAATGATTTGAAGAATAATGCACATATCCATAATCCTTAGATCTTCCCTGCGAAACAGACGGATTAGCATGATGACGTTCATGTGAGGACTTTGATCCATATGAGGAATTTGGTCCATATGAAGAATTTGGTCCATATTCTTCACAGGTGGTGTCATGATGACATTCACCTGAAGGTTTCCAAGACATCTTTTGGGAACCCAGATTTTCTGCATAGGGGAGCCGTTCCTGCAGTTAGTGCCAACATATCTAGCAAATACTTCACCATTCTGATTTTTGAATAGCTTATAGTTGGAGTCAATTGACTCATCATCAGAATGAGGAGATTCACATGCAAATCCAGATAAATTAGATGGATCAACTGGAGGTCCCTTTGCAGCAACCCATGTAGTTTTGGGGTACTGCTCAGACTTCCAATATGTACCATCAGCATTGAGTTTCCTCTCAAAGGCGATACCCTCTTTCCTAGGGTTCCTGTTGAGGATCTGCTTTTTAAGCACATCACAAAGAGCCCGATGCCCTTTGAGGCTTTTGTACATGCCTGTCGTGTACAATTCCTTCAGCCCTGGATCGTCAGTGATACTAGCAATGTCCTCAGATGAGGAATTAGTGATAGCAGGGGCATGTGAAGAATTTGAAACATTAGTAGCATTCGAACATTCAGGTGAAGAATTAGCAGATTCACGTTCAATGCACTTCAAGCATGGAGGAACAAATTCTTCCTGAGATGCGCTGATTTGTTGAGCAAGTAATGAATCGCGCTCCTTCTGAAGATCTTCATAGCCCACTCTTAGCTTCTCAAGGTCTTGCTTTCTTTGAATAAATTCATAAGAAAGCTTCTCATGATCCGATAAGAGAGTGTTATGATGACTTTGAAGCTTGTCACGCTTGGATTGAAGTCTCTGAAGATTTTCAGTCAAAGTTTCAGTGCGATCCATTTCTTCACCCAACATATCATCACTTCTATTTAGCATGTTTTGAACCTTTTCTAAAGCCCTTTGTTGTTTCATAGCAATCTTAGCAAGTTAGAATAGCTGGGTTTAAGGTTTTCATCAGATTCATCCTCACTTGATTCAGAGGAGGTATATTTGAGTACCTTGGCACCCTTTTCCATGAAGCAATAGGTGGGAGCATAGTCATCATCGCCTCCATTAGCCTTGTTGGTGAGGTCATTTTCTTCAGTGTTGAAGATAGACTTGCTGACGAATGCAGTAGCGAGAGCAAGGCTCGCCACTCCGGATTCGGACTCCTCAGATGACTCCTCTTCCTCATTTTCTTCAGATTCAGCCTCAGAGTCCATTTCCTTGCCAATGAATGCCCTGGCCTTCTTGGAGATGCTCTTCTTGTGATATGAAGGCTTGGAGGATTTTGTTGATGAGGATTTTGTGGATTTCTTCTTTTTCTTCGCTTCATCAGAACTGTAATCCTTGTATTTCTTCTTCTTTGGTTCCTTTTCCCACTGAGGACAATCTTGAATGAAATGTCCAGGTTTCTTGCATTTGTGACAGAGCCTCTTCTTGTAGTCACTGGATGAGGAATCATTGCTCCTTGAGGATCTTCCAAGGCGACCACGTCTTGAGAACTTTTGGAACTTCTTCACGAGCAGAGCCAGATCATGACTCAGTTCTTCAGGATCACCAAGGCTGCTACCAGAGTCTTCATCTTCAGACTCAGATACTGCCTTGGCCTTCAGTGCACGTGTTCTGCCATAGCTTGAACCATAGAGATCTCTCTTTTCAGCAAGTTGGAACTCATGAGTATTTGGCCTCTCGAGAATATCAGCGGGATCAAGTGACTTGTAATCAGCACGTTCTTGAATCATTAATACCAGAGTGTCAAATGAGGAATCAAGCGATCTCAACAATTTCTTCACCACCTCATGGTCGGTGATGTCAGTGGCACCAAGTGCTTGAAGCTCATTTGAGATGTCAGTGAGGCGATCGAAGGTTTGTTGAACATTTTCATTGTCGAGTCTTTTGAAGCGGTTGAAGAGATTGCGAAGAACATTAACTCGAGAGTCACGCTGAGTTGAGACTCCTTCATTCACTTTGGACAACCTATCCTAGATAAGCTTCGCTATTTCCAAAGCACTCACTCTGCCATACTGTCCTTTGCTCAGATGGCCACATATGATATTCTTCGCTTGAGAGTCGAGTTGCTTGAATCTCTTCACATTGGCAGCATTCAGAGAAGGTGTGACTGAGGGAACACCATTTCCACAACATACCAGAGATCGTTATCAACTGTTTCAAGATGCATTCGCATCTTATTCTTCCAGTAGGGGTAGTCCGTCCCATCGAAGGTAGGACACCCAGCAGAGACCTTGATCATACCTGAGGTCGACATAACTAAAACTCCAGGCGGTTAAACCAAAATCACACAGAACAAGGGAGTACCTTGCTCTGATACCAATTGAAAGTGCGTTATATCGATTAGAGGGGGGTGAATCGGCGATTTTTATGACTTTCTTCACTGAGGAATTTGCCGGTGAGGAAATTCCTTAGCAAAGAACTACTAGCAGCGGAATAAGTACTCAAATGTAAACACAACAGAATACAAGCATAGTCTTCATGATGAAATGAAGACAGGCACAGAGTACAGGAAGCGTAATCACAGGATAACACAGGATGAAGACAAACAGACTGAAGAAATTGAAATGAGGAAATTGAGAGTCTTCAGCCAAAGTCGTCAAACACAGATATGAACAAACATACAACACAGTTATGAGGAAATTACAGAGTTGAGGAAATAGAACCAATAAGCTCGGTGAAGACAATGATTTGGTAGACCAGTTCCAGCTGCTGTCTCAGTTGTACGTCTGGTTGGAGCGGCTGAGTATTTAGACTCGAGGAGACACAATCCCGGACACCCAATTAAGGACACTTAGTCCAAGACACCCAGTCCTCACCGTATTCTCCTTGAACTAAGGTCACACAGACCTCGTCCAATCACTCGTGGTAAGTCTTCAGGCGACATCCAAACCTTCACAAATTTTGGTCACTCGGCGATCCACAATTCCTCTTGGATGCTCTAGACCATGACGCCTAACCGCCTGGAAGAAGTACAATCTTCAAAGGTAACAAGCATCGGATCCACTCAGGATCAATCTCTGCAGTGATGCTCAATCACTTGGGGTTTGTAGGTGTTTGGGTTTTGGATTTTTGGTTTTTTTCACTTGATGATTTTCGCTCAAAGTCCTCAAAGGATGGCTTGCTCTCAAATGACAAGTGTCAGTTTCTCTCAAAGCAGCCAACCAGCTAGTGGTTGTAGGGGGGCGGCTATTTATAGCCTAGGGAGCAGCCCGACATGATAAGACATAAATGCCCTTCAATGATATGACCGTTAGGTGGATAGATATTTTGGAACAGCTGGCGCATAGCACATCAACGGTCAGAATTTTGAGTAGCAATATCCTCAGGGCTATTATGTTCCTCACTGTGTAGGCAATACACACTGGCGAATTCCTAACTCCTCAGTCAGGACAAATTCCTCAGAGACCAGAAGAACTTCGTCTCTGTCACTGAAGAAATTGACTGAACTGTATGAGATTTCCAATGGCTTCACTCGAAGGGATTGGTAGGTGTAGGATTTTGAGTTGAGCATCACATGGAAATTTTTCCTTAGTATTTCCTCGACCCCCTTTAACAGTACGGTGTTTCCTATGACTCAAGAAAGAGAAAAACAAAACTATGAAAACGAAAGTCTTCAAGCTTCATATTCCTCGCATGAATATCAAGTCTTCACGGACACACCAATTTCTTCACTTTCAAAGTCTTCATGAAAGTCTTCAGAAATACCAAAATCTTTAGTCGAAGATATTCAATTTTAGGGGTCGACTTGTCATGTAAATATCAAACTCCTTATAGACTTATAGTCCTGTGTACACTCACACACGCATTAGTCCCTTAACCTGTAAGTCTTCAATACACCAAAATCACTAAGGGGCACTAGATGCACTTACAAAGCTTTTGCAAGTAAGCACACGGCTGGTTGTGGTCCTATAGAGAAATCAACAATATACAGGTCTCCTCTCCTAAAGCCTTCGAAGACTTTGGAATTGTCAGCTTCCATAACCACAACACAACGGTACTTGCCAAAGACAACAACCATATCAAGATCACAAAGCATTGAGACATACATAAGGTTGTATCCTAAGGGCTCAACAAGCATGACTTTATCCATGTGTCGGTCCTTTGTAATCACAACCTTACCTAGAACCAATACCTGACTTTTCCCTTTGTCAGCAAAGATGATATGCTTCAGATGCGACGGAGATAATGGAGCATCCATCAATAGATTCTTGTCACCAGTCATGTGGTTTGTACATCCACTATCGAGGACCCACTCAGTGGCTTTGGGTTGATCATCCTGCAGATGAATTAGTGCAGCTTACAAACTCATATACTTCATCAGTGAAGAATATGACATCAATTCATCAGATCAATTTCGTTAAGTAAGAGAACTGATAAAGCAATATGAGGACGTGAGAAATGAAAGTTCATTTCTTCATGATTAGCCTGCGTCCTATCAGGCATCCTCAGGTCTTCAGCAAATTCTTCAGACGATTACGTGCGTCTGGAGACCTGACCCTGCAGAAGAGATTAGTTCTTTTTCTTCACCACCCACATCTGAAGGGGTGGCAAAGAGTTCATCATTCTGCGAGCTCCATACGAGAAGGATGGCATAGAAGCCAGTCCATTTCGTTTCACATAAGAGGGGTTAGAGTAAGCATAAGAGTATGCAGAGAAATTCTTCGAGGACTTATGGACATAATGATTTGAAGAATAATGCACATATCCATAATCCTTAGATCTTCCCTGTGAAACGGACGGGTTAGCACGATGATGTTCATGTGAGGACTTTGATCCATATGAGGAATTTGGTCCATATGAAGAATTTGATCTGGGGTTCCTATTCTTCACAGGTGGTGTCATGATGACATTCACCTGAAGATTTTCAAGACATCTTTTGGGAACCCAGATTTTCTGCATAGGGGAGCCGTTCCTGCAGTTAGTGCCAACATATCTACCAAATACATCACCATTCTGATTTTTGAATAGCTTATAGTTGGAGTCAATTGACTCATCATCAGAATGAGGAGATTCACATGCAAATCCAGATAAGTTAGATGGATCAACTGGAGGTCCCTTTGCAGCAACCCATGTAGTTTTGGGGTACTGCTCAGGCTTCCAATATGTACCATCAGCATTGAGTTTCCTCTCAAAGGCGATACCCTCTTTCCTAGGGTTCCTGTTGAGGATCTGCTTTTTAAGCACATCACAAAGAGCCTGATGCCCTTTGAGGCTTTTGTACATGCCTGTCGTGTACAATTCCTTCAGCCCTGCATCGTCAGTGATACTAGCAATGTCCTCAGATGAGGAATTAGTGATAGCAGAGGCATGTGAAGAATTTGAAACATTAGCAGCATTTGAACATTCAGGTGAAGAATTAGCAGATTCACGTTCAATGCACTTCAAGCATGGAGTAACAAATTCTTCCTGAGAAGCGCTGATTTGTTGAGCAAGTAATGAATCGCGCTCCTTCTGAAGATCTTCATAACTCACTCTTAGCTTCTCAAGGTCTTGCTTTCTTTGAAGAAATTCATAAGAAAGCTTCTCATGATCCGATAAGAGAGTGTTATGATGACTTTGAAGTTTGTCAAGCTTGGACTGAAGTCTCTGAAGATTTTCAGTCAAAGTTTCAGTGTGATCCATTTCTTCACCCAACATATCATCACTTTTATTTAGCATATTTTGAACCTTTTCTAAAGCCCTTTGTTGTTTTATAGCAATCTTAGCCAATTTAGAATAGCTGGGTTTAAGGTTTTCATCAGATTCATTCTTGCTTGATTCAGAGGAGGTATATTTGAGTACCTTGGCACCCTTTGCCATGAAGCAATAGGTGGGAGCGTAGTCATCATCGCCTTCATCAGCCTTGTTGGTGAGGTCATTTTCTTCAGTGTTGAAGATAGACTTGCTGACGAATGCAGTAGCGAGAGCAAGGCTCGCCACTCCGGATTCAGACTCCTCAGATGACTCCTCTTCCTCATTTTCTTCAGATTCAGCCTCAGAGTCCATTTCCTTGCCAATGAATGCCCTGGCCTTCTTGGAGATGCTCTTCTTGTGATATGAAGGTTTGGAGGATTTTGATGATGAGGATTTTGTGGATTTCTTCTTTTTCTTCGCATCATCAGAACTGTAATCCTTGTATTTCTTCTTCTTTGATTCCTTTTCCCACTGAGGACAATCTTGAATGAAATGTCCAGGTTTCTTGCATTTGTGACAGAGCCTCTTCTTGTAGTCACTGGATGAGGAATCATTGCTCCTTGAGGATCTTCCAAGGCGACCACGTCTTGAGAACTTTTGGAACTTCTTCATGAGCAGAGCCAGATCATGGCTCAGTTCTTCAGGATCACCAAGGCTGCTACCAGAGTCTTCATCTTCGGACTCAGATACTGCCTTGGCCTTCAGTGCACGTGTTCTGCCATAGCTTGAACCATAGAGATCTCTCTTTTCAACAAGTTGGAACTCATAAGTATTTAGCCTCTCGAGAATATCAGCGGGATCAAGTGACTTGTAATCAACACGTTCTTGTATCATCAATGCTAGAGTGTCAAATGAGGAATCAAGCGATCTCAGCAATTTTTCACCACCTCATGGTCGGTGATGTCAGTGGCACCAAGTGCTTGAAGCTCATTTGAGATGTCAGTGAGGCGATCGAAGGTTTGTTGAACATTTTCATTGTCGAGTCTTTTGAAGCGGTTGAAGAGATTGCGAAGAACATCAACTCGAGAGTAACGCTGAGTTGAGACTCCTTCATTCACTTTGGACAACATGTCCCAGATAAGCTTCGATGTTTCCAAAGCACTCACTCTGCCATACTGTCCTTTGCTCAGATGGCCACAAATGATATTCTTCGCTTGAGAGTCTAGTTGCTTGAATCTCTTCACATCAGCAACATTCAGAGAAGGTGTGACTGAGGGAACACCATTTTCCACAACATACCAGAGATTGTTATCAATTGCTTCAAGATGCATTCGCATCTTATTCTTCTAGTAGGGGTAGTCCGTCCCATCGAAGGTAGGACCCAGTAGAGACCTTGATCATACCTGCGGTCGACATAACTAAAACTCCAGGTGGTTAAACAAAAATCACACAGAACAAGGGAGTACCTAGCTCTGATACCAATTGAAAGTGCGTTATATCGACTAGAGGAGGGGTGAATAGGTGATTTTTATGAAATTCTTCACTGAGGAATTTTCCGGTGAGGAAATTCCTTAGCGAAGAACTACTAGCAGCGGAATAAGTACTCAAAAGTAAACATAACAGAATACAAGCATAGTCATCATGATGAAATGAAGACAGGCACAGAGTACAGGAAGCGTAATCACAGGATAACACAGGATGAAGACAAACAGACTGAAGAAATTGAACTGAGGAAATTGAGAAAGTCTTCAGTCAAAGTCTTCAAACACAGATATGAACAAACACACAACACAGTTATGAGGAAATGAAAGAGTTGAGGAAATAGAACCAGTAAGCTTGGTGAAGACAATGATTTGGTAGACCAGTTCCAACTGCTGTCTCAGTTGTACGTCTGGTTGGAGCGGCTGAGTATTTAAACTCGAGGACACACAGTCCCGGACACCCAGTCAAGGACACTTAGTCCAAGACACCCAGTCCTCACCGTATTCTCCTTGAACTAAGGTCACACAGACCTCGTCCAATCACTCGTGGTAAGTCTTCAGGCGACTTCCAAACCTTCACAAACTTGGTCACTCGGCGATCCACAATTCCTCTTGGATGCTCTAGACCATGACGCCTAACCGTCTGGAAGAAGCACAGTCTTCAAAGGTAACAAGCGTCGGATCCACTCAGGATCAATCTCTTCAGTGATGCTCAATCACTTGGGGTTTGTAGGTGTTTGGGTTTTGGGTTTTTGGTTTTTCCTCACTTGATGATTTTCGCTCAAAGTCCTCGGAGGATGGGTTGCTCTCAAATGACAAGTGTCAGTTTCTCTCGGAGCAGCCAACCAGCTAGTGGTTGTAGGGGGCGGCTATTTATAGCCTAGGGAGCAGCCCGACATGATAAGACATAAATGCCCTTCAATGATATGACCGTTAGGTGGATAGATATTTTGGGACAGCTGGCGCATAGCACAGCAACGGTCGGAATTTTGAGTAGCAAAATCCTCAGGGCTATCATGTTCCTCACTGTGTAGGCAATCCGCACTGGCGAATTCCTAACTCCTCAGTCAGGACAAATTCCTCAGAGACCAGAAGAACTTCGTCTCTGTCACTGAAGAAATTGACTGAACTGTATGAGATTTCCAATGGCTTCACTCGAAGGGATTGGTAGGTGTAGGATTTTGAGTTGAGCATCACATGGAAATTTTCCTTAGTATTTCCTCGACCCCCTTTAACAGTACGGTGTTTCCTATGACTCAAGAAAGAGAAAAACAAAACTATGAAAACGAAAGTCTTCAAGCTTCATATTCCTCGCATGAATATCAAGTCTTCACGGACACACCAATTTCTTCACTTTCAAAGTCTTCATGAAAGTCTTCAGAAATACCAAAGTCTTCAGTCGAAGATATTCATTTTTAGGGGTCGACTTTTCCTGTAAATATCAAACTCCTCATAGACTTATAGACCTGTGTACACTCACAAACGCATTAGTCCCTTAACCTATAAGTCTTCAATACACCAAAATCACTAAGGGGCACTAGATGCACTTACAACCCATTGAAGACTTGGCTCATTCACGACGCCTTTTATAATGACCAATAAGAATATAGATTAACGCGAAATAATGATCATGTATTAAGGACTATTTTCGCTTTGCGTTGATGTAGGGCCTACGCTAGTGTGCAAGATCTCAGTTATCTGCCGCGATGAAGAAATCTGGCAACGCAAGGCTTGAGGAATTTCTGAATTCCTCCTGGAGTGCCACTGCTCTTGAATTTTTCAGTCAGCAGAATCTTCATTAAGACCCATGTTCTTGAATCTTCTTCACCATACAGATGTGACAGGATTGCAGTGACGAAGACTTGATGGAGGTAGTACTGGTTTTTCTTCACTTCATTGTGTGTGGCAGTCATGTTGTGAAGAAGTGAACCAAACTGACGCTTAACCCATTTGTGATTTCGATCCACCTTCTGGTGAAGACTAAGCAGAAGTTCACGGTCAGTCATCACGCGCGGAGCAGTGACTTGAGGAGTGGACTTGGGTGCATTGGCAGAGTCATGTGTGGCAGAGTCATCATTGGTGGAATAAGATGCAGCTTTGCGAAACTGATCATCCAATGGACGAATGCCTTCATCAATTACAGCTGGTGCCTTGCCCTTTCCATCAACTGAGGAATATGTCTGCTTGAGGACTGCAATTGGGGGCAAGTAGCTTAGATGATTCTGGAAATCAGCTTTGTAGTTGAGTGAAGACCTTTTCCTGAGGAATCTCATGATCCAAGATGCATAAGGCTTCAGCTCAAACGGAGGCAGTGCAACATTGGCCATAGTCCTCATGAAGAAATCGTGATAATTGACAGGAATGCCATGAACAATGTTGAATACCAGATTCTTCATGATGCCAACAATTTTCTCATCAGATAAGTCGTGACCTTTGATAGGACTGATTGTCCTCGTAAGAATACGATAGACAGTTCTGGGCACGTACAACAATTCCTTCACGAGGAATTTGGTTCTTGGTGCTTGACCTGGCTTCAAAGGTTTCATCAGCACCTGCATGTAATGATGTGTGAGCTCAGGTTCACTGTAGATGCAGCAAGCTTCTTCAAGGGGAGGACTGAGTGGTAGAGCACGAAGAATTCAGAGGCTGGTGCAGTGTAGTGAGTGTTTTCAGACATCCAGTCCAGCACCCATGAATTCACATCTTCAGCATCTCCGGTGATGTGCAACGTTGCATAGAATTGAAGAATCAGTTCTTCATTCCAATCGCAGATGTTAGAGCAAAAGTTGAGCAGCCCAACGTCGTGAAAAACACTGAGGACTGGTGCGAAGCACGGCAGAGATTCCATATCCACGTGAGGAATATGCTCATGGTAGAAAATCTTCTCCTTGTTGAACAGCACTGAGGAATAGAAATTGGCTTGACTAGCAGTCCAGAAACGCCTCTTCCTAATGCGAGCAGAGTCATATGGGTTGTAATCTTCGAAGAATACGTGCTCGTCGAAGAAATCATCAGCCTTGAACTTTTGCTTGCGTGAGAATGGATCCTTTGGCTTCGGCAGAGGAGTGTCAGTGAGTTGCATCACGACCTCAGGAATCTCAATCGCAGGTTCTTCAGGCTGAGGAATTTCTGGTTCCTCCTCAGTGGCAGTCTGCGTAGTTGGTTGTTTAGCAGCAATAGTTTCTTCAGCGCTAGTGGCTAGAATTTCCTCATGGAGAGATGCAGTGGGATGAGTTTCTTCAGAGCCCATGTGAACAATTTGTGTGGGGGACTGAGGAATTTGCTGTAGAGGGGTGAACATTGGAGAGTTTGGATGTTGACTTTCCCAGAATTCATCACTGATTACGGGTGTGGAGCAGCCAATGTCCACATCTTCATCTTTCATTTTTCAATGCTAGGCTCTTCAGCTGTGAACTGAGGCATAGGCGATGAGATGATAGGTGTTGAAGAGATCGCATCCACTTCAATTTCTTCATCCAACGGTTAAGACGAAGCAGCAGAATGATTTCCTTCATCAGATCCGCCGGGGATCACATATTCTTCATCAAAAGGAACAAGGTCCTTTGATGGCCTGGTTGAGATGGGAATATCACCAATCGGATGTGCAAATGAACTTGTCATAGGCTTCATTTTCTTCGGAGCTGAAGAATCTGAAGCAGCTGATGCTTTCCGTTTCTTCACTGCAACACGCTCTGCAGCCTTCGTCTTCTTCACATCCGATGCAGATGGAAGGATTGGAGTTGAAGTTGGTGCAGGAGCAGCTGAGGAATCTGGTTGATTTTCTTCAGGCACAACTGATGCAGTTGTCCTGAGTTCTTCAGTTTCTTCAGGCACACCACTAGTGGGTGCCCTGGAAATTTCTTCAGCGGCTGGAATGCAGTCATCAGCCCTGGAACTCACATTTTCTTCAGCAGCCTGATTTTCATCAGTGGTGCTGGCATTTTCTTCAGTAGGCTGAGCAGATGCTTCAGCCTGAGAAATTTCCTGTTGCGTTGAGGCTGCAACATTGGAAGTGAAGTTATCCGCAAGTTTCACAAAACGAACCTTGGCTCCAAGCCAATCAACGCGATATGCGTCAAAGTCATCACTGAGTTTCTTAATCTCAGTCTGAATAGTGTCAAGTTCTTAAGTTTGTCATAGAGACAACGTTTTTCTTCAGATAGCGCTCTTTCTTGTACTGCGCTTTCTTGATCTGCTTGGCCTTCTCAAATTTCCATTTTTCTTCTTGAATGAAGTGGGTCAGCATGTGACTTTGGCCAGGAGTCAGCTTGAAGTCAGGGAAGGGGGTGTTGGGGTCCTTGTGCCAAACATCAATGTTAGTCGAGGGTCAACTTGGGATCCAAAAGTAGTGGCACCTCTGATCCTTTGGCTCTAGCGGCCCTGACTTGCCTGTCTCTGATGATTTCTGCAAGTTCATCATCATCAGCTTCGTCTTCATCAGACGGTACATTGGAAAGCGACTTGCTTCTTTTGAGGACTTGGGCGAGGACCTCGTCCAGCAGTGGCCTTTGTCTTCAGCAGTGAGGGGCCAGCTGAGGAACTTGGTGCAGCTGAGGAACTAGCTGAGACACCTGAGGCAATGGAGATGCCGGCAGTCCTTTGGCACGAAGGCGAGATGCACAGGTGCTGAGGATTTGGTCAGAACAGCTGAGGCTTTGGCAGAGGAGCTGAGGACTTTGGAGGAATAGGAGCAGCATGAGGAATTGGCCGTGAGGGCTTTGATGATTCTGGCCGTGAGGGCATTGCTGAGGAACTTGGCCTTGAGGGCATTGTTGGTGAAGCACTTGGCTTGTGCGCAGGCTTCTTTGACATAGCCTTCTTTGGCTTGACAGCAAAGGCCTCAGCAGAGGCAGCAGCAGCAGCAGAGTCTTCATTGAATTTCCTCACTGCTTCTTTGGCTTGCTTAGCCAACTTGGCTTGGCGCTTGGCCCATTCATCAGGATAGTCCTCACCTCGCTTGAGGCTGGTGGGATCAGCAATTTGGCCAGGTGCCAATGGAGCTCTTGGGCATGGAGGATTGAGTGCGAATTTCTTCATATACTTAGGAGTGACATATCTGTACTCTCTCCATTCTCTTGCCCATCTCCTCTCTATCTTCTGAATGCGCACTTTGCACTCATTCTTGGTTTCCTCAGGAGGTGTGCAGTACCCAGCATATATGTCATCAAGGATTTCAAACACTGTATTTACCTCAGGCCTCTTTCCTCCCTTATGTGTCCTTTTACCATCAGACATTTTTTCAGTTGAGAAATTTGAACAGTTGAATTCTTTGAAGAAGTATGCAACTTTTCTTCGAGGAACGCTGCAAATGAGTTAAGTTGATGAGAACCTAGTGATTCAACAGCTGACATGTGTACCTGTGAACAGAGTATAGTTGCGAGGAATTTGGAGAGGTCATATGTGTTCTCAGAAGGTTTTTCAAAATGAACAAGTTTGAGGAATTTGACCAGATGAGTCTTGAAGATTTTCACTAAGCGTTCTTTGTCTTAGGTTCCAGAGTTGTATAGATCGAAGATCCACACAATTGAGGAATCTTGAAGAAAAATGATGCTTAGAGAAACGAATCAAGAACATATGACTTTGTGAGGTGTTCAGTGTGTGAAGATATGAATAAAAACACTTTTGAAGATTTTGTAGATAATCATTCGAATCAACGAGGGCAGTAAAAGTAACTTTTATTTACCCTGGACGAAGAACACGACGAACTGGAGTGAGGAGATGTGAAGTTCGTCTGTGCAGATCTTCCACGCCCTAACTTGGCGGAGGAAGACGGCTACGGCGGCGGTGTAGTGAAGATGTCGCGATCGGCGCGAGTACATCGGCGACGAGGTCGAGGAAGTGAAGCTCTTCCTCACCGGCGGCGATGAAGTAGCGGCGGCGCTAGGGTTTGAGAAGCTCGAGCTGGATAGAGAGGTCGAGCGGAGTAAAAGAAGTGAGGAAGGGAAGGATGGGTATTTATAGCCACGGTGAAAAACTGCTCGCCCAAAGAAATTGGACGAACGTGCCCCTGACCCTTCTCATTCGCATGACATGTGTCACCCACGTAGTGAGAGGTGGAGATCGTGTTAGATCGTGGGTGAGTGGATAAGTGTATCGTGGGATGCGGAACGGTTTGAGCGGCAAAGCCGAAATTTTGATAAGATAGGTTTTAAAGTTCCGTTCGCAATTTCTTCAGCTGACAAGGACACAGTGAAGATTTTTGAACGAGTTTCAAATAGAACGCACATGAAGAATTTGTGAACAGATTGGGTTGAGTATAGCATAGAGGGGAAGGGTCCGATCACATTCACTTAGCAGAAAACCAACTTGAAGAAATAGCAATAAGTGAATGCTGTAGAGGACATAAACTCATATATATATATATAAGCCAATGAAGAAAAACGACTGAAACAGTGAAGACTATGCAAAGTTGAAGAATATGAATAATTTGAGGAATTTCAACTTTTGGTGGTGGCGTGACCCACCGTATAAGAATGATGATTTCAGACACCGCGTACAATTATCGTAGGGTTCTGAGAATCAAATTCTTCATTAATTTCTTCACACTAAGAGTGTTATTCTTCATTGATTGAAGTAAAACATTTCTTCATGTGTTGCACATCTAAGTCATCAATTTTGCATAAGTGTTAGGATGAGTGTCCTTTTCAAAGAACATTCGAAGATTCTAGGATATTTAGCTCACACCGCAACTTGCTAAATCTCTTCTCATCCAAGGGCTTTGTGAAGATATCGGCTAGCTGTTCTTCAGTCTTCACATGCTCAATAGAAATGTCGCCCTTCAACACATGATCACGAAGAAAATGATGACGAATCTGAATGTGCTTTGTCTTCGAGTGCTGAACTGGGTTGTGAGCAATCTTGATGGCACTCTCATTGTCACAGAAGAGAGGCACATTCTTCATGTTGACGCCGTAGTCCTTGAGAGTTTGCTTCATCCATAGCAATTGGGCACAGCAAGAACCAGCGGCAATGTACTCAGCTTCAGCAGTAGATAGTGATACGCAGTTCTGTTTCTTCGAGGACCAACAGACCAAAGATCGTCCGAGGAAATGACATGTACCAGAAGTTGACTTGCGATCCACACGATCACCAGCATAGTCAGAGTCAGAATATCCAACAAGATCAAAAGCTGAGCCCTTGGGGTACCATAATCCAAGTGTTGGTGTGTGAGCTAGATATCGAAGAATATGCTTCACAGCCTTATGGTGTGATTCCTTCGGTGCAGCTTGAAATCGGGCACACATGCAAACACTAAGCATTATATCTGGCCTAGATGCACATAAGTATAATAAGGAACCTATCATGGAGCGGTATACCTTATGATCGAAGTCAATACCATTTTCATCAGTGCACAGATGGCCATTTGTGGGCATAGGAATTTTGACGCCTTTGCAATCTTGCATGCCGAATTTCCTTAGTACATCCTTGAGGTATTTCTCCTGAGATATGAATATGCCATTGTGTTGTTGACGAATTTGAAGATCTAAGAAGAATTTCAACTCTCCCATCCTAGACATTTCATATTCTTCACTCATCATATAGGCAAATTCATCACTATAACGTTGGTTAGTACAGCCAAAGATAATATCATCAACATATACTTGGCACACAAACAATTCACCATCATAAGATTTAGTGAAAAGAGTAGGGTCGAGTGAACCGGGTTTGAAGCCTTTCTTCATGAAGAGTTCCTTCAAAGTATCATACCAAGCCCGTGGGGCCTGCTTGAGGCCATAGAGGGCCTTGTTGAGTCTGAAGACTTTGTCAGGATTCTTTGGATCTTCAAAACCTGGGGGTTGAGCAACATATACTTCTGCCTCAAGCTTACCATTGAGGAATGTGCTTTTCACATCCATTTGATATAGAGTGATATCATGATGGTTAGCATAAGCAAGTAATATGCGAATAGCCTCAAGTCAAGCAACAGGTGCAAAAGTTTCATCGAAATCAATTCTTCAACCTGTGTGTAGCCTTGAGCTACAAGCCGTGCCTTATTCCTCACCACAAGGCCATTTTCATCTTGCTTGTTGCGGTAGATCCACTTTGTGCCGATGATATTGTGCTTGCGAGGATCTGGATGTTTGACCAGTTACCAAACATTGTTGAGCTCGAACTGATGTAATTCTTCTTGCATGGCCTGAATCCACTCAGGCTCCAGAAATGCTTCATCTACCTTAGTGGGCTCTGTAATAGAGACAAAAGCATACTGCCCACAAAAGTTAGACAAATGTGAAGATTTTGAGCGTGTGAGAGGACCTGGCGCTTTGATGTCATTGATGATCTTTTCAACATGCACTTCTTTTGCAATGCGAGGATGAGCTGGTTGTCGTTCAAGAGTTTGATCAGCGTTTCTTTAGCACCATTTTCTTCAGCATTTTCGTCAGGTGCATTAGCTCGATGTTCTTCATGTTCTGGAATGAATTTTTTAGCAGATTCTTCAGTAGGAATGACATCCTCAGTAGCCTTGAACTTGATAGTTTCCTCAGGTGCTGGTTCATCTATCACAGTAGGTAGGTGCTCTCTTTGCGAGCCATTAGTTTCATCGAACCGCACATCTACAGTTTTAACAACTTTGTGAAGAACGTTGTTGAAGACTCTGAAGGTGTGCGAGTCCTTTCCGTAACCAAGCATAAAACCTTCATGTGCTTTCGGTGCAAATTTTGAGTTGTGATGAGGATCTCTAATCCAACATTTAGCACCGAAGACTTTGAAAATAACTTACATTGGGTTTCTTATCAGTGAGGAGTTCATAGGCAGTCTTTTTGAAGAATTTGTGAAGATATAATCTGTTGATGATGTGGCACGCAGTATCAATTGCCTCAGTCCAGAAACGACAAGGCGTTTTGTATTCATCAAGCATAGTGCAAGCCATCTCAGCAAGAGTCCTGTTCTTGCGCTCCACAACGCCATTCTGCTGAGGAGTGTAAGGATCAGATAACTCATGAGTGATACCAAGTTCATCAAGATAGTCATCGAGACCAGAATTCTTGAACTCAGTGCCATTGTCACTTCTGATGTGCTTGATCTTCACACCAAAGTTGGTTGAAGCCCTCGAGGAAAATCATTTGAAGACTTCCTGCACTTCATGTTTGTAAGTAACAAGGTGTACCCATGTGTAACGAGAATAATCATCGACAATAACGAAGCCATATTGAGATGCTTCATTGGAGATAGCAGAATAATGATTAGGACCAAAGAGATCCATGTGAAGCAATTCAAATGGGCGAGTGGTGGTCATGATAGTCTTCGCTGGATGCTTGGCCTTGTCATCTTCCCAGCTTCACAGGCTCCGCATAGGTGATCCTTGAGGAATTTGACATTTTCGATGCCAATGACATGCTTCTTCTTCGCAAGCATGTGCAAATTCCTCATGCCTGCAAGACCAAGTCGTCGATGCCAGAGCCAAGCTTTTGCAAGTAAGCACACGGCTGGTTGTCAGCTTCCTCATGCCTGTAGAGAAATCAACAATATACAGGTCTCCTCTCCTAAAGCCTTCGAAGACTTTGCAATTGTCAGCTTCCATAACCACAACACAATGGTACTTGCCAAAGACAACAACCATATCAAGATCACAAAGCATTGAGATAGACATAAGGTTGTATCTTAAGGACTCAACAAGCATGACTTTTTCCATGTGTCGATCCTTTGTAATCGCAACCTTACCTAGACCCAATACCTGACTTTTGCCTTTGTCAGCAAAGATGATATGCTTAAGATGCGACGAAGATAATGGAGCATCCATCAATAGATTCTTGTCACTAGTCATGTCGTTTGTACATCCACTATCGAGGACCCACTCAGTGGCTTTGGGTTGATCATCCTGCAGATGAATTAGTGCAGCTTACAAACTCATATACTTCATAAGTGAAGAATATGACATCAATTCATCAGATCAATTTCATCAAGTAAGAGAACTAATAAAGCAATATGAGGACGTGAGAAATGAAAGTTCATTTCTTCATGATTAGCCTGCGTCCTATCAGGCATTCTCAGGTCTCCAGCAAATTCTTCAGACGATTATGTGCGTCTGGAGACCTGACCCTATAGAAGATATTAGTTCTTTTTATTCACCACCCACATCTGAAGGGGTGGCAAAGAGTTCATCATTCTGCAAGCTCCATACGAAAAGGATGGCATAGAAGCCTGTCCATTTCGTTTCACATAAGAGGGGTTAGAGTAAGCATAGAGTAAGCAGAGAAATTCTTCGAGGACTTATGGACATAATGATTTGAAGAATAATGCACATATCCATAATCCTTAGATCTTCCCTGTGAAACAGACGGATTTGCATGATGATGTTCATGTGAGGACTTTGATCCATATGAGGAATTTGGTCCATATGAAGAATTTGATCCGGGGTTCCTATTCTTCATAGGTGGTGTCATGATGACATTCACCTGAATATTTTCAAGACATCTTTTGGGAACCCAGATTTTCTTCATAGGGGAGCCATTCCTGCAGTTAGTGCCAACATATCTAGCAAATACTTCACCATTCTGATTTTTGAATAGCTTATAGTTGGAGTCAATTGACTCATCATCAGAATGAGAAGATTCACATGCAAATCCAGATAAGTTAGATGGATCAACTGGAGGTTCCTTTGCAGCAACCCATGTAGTTTTGGGGTACTGCTCGGGCTTCCAATATGTACCATCAGCATTGAGTTTCCTCTTAAAGGCGATACCCTCTTTCCTAGGGTTCCTGTTGAGGATCTGCTTTTTAAGCACATCACAAAGAGCCTGATGCCCTTTGAGGCTTTTGTACATGCCTGTCGTGTACAATTCCTTCAGCCCTGCATCGTCAGTGATACTAGCAATGTCCTCAGATGAGGAATTAGTGATAGCAGAGGCATGTGATAAATTTTAAACATTAGCAGCATTTGAACATTCAGGTGAAGAATTAGCAGTTTCACGTTCAATGCACTTCAAGCATGGAGGAACAAATTCTTCCTGAGATGCGCTGATTTGTTGAGCAAGTAATGAATCGCGCTCCTTCTGAAGATCTTCATAACTCACTCTTAGCTTCTCAAGGTCTTGCTTTCTTTGAAGAAATTCATAATAAAGCTTCTCATGATCCGATAAAAGAGTGTTATGATGACTTTATAGTTTCTCAAGCTTGGACTGAAGTCTCTGAAGATTTTCAGTCAAAGTTTCAGTGCGATCCATTTCTTCACCCAACATATCATCACTTTTATTTAGCTTGTTTGGAACGGGGTTCTAAAGCCCTTTGTTGTTTTATAGCAATCTTAGCATGTTTAGAATAGTTGGGTTTAAGGTTTTCATCAGATTCGTTCTCACTTGATTCAGAGGAGGTATATTTGAGTATCTTGGCACCCTTTGCCATGAAGCAATAGGTGGGAGCGTAGTCATCATCGCCTTCATCAACCTTGTTGGTGAGGTCATTTTCTTCAGTGCTGAAGATAGACTTGCTGACGAATGTAGTAGCGAGAGCAAGGCTCGCCACTCCGGGTTCGGACTCCTCAGATGACTCCTCTTCCTCATTTTCTTCAGATTCAGCCTCAGAGTCCATTTCCTTGCCAATGAATGCCCTGGCCTTCTTGGAGATGCTTTTCTTATGATATGAAGGCTTGGAGGATTTTGTTGATGACGATTTTGTGGATTTCTTCTTTTTCTTCGCTTCATCAGAACTGTAATCCTTGCATTTCTTCTTCTTTGATTCCTGTTCCCACTGAGGACAATCTTGAATGAAATGTCCAGGTTTCTTGCATTTGTGACAGAGCCTCTTCTTGTAGTCACTGGATGAGGAATCATTGCTTCTTGAGGATCTTCCAAGGCGACCACGTCTTGAGAACTTTTGGAACTTCTTCACGAGCAGAGCCAGATCATGGCTCAGTTCTTCAGGATCACCAAGGCTGCTACCAGATTCTTCATCTTCGGACTCAGATACTGCCTTAGCCTTCAGTGCACGTGTTCTGCCATAGCTCGAACCATAGAGATCTCTCTTTTCAGCAAGTTGGAACTCATGAGTATTTGGCCTCTCGAGAATATCAGCGGGATCAAGTGACTTGTAATCAACATGTTCTTGTATCATCAATGCCAGAGTGTCAAATGAGGAATCAAGCGATCTCAGCAATTTCTTCACCACCTCATGGTCGGTGATGTCAGTGGCACCAAGTGCTTGAAGCTCATTTGAGATGTCAGTGAGGCGATCGAAGGTTTGTTGAACATTTTCATTCGAAGCCGCTGAAGAGATTGCGAAGAACATCAACTCGAGAGTCACGTTGAGTTGAGACTCCTTCCATTCACTTTGGACAACCTGTCCCAGATAAGTTTTGCTGTTTCCAAAGCACTCACTCTGCCATACTGTCCTTTGCTCAGATGGCCACATATGATATTCTTTGCTTGAGAATCGAGTTGCTTGAATCTCTTCACATCGGCAGCATTCAGAGAAGGTGTGACTGAGCGAACACCATTTTCCACAACATACCAGAGATTGTTATCAATTGCTTCAAGATGCATTCGCATCTTATCTTCTAGTAGGGGTAGTCCGTCCCATCGAAGGTAGGACACCCAGCAGAGACCTTGATCATACCTGCGGTCGACATAACTAAAACTCCAGGCAGTTAAACCAAAATCACACAGAACAAGGGAGTACCTAGCTCTGATACCAATTGAAAGTGCGTTATATCGACTAGAGGGGGGTGAATAGGCGATTTTTATGAAATTCTTCACTGAGGAATTTGCCGGTGAGGAAATTCCTTAGCGAAGAACTACTAGCAGCGGAATAAGTACTCAAAAGTAAACACAACAGAATACAAGCATAGTCATCATGATGAAATGAAGACAAGCACAGAGTACAGGAAGCGTAATCACAGGATAACACAGGATGAAGACAAACAGACTGAAGAAATTGAACTGAGGAAATTGAGAAAGTCTTTAGTCAAAGTCTTCAAACACAGATATGAACAAACATACATCACAGTTATGATGAAATGAAAGAGTTGAGGAAATAGAACCAGTAAGCTCGGTGAAGACAATGATTTGGTAGACCAGTTCCAACTGCTGTCTCAGTTGTACGTCTGGTTGGAGCGGCTGAGTATTTAAACTCGAGGACACACAGTCTCGGACACCCAGTCAAGGACACTTAGTCCAAGACACCCAGTCCTCACCGTATTCTCTTTGAACTAAGGTCACACAGACCTCGTCCAATCACTCGTGGTAAGTCTTCAGGCGACTTCCAAACCTTCACAAACTTGGTCACTCGGGATCCACAATTCCTCTTGGATGCTCTAGACCATGATGCCTAACCGTCTGGAAGAAGCACAGTCTTCAAAGGTAACAAGCGTCGGATCCACTTAGGATCAATCTCTTCAGTGATGCTCAATCACTTGGGGTTTGTAGGTGTTTGGGTTTTGGATTTTTGGTTTTTCCTCACATGATGATTTTCGCTCAAAGTCCTCGGAGGATGGGTTGCTCTCAAATGACAAGTGTCAGTTTCTCTCGGAGCATCCAACCATCTAGTGGTTGTAGGGGGCGGCTATTTATAGCCTAGGCAACAGCCCGACATGATAAGACATAAATGCCCTTCAATGATATGACCGTTAGGTGGATAGATATTTTGGAACACCTAGCGCATAGCACAGCAACAGTCGGAATTTTGAGTAGCAAAATCCTCAGGGCTATCATGTTCCTCACTGTGTAGGCAATCCGCACTGGCGAATTCCTAACTCCTCAGTCAGGACAAATTCCTCAGAGACCAAAAGAACTTCGTCTCTGTCACTGAAGAAATTGAGTGAACTGTATGAGATTTCCAATGGCTTCACTCGAAGGGATTGGTAGGTGTAGGATTTTGAGTTGAGCATCACATGAAAATTTTTTCTTAGTATTTCCTCGACCCCCTTTAACAGTACGGTGTTTCCTATGACTCAAGAAAGAGAAAAACAAAACTATGAAAACGAAAGTCTTCAAACTTCATATTCCTCGCATGAATATCAAGTCTTCACGGACACACCAATTTCTTCACTTTCAAAGTCTTCATGAAAGTCTTCAGAAATACCAAAATCTTCAGTTGAAGATATTCATTTTAGGGGTCGACTTTTCCTGTAAATATCAAACTCCTCATAGACTTATAGACCTGTGTACACTCACACACACATTAGTCCCTTAACCTATAAGTCTTCAATACACCAAAATCACTAAGGGGCACTAGATGCACTTACACTCTCTCCCTTCTAACATGGTATCAGTTTCCGGATTCTAAACCCTAGCCGTCGTCGCTTCTGCACCCGCGCGCCGCCCCTAGGGCGGTCGGCCTCCATGACCGCCACCGGGTGCTGCGCCGCCCGTACCTAGGGTTCGTCCGCCGGTCCTGTTGACCGGCTATCCTAGAGAGTCTTTTTCCCGAGCCCTTGCTCCGGGTTTTTTCGCTCTCTCGCCGGTAGTTTTGAGCGGTGTTTTTCTTTTTGGTTTTCCGATCTATGCTTGATTGGTTTGCGTCGCCCGCTGCCGCCGTCGACCCCCGTGTGACTCTACTCCGACACTGGCGCGACCGGCCGGCCTCTTCACCGACCGGCGGCCTCGCACCACAGGCGGTCCCTAACGGCCGTCGCCCTCGCGTCTGCCCACCCGTTGCCCCAACCCGGCGGCCTCACATGATAGGCGACCCCTCACGGCCGTCGTCCGCGCGTCGGCCCGCTCCTCAATCTATGCAGGCAATCACCTCTCTGTCCCCGAGTTCAGCAAGCCCCTTCGCCGATTGAGCAACAGGCTGCTGCTGCGTCGCCCCGTTGAGCCGCAGCGCCGCCGCCCCGTGGTTCTCCCTGTGGCTGCACCAATCTATGCCGCTGCTGCGTCGCCCCTTCGGGCCATAGTGCCGCGGCACGCGATCCCCGCCACCGCCTTGAGGCTGTTCCCGTGGTTGCACCACCGCGCGCGCTGCCGCTGCGTCGCCCCTTCGGGCCGTAGTGCCGCGGCCCGCGGTTGCATCGAGGCCGTGCGCTCCAGGTCGTCCCCGTGGTAAGAGAATAGGGTCTCTACCACCGACTTCGCGTGGGGTTTGGCCGCCAACTCCCTTCGATGGCATTGTTGGTGGGGACAAAAGAGGGGGTCGTGGACTAGCAGTGGTGGCGGCATCGTGTGCCCATGTTGTCCTATAGATGAGCGACGTGGGGCTATGTGCTTGTATCCCCAAAACTAGTTCAATATCTTAGTCTAGCCTTGACCATCAATTTACCAATAAATTATATTGATAAAAAAGCCATACCACGGTAAATTCTTTAAATACAAATACAAAAATAATATTTTTTTGCTCATTTACTATATGTTTATTGCTCAAATTGGTGCCCAATTTCTGTCCCAAACTATGATGTGGCTTTACATAAACAGGCAAAGAGAGTAATCTTTAAATTGTGCTAAATTTGTTGTTTGGTCCATACACCTTCCACCTCGGTTTATTAAGCTCCCTCATATTTAGGGTGAAATTATCTTTCAATTATAAATCCAATAATATTCTTTTTCTATTATACAATTACATTTTGTTAGTCATGTAGATGGTCAATATTTGACTCATAATGCAAAGGGGTCCATAAACCCTGATGAAGGAGTTCACAATCAAGGTGTTTATGAGCTGAGTTAAACAATGCGATTACCGATGATAACCAGAAATTCTGACACATGTAAATGGGTTTGCCGTATGAAAATTTTGAATTAGTTGAAATGAATGTAAATACTTAAAGCACCATGGCGTATATATACGACTTTTAGTACCGGTCCATAAGGACCTTTAGTACCGATTCTAGAACCGGCACTAAAGAGTGGGGACTAAAGGCCCCCCCCTTTAGTCCCGGTTCAACGCGAACCGAGACCAAAGGACCACCACGTGGCACGAGGCGCGCCGTGGTCTGGGGGACCTTTAGTCCTGGTTGGTAAGATTTTTTTTGAAATAAAGCAAAAACAGCCCGCCTACTGGGCCGGCACGGCCTGCATACGACTAGAAACCCAATCTCTAGTTGGGCCAGGATGCAGGCCCATAAGGCCCAGTAGGCCCCACAGGGCAAAAGACTTGCAATAGGCCCACAAAAGCCTGCTTAGAGAGGAGCTCGACACGGTAGCCACGGCGGGGCTTATGAACCGGTGCGAGCTCCTCTCAACTAGCGAGGTGGGACTAAACATTGTGCACTGCGGGTGGCAGCGCATCACCTTTAGTCACTATTAGAAAAAGGGCCTTTAGTCCCGGTTCATAAGGGCCTTTAGTCCCAGTTCTGAAACCGGGACTAAAATGTCGGTACTAATGCCTCTCCCTTTAGTCCCGATTCAATCCAGAACCGGGACTAAAGGGCGCGGCCACGTGGAGCTCCACCTTTAGTCCCGGTTGGTAACACCAACCGGGACTAAAGGCAATTTTATGATTTTTTGTTTGAATTTTTTTTTATTTTTTTGTTTTCAAATTTCTGAATTATTTTAATCTCTAGTCTGTAATCACCACCCCTCATCACTTCTCAATTTATCCTCTAATCACCCCTCATCATTCCAAATCATCTAACTTCCCGAACGGTCACCCATCCTCCCACTCCCCCAGCCTGAGCACGCTTAACTTCCGGGTTCTATTCTCCCTCGTTCCAAGTCTGCACTTGTTGTTTTCCTGACAATACTAAGATGTCAATCCTATTAACCTTCATGAATTTTGCTTGAGCATGAAGTGACACATTTCATAGTTTTATTTTGAAACTTTTGTTTTAAAAAACAATAATTCTTTAGTAACACTAATATTTCTTGAATAATTAGTTTGACCATTGCTTGACCACAGTTTGACCAGATTTGACCAAAATTGAAATAAATTAAATAATTATTTAGTAACACTAATATTCTAGAATAATTAGTTTGACCATTGTTTGACCACAGTTTGCCCACTGTTTGAATTTTTTTCGATTTTTTTCACTCTAGATCTTAAAAGCCCCGTAACTTTTTTCTATTACGTTTTTGAGGATTTTGAAAATGTTTAACGGGGTACCCCCAGTTAAATTCGGATGTAACTTTTCGAGTAGATGATTTTTCATATAAAAAACTTTTTCATCCGAGTTAGTATGCAAAAGTTATGCCCATTTTTACAAATTTCAGAGAGATTTTGCAAATAAAGTCAAAATTCACATTTGCAAATTTTCCCAACAACTAGACCACATATCACATGAGAAACTTATTTTCTTTTATTTTTTTGACATTTCCATCATTTTCTTTTATTATTTTTAAAACTGAAAAGGCGATCCATGGGTGGGGGGTATAGTTTGAAAATGGGACCTTTAGTACCGGTTCGTGGCACGAACCGGGACTAAAGGTCTCATCCCCATTAGTCCCGGTTCATGCCTCAAACCGGGACTAAAGGTCTAATCTTTAGTCCCGGTTTGTGGCACGAACCGGGACCAATGGTTGTGGGCCAAGAGCGAGGCCCATTGGTCCCGGTTCATCCCACCAACCGGGACCAAAAGGTCTAGATGAACTGGGACCACTAGCCCACGTGGCCCGGCCGGCCCCCTGGGCTCATGAACCGGGACCAATGCCCCCATTGGTCCCAGTTCTGGACTGAACCGGGACTAATGGGGTTACCCGGCCTGGACCAAAGCGCCCTTTTCTACTAGTGAGTACCGGTTGGTGGCTCCAACCGGAGTAAAGGGGGGTGGGGTTCTTTAGTACCGGTTGAAGCCACCAACCCGTACTAAAGGTCACCATCTTTAGTACCGGTTGGTGGCTCCAACCGGACTAAAGGGGGGTCTTTAGTACCGGTTGGAGCCACCAACCCGTACTAAAGGTCATCACCTTTAGTACCGGTTGGTGGCTCCAACTGGTACTAAAGACCCACCCCCCCTCCCCTTTAGTACCGGTTGGAGCCACCAACCCGTACTAAAGGCCACCGCCTTTTTAGTACCGGTTCATGACACGAACCGGTACTAAAGATTCGCAACGAACCGGTACTAATGAGCGCCGCCCGCCTAATCGTTGGAACCGGTACTAATGAGTTTTACATTAGACCCTTTTTTTACTAGTGATAGGACCACACCCAATATTAGTCTAAACTTGGTGCTATTTTTTTTTCAGAACCAACTAAATTAGGTGCTAAGTTATTGGAGCACCATGGCCCTGACATGCTTTTTCACCACTGCCAAATCAGCTTCATGTTTGAGATTACCAGTGACGGCCCA